>NW_027141184.1:1505000-1810000 GCF_036365525.1 Heterodontus francisci
GTGTCAGAGAGTGACAGAGAGTGTCAGAGCGTGTTAGAGAGTGATGGAGAATGTCAGAGTGTCAGACAGAGTCAGAGAGTGACAGAGAGAGTCTGAGAGTATCAGAGAGAGTCAGAGAGTGATGGAGAGTTTCAGAGAGTGTCAGAGAGTGTCAGAGAGAGAGTGAGAGTGTCAGAGAGTGTCAGAGAGTGTCAGAGAGTGATAGAGAGTGTCAGAGAGTGATAGAGAGTGTCTGAGAGTGTCTGAGAGTGGGAGAGAGTTTCTGAGAGTGTCAGAGAGTGAACGAGAGTGTCTGAGAGTATCTGAGAGTGTCTGAGAGTGTTTGCGAGTGTCTGAGAGTGTCCGAGAGTGTTAGAGAGTGTCAGAGAATGTCAGAGAGTGTTAGAGAGTGTCAGAGAGAGTCAGAGGGTGATAGAGTGTGTCTGAGAGTGTCAGAGAGTGATAGAGAGTGTCTGAGGGTGTCTGAAAGTGTCAGAGAGTGTCAGAGAGTGTCAGAGAGTGATAGAGTGTGTCTGAGAGTGTCTGAGAGTGTCTGAGAGAGTCTGAGAGTGATAGAGCGTGTCTCAGAGTGTCATAGTTTGTCAGAGTGTATTGGAGAGTGATAGAGAATGTCAGAGAGTGATAGAGGGAGTCAGAGCGTGTTAGAGAGTGATAGAGAGTGTCAGAGAGTGTCAGAGAGTGACAGAGAGTGACTGAGATTGTTTGAGAGCATCAGAGAGTGTCAGAGAGTGTCAGAGAGTGATAGAGAGTGTCAGAGAGTGTCAGAGAGTGTCAGAGAGAGATGGAGAGTGTCAGAGAGTGTCCGAGAGAGCCAGAGAGTTATAGAGTGTGTCATAGAGTGTCAGAGAGTGTCTGAGATTGTCTGAGAGTGTCTGAGAGAGACAGAGAGTTTATGAGAGTGTCTGAGAGTGTCCGAGAGTGATTGAGAGTGTCTCAGGGTGTCTGAAATTGTCAGAGAGAGTCAGAGAGTAATAGCGTGCGTCTGAGAGTGTCTGAGAGTGTCACAGAGTGATAGAGAGTGTCAGAGAGAGTCTGAGAGTGTCAGAGAGTGTCAGAGAGTGACAAAGAGTGTCTGAGAGTGTCCGTGAGAGACAGAGAGTGTCAGAGAGAGTCTGAGAGTGTCAGAGAGTGTCAGAGAGTGATAGAGTGTGTCTGAGAGTGTCAGAGAGTGTCAGAGAGGGGCAGAGCGTGTTAGAGAGTGATAGAGAATGTCAGAGCATCTCAGATAGTGTCAGAGAGTGATAGAGAGTGTCTGAGAGTGTCTGAGACTATCAAAGAGTGTCAGAGAGTGATAGAGAGTGTCAGAGAGTGCCAGAGAGTGCCAGAGAGTGTCAGAGAGTGTCAGAGAGTGTCTGAGAGAGTCTGAGAGTGTCAGAGAGTGTCAGAGAGTGATAGAGAGAGTCAGAGAGTGATAGAGAGTGATAGAGAGTGTCTGAGAGTGGTAGAGAGTGTCAGAGAGTGATAGAGATTGTCTGAGTGTGTCTGAGAGTGATAGAGAATGGTAGAGAGTGTCTGAGAATGTCTGAGAGTGTCAGAGAGTATCAGAGAGTGATATAGTGTGTCTGAGAGTGTCAGAGAGTGATGGAGAGTTTCTGAGAGTGATAGAGAGTGTCTGAGAGTGTCTGAGATTGTCAGAGAGTGATAGAGAGAGTCTGAGAGTGTCAGAGAGTGGGAGAGAGTGTCTGAGGATGATAGAGAGTGTCAGAGAGTGATAGAGAGCGTCTGAGAGTGTCACAGAGTGGTAGAGAGTGTCTGAAAGTGATTGAGAGTGTCTGCGAGTGATAGAGAGTGTCTGAGAGTGTCTGAGAGTGGCAGAGAGTGTCTGAAAGTGATAGAGTGTCTGAGAGTGTCAGAGAGTATCTGAGAGTATCTGAGAGTGTCTGAGAGTGTCAGAGAGTGATAGAGATTGTCTGAGAGTGATAGAGAGTGTCTGAGAGTGATAGAGATTGTCTGAGAGTGTCTGAGAGTGTCAGAGAGAGATAAAGAGTGTATGAGAGTGATAGAGAGTGTCAGTGAGTGATAGAGAGTGTCAGAGAGTGACAGAGAGTGTCTGAGAGTCTCAGAGATTGTCAGAGAGTGGTAGAGAGTGTCAGAGAGTGTTGGGGAGAGTCTGAGATTGATAGATAGTGTCTGAGAGTGACAGTGTGTGTCAGAGATTGTCAGAGTGTGTCTGAGATTGATGGAGATGTCAGAGAGTGATAGAGAGTGTCAGAGCGTGTGAGAGAGTGTTAGAGAATGTCAGAGTGTCAGACAGAGTCAGAGAGTCACAGAGTGTCTGAGAGTATCAGAGAGTGTCAGAGAGTGTCTGAGAGTGTCAGAGAGTGTCTGAGAGTGTCAGAGAGTGTCTGAGATTGTCAGAGAGTGTCAGAGAGTGTCTCAGAGTGTCAGATAGTGTCTGATAGTGTCTGAAAGAGTCAGAGAGTATCTGAGATTGTCTGAGAGTGTCAGAGAGTGGTAGAGAGTGACAAAGAGTGTCTGAGAGTGTCCGTGAGAGACAGAGAGTGTCAGAGAGAGTCTGAGAGTGTCAGAGAGTGTCAGAGAGTGATAGACAGTGTCTGAGAGTGTCAGAGATTGTCTGAGAGTGTCTGAGAGGGATAGAGAGTGTCAGAGAGTGGTAGAGAGTGTCTGAGAGTGATAGAGAGTGTCAGAGTGTGTCTGAGAGTGTCAGAGAGTGATAGAGAGTGTCAGTGAGTGATAGAGAGTGTCTGAGAGTGTCAGAGATTGTCTGAGAGTGTCAGAGATTGTCTGAGAGTGGTAGAGAGTGTCAGAGAGTGTTGGAGAGAGTCTGAGATTGATAGATAGTGTCTGAGAGTGACCGTGAGTGTCAGAGATTGTCAGAGAGTGTCTGAGATTGATGGAGAGTGTCAGAGAGTGATAGAGAGTGTCAGAGCATGTGAGAGAGTGATAGAGAATGTCAGAGTGTCAGACAGTGTCAGAGAGTGATAGCGTGTCTGAGAGTATCAGAGAGTATCAGAGAGTGTCAGAGAGTGTCTGAGAGTGTCAGAGAGTGTCAGAGAGTGTCTGAGATTGTCAGAGAGTGTCAGATAGTGTCTGAGAGTGTCTGAAAGTGTCAGAGAGTGTCAGAGAGTGTCTGAGAGTGCCAGAGAGTGCCAGAGAGTGTCAGAGAGTGTCAGAGAGTGTCCGAGTGTGATCAAGAGTGTCAGAGAGTGTCTGAGAGAGTCTGAGAGTGTCAGAGAGTGTCAGAGAGTGACAGAGAGACTCAGAGAGTGATAGAGAATGATAGAGAGTGTCTGAGAGTGGTATAGAGTGTCAGAGAGTGGTACAGAGTGTCTGAGAGTGTCAGAGAATGTCAGAGAGGATCTGAGAGTGTCTGAGATTGTCTGAGATTGTCTGAGAGTGTCAGAGAGTGGTAGAGAGTGGTAGAGCGTGGTAGAGAGTGTCTGAGGGTGATAGAGAGTGTCAGAGATTGATAGAGAGTGTCTGAGAGAGTCTGAGAGTGTCAGAGAGTGGCAGAGAGAGTCTGAGAGTGTCCGAGAGTGATAGGGAGTGTCTGAGAGTATCAGAGAATGTCAGTGGGGATCTGAGAGAGTCTGAGAGTGTCTGAGAGTATCTGAGATTGTCTGAGAGTTTCAGAGATTGATAGAGTGTCAGAGAGTGGTAGAGAGTGTCAGAGAGTGGTAGAGAGTGTCTGAGGGTGATAGAGAGTGTCAGAGAGTGATAGAGTGTGTCTGAGAGAGTCTGAGAGTGTCAGAGAGTGGCAGAGAGAATCTGAGAGTGTCCGAGAGTGATAGAGAGTGTCTGAGAGTGTCAGAGAAAGTCAGAGGGGATCTGAGAGAGTCTGACAGTATCTGAGAGTATCTGAGATTGTCTGAGAGTGTCAGAGATTGATAGAGTGTCTGAGAGTGTCAGAGAGTGTCAGAGAGTGGTAGAGAGTGTCTGAGAGTGATATAGAGTGTCTGAGAGTGTCTGAGAGAGTCTGAGAGTGTCAGAGAGTGGTAGAGAGAGTCTGAGAGTGTCTGAGAGTGACAGAGAGTGTCTGAGAGTGTCAGAGAATGTCAGAGAGGATCTGAGAATGTCTGAGAGTATCTGAGATTGTCTGAGAGTGTGAGAGAGTGGTAGAGAGAGTCTGAGAGTGTCTGAGAGTGACAGAGAGTGTCTGAGAGTGTCTGAGAGTGTCAGAGAATGTCAGAGAGGATCTGAGAGTGTCTGAGAGTATCTGAGATTGTCTGAGAGTGTCAGAGAGTGGTAGAGAGTGTCTGAGAGTGTCAGAGTGTGTCAGAGAGGATCTGAGAGTGTCTGAGAGTGTCTGAGAGTGTCAGAGAGTGATAGAGATTGTCTGAGAGTGTCTGAGAGGGTCATAGAGTGATAGAGAGTGTCAGAGAGTGATAGAGAGTGTCTGAGAGTGTCAGAGATTGTCAGAGAGTGGTAGAGAGTGTCAGAGAGTGTTGGAGAGAGTCTGAGATTGATAGATAGTGTCTGAGAGTGACAGTGAGTGTCAGAGATTGTCAGAGAGTGTCTGAGATTGATGTAGATGTCAGAGAGTGATAGAGAGTGTCAGAGCGTGTTAGAGAGTGATAGAGAATGTCAGAGTGTCAGACAGAGTCAGAGAGTGACAGCGTGTCTGAGAGTATCAGAGAGTATCAGAGAGTGTCAGAGAGTGTCTGAGAGTGTCAGAGAGTGTCAGAGAGTGTCTGAGATTGTCAGAGAGTGTCAGAGAGTGTCAGGTAGTGTCTGAGAGTGCCTGAAAGTGTCAGAGAGTGTCAGAGAGTGGCAGAGAGTGTCAGAGAGTGATAGAGAGTGTCTGAGAGTCATAGACAGTGTCTGAGAGTGTCAGAGAGTGTCAGATAGTGTCTGAGAGTGTCTGAAAGTGTCAGAGAGTGGCAGAGAGTGGCAGAGAGTGTCTGAGAGTGATAGAGAGTGTCTGAGAGTGATAGATAGTTTCTGAGAGTATCTGAGAGTGTCAGAGAGTGTCAGAGAGTGTCAGAGTCAGAGGATGATAGGGAGTGTCTGAGAGTGTCAGAGAGTGATAAAGAGTGTATGAGAGTGATAGATAGTGTCTGAGAGTGATAGATAGTGTCTGAGAGTGTCAGAGAGAGTCAGAGAGTGTCAGAGTCAGAGGATGATAGGGAGTGTCTGAGAGTGTCTGAGAGTGATAGAGAGTGTCTGAGGGTGTCAGATAGTGTCTGAGAGTGCCTGAAAGTGTCAGAGAGTGTCAGAGAGTGGCAGAGAGTGTCTGAGAGTGATAGAGAGTGTCTGAGAGTCATAGACAGTGTCTGAGAGTGTCAGAGAGTGTCAGATAGTGTCTGAGAGTGTCTGAAAGTGTCAGAGAGTGGCAGAGAGTGGCAGAGAGTGTCTGAGAGTGATAGAGGGTGTCTGAGAGTGATAGATAGTTTCTGAGAGTATCTGAGAGTGTCAGAGAGTGTCAGAGAGTGTCAGAGTCAGAGGATGATAGGGAGTGTCTGAGAGTGTCAGAGAGTGATAAAGAGTGTATGAGAGTGATAGATAGTGTCTGAGAGTGATAGATAGTGTCTGAGATTGTCAGAGAGAGTCAGAGAGTGTCAGAGTCAGAGGATGATAGAGAGTGTCTGAGGGTGTCTGAAAGTGTCAGAGAGTGATAGCGAGTGTCTGAGAGTGTCACAGAGTGATAGAGAGTGTCTGAGAGTTTCTGAGAGTTTCAGACATTGATAGAGATTATCTGAGGGTGTCTGAAATTGTCAGATAGAGTCAGAGAGTGATAGAGATTGTCTGAGTGTGTCTGAGAGTGATAGAGAATGGTAGAGAGTGTCTGAGAATGTCTGAGAGTGTCAGAGAGTATCAGAGAGTGATATAGTGTGTCTGAGAGGGTCAGAGAGTGATGGAGAGTTTCTGAGAGTGATAGAGAGTGTCTGAGAGTGTCTGAGATTGTCAGAGAGTGATAGAGAGTGTCTGAGAGTGTCAGAGAGTGGTAGAGAGTGTCTGAAAGTGATTGAGAGTGTCTGCGAGTGATAGAGAGTGTCTGAGAGTGTCTGAGAGTGGCAGAGAGTGTCTGAGAGTGATAGAGTGTCTGAGAGTGTCAGAGAGTATCTGAGAGTATCTGAGAGTGTCTGAGAGTGTCAGAGAGTGATAGAGATTGTCTGAGAGTGTCTGAGAGGGTCATAGAGTGATAGAGAGTGTCTGAGAGTGATAGAGAGTGTCTGAGAGTGATAGAGATTGTCTGAGAGTGTCTGAGAGTGTCAGAGAGTGATAGAGATTGTCTGAGAGTGTCTGAGAGGGTCATAGAGTGATAGAGAGTGTCTGAGAGTGATAGAGAGTGTCTGAGAGTGATAGAGATTGTCTGAGAGTGTCTGAGAGTGTCAGAGAGAGATAGAGAGTGTATGAGAGTGATAGAGAGTGTCAGTGAGTGATAGAGAGTGTCAGAGAGTGACAGAGAGTGTCTGAGAGTCTCAGAGATTGTCAGAGAGTGGTAGAGAGTGTCAGAGAGTGTTGGGGAGAGTCTGAGATTGATAGATAGTGTCTGAGAGTGACAGTGAGTGTCAGAGATTGTCAGAGAGTGTCTGAGATTGATGGAGATGTCAGAGAGTGATAGAGAGTGTCAGTGCGTGTTAGAGAGTGTTAGAGAATGTCAGAGTGTCAGACAGATTCAGAGAGTCACAGAGTGTCTGAGAGTATCAGAGAGTGTCAGAGAATGTCTGAGAGTGTCAGAGAGTATCAGAGAGTGATATAGTGTGTCTGAGAGGGTCAGAGAGTGATGGAGAGTTTCTGAGAGTGATAGAGAGTGTCTGAGAGTGTCTGAGATTGTCAGAGAGTGATAGAGAGTGTCTGAGAGTGTCAGAGAGTGGTAGAGAGTGTCTGAAAGTGATTGAGAGTGTCTGCGAGTGATAGAGAGTGTCTGAGAGTGTCTGAGAGTGGCAGAGAGTGTCTGAGAGTGATAGAGTGTCTGAGAGTGTCAGAGAGTATCTGAGAGTATCTGAGAGTGTCTGAGAGTGTCAGAGAGTGATAGAGATTGTCTGAGAGTGTCTGAGAGGGTCATAGAGTGATAGAGAGTGTCTGAGAGTGATAGAGAGTGTCTGAGAGTGATAGAGATTGTCTGAGAGTGTCTGAGAGTGTCAGAGAGTGATAGAGATTGTCTGAGAGTGTCTGAGAGGGTCATAGAGTGATAGAGAGTGTCTGAGAGTGATAGAGAGTGTCTGAGAGTGATAGAGATTGTCTGAGAGTGTCTGAGAGTGTCAGAGAGAGATAGAGAGTGTATGAGAGTGATAGAGAGTGTCAGTGAGTGATAGAGAGTGTCAGAGAGTGACAGAGAGTGTCTGAGAGTCTCAGAGATTGTCAGAGAGTGGTAGAGAGTGTCAGAGAGTGTTGGGGAGAGTCTGAGATTGATAGATAGTGTCTGAGAGTGACAGTGAGTGTCAGAGATTGTCAGAGAGTGTCTGAGATTGATGGAGATGTCAGAGAGTGATAGAGAGTGTCAGAGCGTGTTAGAGAGTGTTAGAGAATGTCAGAGTGTCAGACAGATTCAGAGAGTCACAGAGTGTCTGAGAGTATCAGAGAGTGTCAGAGAGTGTCTGAGAGTGTCAGAGAGTGTCAGAGAGTGTCTGAGATTGTCAGAGAGTGTCAGAGAGTGTCTCAGAGTGTCAGATAGTGTCTGATAGTGTCTGAAAGAGTCAGAGAGTATCTGAGATTGTCTGAGAGTGTCAGAGAGTGGTAGAGAGTGACAAAGAGTGTCTGAGAGTGTCCGTGAGAGACAGAGAGTGTCAGAGAGAGTCTGAGAGTGTCAGAGAGTGTCAGAGAGTGATAGAGAGTGTCTGAGAGTGTCAGAGATTGTCTGAGAGTGTCAGAGAGGGATAGAGAGTGTCAGAGAGTGATAGAGAGTGTCTGAGAGTGATAGAGAGTGTCAGAGTGTGTCTGAGAGTGTCAGAGAGTGATAGAGAGTGTCAGTGAGTGATAGAGAGTGTCTGAGAGTGTCAGAGATTGTCTGAGAGTGTCAGAGATTGTCAGAGAGTGGTAGAGAGTGTCAGAGAGTGTTGGAGAGAGTCTGAGATTGATAGATAGTGTCTGAGAGTGACCGTGAGTGTCAGAGATTGTCAGAGAGTGTCTGAGATTGATGGAGAGTGTCAGAGAGTGATAGAGAGTGTCAGAGCGTGTTAGAGAGTGATGGAGAATGTCAGAGTGTCAGACAGAGTCAGAGAGTGACAGAGAGAGTCTGAGAGTATCAGAGAGAGTCAGAGAGTGATGGAGAGTTTCAGAGAGTGTCAGAGAGTGTCAGAGAGTGTCAGAGAGTGATAGAGAGTGTCAGAGAGTGATAGAGAGTGTCTGAGAGTGTCTGAGAGTGGGAGAGAGTTTCTGAGAGTGTCAGAGTGTGAACGAGAGTGTCTGAGAGTATCTGAGAGTGTCTGAGAGTGTTTGCGAGTGCCTGAGAGTGTCCGAGAGTGTTAGAGAGTGTCAGAGAATGTCAGAGAGTGTTAGAGAGTGTCAGAGAGAGTCAGAGGGTGATAGAGTGTGTCTGAGAGTGTCAGAGAGTGATAGAGAGTGTCTGAGGGTGTCTGAAAGTGTCAGAGAGTGTCTGAGAGAGTCTGAGAGTGATAGAGCGTGTCTCAGAGTGTCATAGTTTGTCAGAGTGTATTGGAGAGTGATAGAGAATGTCAGAGAGTGATAGAGAGTGACAGAGAGTGACTGAGATTGTTTGAGAGCATCAGAGAGTGTCAGAGAGTGTCAGAGAGTGATAGAGAGTGTCAGAGAGTGTCAGAGAGTTTCTGAGAGTGTCTGAGAGTGTCCGAGAGTGATAGAGATTGTCTGAGAGTGTCTGAGAGTGTCAGAGAGAGATAGAGAGTGTATGAGAGTGATAGAGAGTGTCAGTGAGTGATAGAGAGTGTCTGAGAGTGTCAGAGATTGTCTGAGAGTGTCAGAGATTGTCAGAGAGTGGTAGAGAGTGTCAGAGAGTGTTGGAGAGAGTCTGAGATTGATAGATAGTGTCTGAGAGTGACCGTGAGTGTCAGAGATTGTCAGAGAGTGTCTGAGATTGATGGAGAGTGTCAGAGAGTGACAGAGAGTGTCAGAGCGTGTTAGAGAGTGATGGAGAATGTCAGAGTGTCAGACAGAGTCAGAGAGTGACAGAGAGAGTCTGAGAGTATCAGAGAGAGTCAGAGAGTGATGGAGAGTTTCAGAGAGTGTCAGAGAGTGTCAGAGAGAGAGTGAGAGTGTCAGAGAGTGTCAGAGAGTGTCAGAGAGTGATAGAGAGTGTCAGAGAGTGATAGAGAGTGTCTGAGAGTGTCTGAGAGTGGGAGAGAGTTTCTGAGAGTGTCAGAGAGTGAACGAGAGTGTCTGAGAGTATCTGAGAGTGTCTGAGAGTGTTTGCGAGTGTCTGAGAGTGTCCGAGAGTGTTAGAGAGTGTCAGAGAATGTCAGAGAGTGTTAGAGAGTGTCAGAGAGAGTCAGAGGGTGATAGAGTGTGTCTGAGAGTGTCAGAGAGTGATAGAGAGTGTCTGAGGGTGTCTGAAAGTGTCAGAGAGTGTCAGAGAGTGTCAGAGAGTGATAGAGTGTGTCTGAGAGTGTCTGAGAGTGTCTGAGAGAGTCTGAGAGTGATAGAGCGTGTCTCAGAGTGTCATAGTTTGTCAGAGTGTATTGGAGAGTGATAGAGAATGTCAGAGAGTGATAGAGGGAGTCAGAGCGTGTTAGAGAGTGATAGAGAGTGTCAGAGAGTGTCAGAGAGTGACAGAGAGTGACTGAGATTGTTTGAGAGCATCAGAGAGTGTCAGAGAGTGTCAGAGAGTGATAGAGAGTGTCAGAGAGTGTCAGAGAGTGTCAGAGAGAGATGGAGAGTGTCAGAGAGTGTCCGAGAGAGCCAGAGAGTTATAGAGTGTGTCATAGAGTGTCAGAGAGTGTCTGAGATTGTCTGAGAGTGTCTGAGAGAGACAGAGAGTTTATGAGAGTGTCTGAGAGTGTCCGAGAGTGATTGAGAGTGTCTCAGGGTGTCTGAAATTGTCAGAGAGAGTCAGAGAGTAATAGCGTGCGTCTGAGAGTGTCTGAGAGTGTCACAGAGTGATAGAGAGTGTCAGAGAGAGTCTGAGAGTGTCAGAGAGTGTCAGAGAGTGACAAAGAGTGTCTGAGAGTGTCCGTGAGAGACAGAGAGTGTCAGAGAGAGTCTGAGAGTGTCAGAGAGTGTCAGAGAGTGATAGAGTGTGTCTGAGAGTGTCAGAGAGTGTCAGAGAGGGGCAGAGCGTGTTAGAGAGTGATAGAGAATGTCAGAGCATCTCAGATAGTGTCAGAGAGTGATAGAGAGTGTCTGAGAGTGTCTGAGACTATCAAAGAGTGTCAGAGAGTGATAGAGAGTGTCAGAGAGTGCCAGAGAGTGCCAGAGAGTGTCAGAGAGTGTCAGAGAGTGTCTGAGAGAGTCTGAGAGTGTCAGAGAGTGTCAGAGAGTGATAGAGAGAGTCAGAGAGTGATAGAGAGTGATAGAGAGTGTCTGAGAGTGGTAGAGAGTGTCAGAGAGTGATAGAGATTGTCTGAGAGTGTCTGAGAGTGTCAGAGAGTGATAGAGATTGTCTGAGAGTGTCTGAGAGGGTCATAGAGTGATAGAGAGTGTCAGAGAGTGATAGAGAGTGTCTGAGAGTGTCAGAGATTGTCAGAGAGTGGTAGAGAGTGTCAGAGAGTGTTGGAGAGAGTCTGAGATTGATAGATAGTGTCTGAGAGTGACAGTGAGTGTCAGAGATTGTCAGAGAGTGTCTGAGATTGATGTAGATGTCAGAGAGTGATAGAGAGTGTCAGAGCGTGTTAGAGAGTGATAGAGAATGTCAGAGTGTCAGACAGAGTCAGAGAGTGACAGCGTGTCTGAGAGTATCAGAGAGTATCAGAGAGTGTCAGAGAGTGTCTGAGAGTGTCAGAGAGTGTCAGAGAGTGTCTGAGATTGTCAGAGAGTGTCAGAGAGTGTCAGATAGTGTCTGAGAGTGCCTGAAAGTGTCAGAGAGTGTCAGAGAGTGGCAGAGAGTGTCTGAGAGTGATAGAGAGTGTCTGAGAGTCATAGACAGTGTCTGAGAGTGTCAGAGAGTGTCAGATAGTGTCTGAGAGTGTCTGAAAGTGTCAGAGAGTGGCAGAGAGTGGCAGAGAGTGTCTGAGAGTGATAGAGAGTGTCTGAGAGTGATAGATAGTTTCTGAGAGTATCTGAGAGTGTCAGAGAGTGTCAGAGAGTGTCAGAGTCAGAGGATGATAGGGAGTGTCTGAGAGTGTCAGAGAGTGATAAAGAGTGTATGAGAGTGATAGATAGTGTCTGAGAGTGATAGATAGTGTCTGAGAGTGTCAGAGAGAGTCAGAGAGTGTCAGAGTCAGAGGATGATAGGGAGTGTCTGAGAGTGTCTGAGAGTGATAGAGAGTGTCTGAGGGTGTCAGATAGTGTCTGAGAGTGCCTGAAAGTGTCAGAGAGTGTCAGAGAGTGGCAGAGAGTGTCTGAGAGTGATAGAGAGTGTCTGAGAGTCATAGACAGTGTCTGAGAGTGTCAGAGAGTGTCAGATAGTGTCTGAGAGTGTCTGAAAGTGTCAGAGAGTGGCAGAGAGTGGCAGAGAGTGTCTGAGAGTGATAGAGAGTGTCTGAGAGTGATAGATAGTTTCTGAGAGTATCTGAGAGTGTCAGAGAGTGTCAGAGAGTGTCAGAGTCAGAGGATGATAGGGAGTGTCTGAGAGTGTCAGAGAGTGATAAAGAGTGTATGAGAGTGATAGATAGTGTCTGAGAGTGATAGATAGTGTCTGAGATTGTCAGAGAGAGTCAGAGAGTGTCAGAGTCAGAGGATGATAGAGAGTGTCTGAGGGTGTCTGAAAGTGTCAGAGAGTGATAGCGAGTGTCTGAGAGTGTCACAGAGTGATAGAGAGTGTCTGAGAGTTTCTGAGAGTTTCAGACATTGATAGAGATTATCTGAGGGTGTCTGAAATTGTCAGATAGAGTCAGAGAGTGATAGAGATTGTCTGAGTGTGTCTGAGAGTGATAGAGAATGGTAGAGAGTGTCTGAGAATGTCTGAGAGTGTCAGAGAGTATCAGAGAGTGATATAGTGTGTCTGAGAGGGTCAGAGAGTGATGGAGAGTTTCTGAGAGTGATAGAGAGTGTCTGAGAGTGTCTGAGATTGTCAGAGAGTGATAGAGAGTGTCTGAGAGTGTCAGAGAGTGGTAGAGAGTGTCTGAAAGTGATTGAGAGTGTCTGCGAGTGATAGAGAGTGTCTGAGAGTGTCTGAGAGTGGCAGAGAGTGTCTGAGAGTGATAGAGTGTCTGAGAGTGTCAGAGAGTATCTGAGAGTATCTGAGAGTGTCTGAGAGTGTCAGAGAGTGATAGAGATTGTCTGAGAGTGTCTGAGAGGGTCATAGAGTGATAGAGAGTGTCTGAGAGTGATAGAGAGTGTCTGAGAGTGATAGAGATTGTCTGAGAGTGTCTGAGAGTGTCAGAGAGTGATAGAGATTGTCTGAGAGTGTCTGAGAGGGTCATAGAGTGATAGAGAGTGTCTGAGAGTGATAGAGAGTGTCTGAGAGTGATAGAGATTGTCTGAGAGTGTCTGAGAGTGTCAGAGAGAGATAGAGAGTGTATGAGAGTGATAGAGAGTGTCAGTGAGTGATAGAGAGTGTCAGAGAGTGACAGAGAGTGTCTGAGAGTCTCAGAGATTGTCAGAGAGTGGTAGAGAGTGTCAGAGAGTGTTGGGGAGAGTCTGAGATTGATAGATAGTGTCTGAGAGTGACAGTGAGTGTCAGAGATTGTCAGAGAGTGTCTGAGATTGATGGAGATGTCAGAGAGTGATAGAGAGTGTCAGTGCGTGTTAGAGAGTGTTAGAGAATGTCAGAGTGTCAGACAGATTCAGAGAGTCACAGAGTGTCTGAGAGTATCAGAGAGTGTCAGAGAATGTCTGAGAGTGTCAGAGAGTATCAGAGAGTGATATAGTGTGTCTGAGAGGGTCAGAGAGTGATGGAGAGTTTCTGAGAGTGATAGAGAGTGTCTGAGAGTGTCTGAGATTGTCAGAGAGTGATAGAGAGTGTCTGAGAGTGTCAGAGAGTGGTAGAGAGTGTCTGAAAGTGATTGAGAGTGTCTGCGAGTGATAGAGAGTGTCTGAGAGTGTCTGAGAGTGGCAGAGAGTGTCTGAGAGTGATAGAGTGTCTGAGAGTGTCAGAGAGTATCTGAGAGTATCTGAGAGTGTCTGAGAGTGTCAGAGAGTGATAGAGATTGTCTGAGAGTGTCTGAGAGGGTCATAGAGTGATAGAGAGTGTCTGAGAGTGATAGAGAGTGTCTGAGAGTGATAGAGATTGTCTGAGAGTGTCTGAGAGTGTCAGAGAGTGATAGAGATTGTCTGAGAGTGTCTGAGAGGGTCATAGAGTGATAGAGAGTGTCTGAGAGTGATAGAGAGTGTCTGAGAGTGATAGAGATTGTCTGAGAGTGTCTGAGAGTGTCAGAGAGAGATAGAGAGTGTATGAGAGTGATAGAGAGTGTCAGTGAGTGATAGAGAGTGTCAGAGAGTGACAGAGAGTGTCTGAGAGTCTCAGAGATTGTCAGAGAGTGGTAGAGAGTGTCAGAGAGTGTTGGGGAGAGTCTGAGATTGATAGATAGTGTCTGAGAGTGACAGTGAGTGTCAGAGATTGTCAGAGAGTGTCTGAGATTGATGGAGATGTCAGAGAGTGATAGAGAGTGTCAGAGCGTGTTAGAGAGTGTTAGAGAATGTCAGAGTGTCAGACAGATTCAGAGAGTCACAGAGTGTCTGAGAGTATCAGAGAGTGTCAGAGAGTGTCTGAGAGTGTCAGAGAGTGTCAGAGAGTGTCTGAGATTGTCAGAGAGTGTCAGAGAGTGTCTCAGAGTGTCAGATAGTGTCTGATAGTGTCTGAAAGAGTCAGAGAGTATCTGAGATTGTCTGAGAGTGTCAGAGAGTGGTAGAGAGTGACAAAGAGTGTCTGAGAGTGTCCGTGAGAGACAGAGAGTGTCAGAGAGAGTCTGAGAGTGTCAGAGAGTGTCAGAGAGTGATAGAGAGTGTCTGAGAGTGTCAGAGATTGTCTGAGAGTGTCAGAGAGGGATAGAGAGTGTCAGAGAGTGATAGAGAGTGTCTGAGAGTGATAGAGAGTGTCAGAGTGTGTCTGAGAGTGTCAGAGAGTGATAGAGAGTGTCAGTGAGTGATAGAGAGTGTCTGAGAGTGTCAGAGATTGTCTGAGAGTGTCAGAGATTGTCAGAGAGTGGTAGAGAGTGTCAGAGAGTGTTGGAGAGAGTCTGAGATTGATAGATAGTGTCTGAGAGTGACCGTGAGTGTCAGAGATTGTCAGAGAGTGTCTGAGATTGATGGAGAGTGTCAGAGAGTGATAGAGAGTGTCAGAGCGTGTTAGAGAGTGATGGAGAATGTCAGAGTGTCAGACAGAGTCAGAGAGTGACAGAGAGAGTCTGAGAGTATCAGAGAGAGTCAGAGAGTGATGGAGAGTTTCAGAGAGTGTCAGAGAGTGTCAGAGAGTGTCAGAGAGTGATAGAGAGTGTCAGAGAGTGATAGAGAGTGTCTGAGAGTGTCTGAGAGTGGGTGAGAGTTTCTGAGAGTGTCAGAGTGTGAACGAGAGTGTCTGAGAGTATCTGAGAGTGTCTGAGAGTGTTTGCGAGTGCCTGAGAGTGTCCGAGAGTGTTAGAGAGTGTCAGAGAATGTCAGAGAGTGTTAGAGAGTGTCAGAGAGAGTCAGAGGGTGATAGAGTGTGTCTGAGAGTGTCAGAGAGTGATAGAGAGTGTCTGAGGGTGTCTGAAAGTGTCAGAGAGTGTCTGAGAGAGTCTGAGAGTGATAGAGCGTGTCTCAGAGTGTCATAGTTTGTCAGAGTGTATTGGAGAGTGATAGAGAATGTCAGAGAGTGATAGAGAGTGACAGAGAGTGACTGAGATTGTTTGAGAGCATCAGAGAGTGTCAGAGAGTGTCAGAGAGTGATAGAGAGTGTCAGAGAGTGTCAGAGAGTTTCTGAGAGTGTCTGAGAGTGTCCGAGAGTGATAGAGATTGTCTCAGAGACTTGTAGAGAGTGTCAGTGAGTGATAGAGAGTGTCTGAGAGTGTCAGAGATTGTCTGAGAGTGTCAGAGATTGTCAGAGAGTGGTAGAGAGTGTCAGAGAGTGTTGGAGAGAGTCTGAGATTGATAGATAGTGTCTGAGAGTGACCGTGAGTGTCAGAGATTGTCAGAGAGTGTCTGAGATTGATGGAGAGTGTCAGAGAGTGACAGAGAGTGTCAGAGCGTGTTAGAGAGTGATGGAGAATGTCAGAGTGTCAGACAGAGTCAGAGAGTGACAGAGAGAGTCTGAGAGTATCAGAGAGAGTCAGAGAGTGATGGAGAGTTTCAGAGAGTGTCAGAGAGTGTCAGAGAGAGAGTGAGAGTGTCAGAGAGTGTCAGAGAGTGTCAGAGAGTGATAGAGAGTGTCAGAGAGTGATAGAGAGTGTCTGAGAGTGTCTGAGAGTGGGAGAGAGTTTCTGAGAGTGTCAGAGAGTGAACGAGAGTGTCTGAGAGTATCTGAGAGTGTCTGAGAGTGTTTGCGAGTGTCTGAGAGTGTCCGAGAGTGTTAGAGAGTGTCAGAGAATGTCAGAGAGTGTTAGAGAGTGTCAGAGAGAGTCAGAGGGTGATAGAGTGTGTCTGAGAGTGTCAGAGAGTGATAGAGAGTGTCTGAGGGTGTCTGAAAGTGTCAGAGAGTGTCAGAGAGTGTCAGAGAGTGATAGAGTGTGTCTGAGAGTGTCTGAGAGTGTCTGAGAGAGTCTGAGAGTGATAGAGCGTGTCTCAGAGTGTCATAGTTTGTCAGAGTGTATTGGAGAGTGATAGAGAATGTCAGAGAGTGATAGAGGGAGTCAGAGCGTGTTAGAGAGTGATAGAGAGTGTCAGAGAGTGTCAGAGAGTGACAGAGAGTGACTGAGATTGTTTGAGAGCATCAGAGAGTGTCAGAGAGTGTCAGAGAGTGATAGAGAGTGTCAGAGAGTGTCAGAGCGTGTTAGAGAGTGATAGAGAGTGTCAGAGAGTGTCAGAGAGTGACAGAGAGTGACTGAGATTGTTTGAGAGCATCAGAGAGTGTCAGAGAGTGTCAGAGAGTTATAGAGTGTGTCATAGAGTGTCAGAGAGTGTCTGAGATTGTCTGAGAGTGTCTGAGAGAGACAGAGAGTTTATGAGAGTGTCTGAGAGTGTCCGAGAGTGATTGAGAGTGTCTCAGGGTGTCTGAAATTGTCAGAGAGAGTCAGAGAGTAATAGCGTGCGTCTGAGAGTGTCTGAGAGTGTCACAGAGTGATAGAGAGTGTCAGAGAGAGTCTGAGAGTGTCAGAGAGTGTCAGAGAGTGACAAAGAGTGTCTGAGAGTGTCCGTGAGAGACAGAGAGTGTCAGAGAGAGTCTGAGAGTGTCAGAGAGTGTCAGAGAGTGATAGAGTGTGTCTGAGAGTGTCAGAGAGTGTCAGAGAGGGGCAGAGCGTGTTAGAGAGTGATAGAGAATGTCAGAGCATCTCAGATAGTGTCAGAGAGTGATAGAGAGTGTCTGAGAGTGTCTGAGACTATCAAAGAGTGTCAGAGAGTGATAGAGAGTGTCAGAGAGTGCCAGAGAGTGCCAGAGAGTGTCAGAGAGTGTCAGAGAGTGTCTGAGAGAGTCTGAGAGTGTCAGAGAGTGTCAGAGAGTGATAGAGAGAGTCAGAGAGTGATAGAGAGTGATAGAGAGTGTCTGAGAGTGGTAGAGAGTGTCAGAGAGTGATAGAGATTGTCTGAGAGTGTCTGAGAGTGTCAGAGAGTGATAGAGATTGTCTGAGAGTGTCTGAGAGGGTCATAGAGTGATAGAGAGTGTCTGAGAGTGATAGAGAGTGTCTGAGAGTGATAGAGATTGTCTGAGAGTGTCTGAGAGTGTCAGAGAGAGATAGAGAGTGTATGAGAGTGATAGAGAGTGTCAGTGAGTGATAGAGAGTGTCAGAGAGTGACAGAGAGTGTCTGAGAGTCTCAGAGATTGTCAGAGAGTGGTAGAGAGTGTCAGAGAGTGTTGGGGAGAGTCTGAGATTGATAGATAGTGTCTGAGAGTGACAGTGAGTGTCAGAGATTGTCAGAGAGTGTCTGAGATTGATGGAGATGTCAGAGAGTGATAGAGAGTGTCAGTGCGTGTTAGAGAGTGTTAGAGAATGTCAGAGTGTCAGACAGATTCAGAGAGTCACAGAGTGTCTGAGAGTATCAGAGAGTGTCAGAGAATGTCTGAGAGTGTCAGAGAGTATCAGAGAGTGATATAGTGTGTCTGAGAGGGTCAGAGAGTGATGGAGAGTTTCTGAGAGTGATAGAGAGTGTCTGAGAGTGTCTGAGATTGTCAGAGAGTGATAGAGAGTGTCTGAGAGTGATAGAGATTGTCTGAGAGTGTCTGAGAGTGTCAGAGAGTGATAGAGATTGTCTGAGAGTGTCTGAGAGGGTCATAGAGTGATAGAGAGTGTCTGAGAGTGATAGAGAGTGTCTGAGAGTGATAGAGATTGTCTGAGAGTGTCTGAGAGTGTCAGAGAGAGATAGAGAGTGTATGAGAGTGATAGAGAGTGTCAGTGAGTGATAGAGAGTGTCAGAGAGTGACAGAGAGTGTCTGAGAGTCTCAGAGATTGTCAGAGAGTGGTAGAGAGTGTCAGAGAGTGTTGGGGAGAGTCTGAGATTGATAGATAGTGTCTGAGAGTGACAGTGAGTGTCAGAGATTGTCAGAGAGTGTCTGAGATTGATGGAGATGTCAGAGAGTGATAGAGAGTGTCAGTGCGTGTTAGAGAGTGTTAGAGAATGTCAGAGTGTCAGACAGATTCAGAGAGTCACAGAGTGTCTGAGAGTATCAGAGAGTGTCAGAGAATGTCTGAGAGTGTCAGAGAGTATCAGAGAGTGATATAGTGTGTCTGAGAGGGTCAGAGAGTGATGGAGAGTTTCTGAGAGTGATAGAGAGTGTCTGAGAGTGTCTGAGATTGTCAGAGAGTGATAGAGAGTGTCTGAGAGTGTCAGAGAGTGGTAGAGAGTGTCTGAAAGTGATTGAGAGTGTCTGCGAGTGATAGAGAGTGTCTGAGAGTGTCTGAGAGTGGCAGAGAGTGTCTGAGAGTGATAGAGTGTCTGAGAGTGTCAGAGAGTATCTGAGAGTATCTGAGAGTGTCTGAGAGTGTCAGAGAGTGATAGAGATTGTCTGAGAGTGTCTGAGAGGGTCATAGAGTGATAGAGAGTGTCTGAGAGTGATAGAGAGTGTCTGAGAGTGATAGAGATTGTCTGAGAGTGTCTGAGAGTGTCAGAGAGTGATAGAGATTGTCTGAGAGTGTCTGAGAGTGATAGAGAGTGTCTGAGAGTGATAGAGAGTGTCTGAGAGTGATAGAGAGTGATATAGTGTGTCTGAGAGGGTCAGAGAGTGATGGAGAGTTTCTGAGAGTGATAGAGAGTGTCTGAGAGTGTCTGAGATTGTCAGAGAGTGATAGAGAGTGTCTGAGAGTGATAGAGATTGTCTGAGAGTGTCTGAGAGTGTCAGAGAGTGATAGAGATTGTCTGAGAGTGTCTGAGAGGGTCATAGAGTGATAGAGAGTGTCTGAGAGTGATAGAGAGTGTCTGAGAGTGATAGAGATTGTCTGAGAGTGTCTGAGAGTGTCAGAGAGAGATAGAGAGTGTATGAGAGTGATAGAGAGTGTCAGTGAGTGATAGAGAGTGTCAGAGAGTGACAGAGAGTGTCTGAGAGTCTCAGAGATTGTCAGAGAGTGGTAGAGAGTGTCAGAGAGTGTTGGGGAGAGTCTGAGATTGATAGATAGTGTCTGAGAGTGACAGTGAGTGTCAGAGATTGTCAGAGAGTGTCTGAGATTGATGGAGATGTCAGAGAGTGATAGAGAGTGTCAGAGCGTGTTAGAGAGTGTTAGAGAATGTCAGAGTGTCAGACAGATTCAGAGAGTCACAGAGTGTCTGAGAGTATCAGAGAGTGTCAGAGAGTGTCTGAGAGTGTCAGAGAGTGTCAGAGAGTGTCTGAGATTGTCAGAGAGTGTCAGAGAGTGTCTCAGAGTGTCAGATAGTGTCTGATAGTGTCTGAAAGAGTCAGAGAGTATCTGAGATTGTCTGAGAGTGTCAGAGAGTGGTAGAGAGTGACAAAGAGTGTCTGAGAGTGTCCGTGAGAGACAGAGAGTGTCAGAGAGAGTCTGAGAGTGTCAGAGAGTGTCAGAGAGTGATAGAGAGTGTCTGAGAGTGTCAGAGATTGTCTGAGAGTGTCAGAGAGGGATAGAGAGTGTCAGAGAGTGATAGAGAGTGTCTGAGAGTGATAGAGAGTGTCAGAGTGTGTCTGAGAGTGTCAGAGAGTGATAGAGAGTGTCAGTGAGTGATAGAGAGTGTCTGAGAGTGTCAGAGATTGTCTGAGAGTGTCAGAGATTGTCAGAGAGTGGTAGAGAGTGTCAGAGAGTGTTGGAGAGAGTCTGAGATTGATAGATAGTGTCTGAGAGTGACCGTGAGTGTCAGAGATTGTCAGAGAGTGTCTGAGATTGATGGAGAGTGTCAGAGAGTGATAGAGAGTGTCAGAGCGTGTTAGAGAGTGATGGAGAATGTCAGAGTGTCAGACAGAGTCAGAGAGTGACAGAGAGAGTCTGAGAGTATCAGAGAGAGTCAGAGAGTGATGGAGAGTTTCAGAGAGTGTCAGAGAGTGTCAGAGAGTGTCAGAGAGTGATAGAGAGTGTCAGAGAGTGATAGAGAGTGTCTGAGAGTGTCTGAGAGTGGGAGAGAGTTTCTGAGAGTGTCAGAGTGTGAACGAGAGTGTCTGAGAGTATCTGAGAGTGTCTGAGAGTGTTTGCGAGTGCCTGAGAGTGTCCGAGAGTGTTAGAGAGTGTCAGAGAATGTCAGAGAGTGTTAGAGAGTGTCAGAGAGAGTCAGAGGGTGATAGAGTGTGTCTGAGAGTGTCAGAGAGTGATAGAGAGTGTCTGAGGGTGTCTGAAAGTGTCAGAGAGTGTCTGAGAGAGTCTGAGAGTGATAGAGCGTGTCTCAGAGTGTCATAGTTTGTCAGAGTGTATTGGAGAGTGATAGAGAATGTCAGAGAGTGATAGAGAGTGACAGAGAGTGACTGAGATTGTTTGAGAGCATCAGAGAGTGTCAGAGAGTGTCAGAGAGTGATAGAGAGTGTCAGAGAGTGTCAGAGAGTTTCTGAGAGTGTCTGAGAGTGTCCGAGAGTGATAGAGATTGTCTGAGAGTGTCTGAGAGTGTCAGAGAGAGATAGAGAGTGTATGAGAGTGATAGAGAGTGTCAGTGAGTGATAGAGAGTGTCTGAGAGTGTCAGAGATTGTCTGAGAGTGTCAGAGATTGTCAGAGAGTGGTAGAGAGTGTCAGAGAGTGTTGGAGAGAGTCTGAGATTGATAGATAGTGTCTGAGAGTGACCGTGAGTGTCAGAGATTGTCAGAGAGTGTCTGAGATTGATGGAGAGTGTCAGAGAGTGACAGAGAGTGTCAGAGCGTGTTAGAGAGTGATGGAGAATGTCAGAGTGTCAGACAGAGTCAGAGAGTGACAGAGAGAGTCTGAGAGTATCAGAGAGAGTCAGAGAGTGATGGAGAGTTTCAGAGAGTGTCAGAGAGTGTCAGAGAGAGAGTGAGAGTGTCAGAGAGTGTCAGAGAGTGTCAGAGAGTGATAGAGAGTGTCAGAGAGTGATAGAGAGTGTCTGAGAGTGTCTGAGAGTGGGAGAGAGTTTCTGAGAGTGTCAGAGAGTGAACGAGAGTGTCTGAGAGTATCTGAGAGTGTCTGAGAGTGTTTGCGAGTGTCTGAGAGTGTCCGAGAGTGTTAGAGAGTGTCAGAGAATGTCAGAGAGTGTTAGAGAGTGTCAGAGAGAGTCAGAGGGTGATAGAGTGTGTCTGAGAGTGTCAGAGAGTGATAGAGAGTGTCTGAGGGTGTCTGAAAGTGTCAGAGAGTGTCAGAGAGTGTCAGAGAGTGATAGAGTGTGTCTGAGAGTGTCTGAGAGTGTCTGAGAGAGTCTGAGAGTGATAGAGCGTGTCTCAGAGTGTCATAGTTTGTCAGAGTGTATTGGAGAGTGATAGAGAATGTCAGAGAGTGATAGAGAGAGTCAGAGCGTGTTAGAGAGTGATAGAGAGTGTCAGAGAGTGTCAGAGAGTGACAGAGAGTGACTGAGATTGTTTGAGAGCATCAGAGAGTGTCAGAGAGTGTCAGAGAGTGATAGAGAGTGTCAGAGAGTGTCAGAGAGTGTCAGAGAGAGATGGAGAGTGTCAGAGAGTGTCCGAGAGAGCCAGAGAGTTATAGAGTGTGTCATAGAGTGTCAGAGAGTGTCTGAGATTGTCTGAGAGTGTCTGAGAGAGACAGAGAGTTTCTGAGAGTGTCTGAGAGTGTCCGAGAGTGATTGAGAGTGTCTCAGGGTGTCTGAAATTGTCAGAGAGAGTCAGAGAGTAATAGCGTGCGTCTGAGAGTGTCTGAGAGTGTCACAGAGTGATAGAGAGTGTCAGAGAGAGTCTGAGAGTGTCAGAGAGTGTCAGAGAGTGACAAAGAGTGTCTGAGAGTGTCCGTGAGAGACAGAGAGTGTCAGAGAGAGTCTGAGAGTGTCAGAGAGTGTCAGAGAGTGATAGAGTGTGTCTGAGAGTGTCAGAGAGTGTCAGAGAGGGGCAGAGCGTGTTAGAGAGTGATAGAGAATGTCAGAGCGTCTCAGATAGTGTCAGAGAGTGATAGAGAGTGTCTGAGAGTGTCTGAGACTATCAAAGAGTGTCAGAGAGTGATAGAGAGTGTCAGAGAGTGATTGAGAGTGATAGAGATTCTCAGAGAGTGATAGAGATTGTCTGAGAGTGATACAGAATGTCAGAGAGTGTCAGAGAGTGTCTGAGAGTGCCAGAGAGTGCCAGAGAGTGCCAGAGAGTGTCAGAGAGTGTCAGAGAGTGTCTGAGAGAGTCTGAGAGTGTCAGAGAGTGTCAGAGAGTGATAGAGAGAGTCAGAGAGTGATAGAGAGTGATAGAGAGTGTCTGAGAGTGGTAGAGAGTGTCAGAGAGTGGTACAGAGTGTCTGAGAGTGTCAGAGAATGTCAGAGAGGATCTGAGAGTGTCTGAGAGTGTCTGAGATTGTCTGAGAGTGTCAGAGAGTGGTAGAGAGTGGTAGAGCGTGTCAGAGAGTGGTAGAGAGTGTCTGAGGGTGATAGAGAGTGTCCGAGAGTGAAAGAGAGTGTCTGAGAGAGTCTGAGAGCGTCAGAGAGTGACAGAGAGTGATAGAGAGTGTCAGAGAGTGATAAAGATTGTCTGAGAGAGTCAGAGAGTGATAGAGAGTGTCTGAGTGTCAGAGAGTGTCAGAGAGTGTCTGAGAGTATCTGAGAGTGTCTGAGAGTGTCAGAGAGTGTCAGAGAGTGATTGAGAGTGTCAGAGAGTGATAGAGTGTGTCTGAGAGAGTCAGAGAGTGAAAAAGACTGTCTGAGAGTGTCACAGAGTGTCAAGAGAGTGTCACAGTGTGTCAGAGAGTGTCTCAGACTGTCAGTGAGTGTCTGAAACTGTCAGAGAGTGTCAGAGCGTGTTAGAGAGTGTCAGAGAGGGATAGAGTTTGTCTGAGAGTGTCAGAGAGTGATAGAGAGTGTCAGAGTCTAATAGAAAGTTTCAGAGAGTGTCAGACAGTGATAGAGAGTGTCAGAGTGTGCAAGAGAGTGATAGAGAGTGTCAGAGAGTGATAGAGAGTGTCAGAATGAGTCTGAGACTGTTAGAGAGTGTCAGAGGGTGTCTGAGAGTGTCAAAGAGTGGCAGAGAGTGATAGAGAGTGTCAGAGAGTGAAAAATAATATCTGAGTGTCAGAGAGTGTCCAAGAGTGTCAGAGACTGTCTGAGAATGTCTGAGAATGTCCAAGAGTGTCACAGAGTGTCAGAGAGTGACAGAGAGACTCTGAGAGTGTCGAAGAGTGATAGAGCGTGTCAGAGAGCGACAGAGAGTGTGAAAGAGTGATAGAGAGTGTCTGAGAGTGTCAGAGAGTGTCAGAGAGTATCAAGAGAGTGTCAGAGTGTGTCAGAGAGTGTCTCAGAGTGTCAGAGAGTGTCTGAGACTGTCAGAGACTGTCAGAGAGTGTCAGAGAGTGTCAGAGAGTGGTCGAGAGTGTCAGAGAGTGATGGAGAGTGTCAGAGAGTGATAGAGAGTGTCAGAGAGTGTCAGAGAGTGATAGAGAGTGTCAGAGAGTGCCAGAGAGTGAAAGAGTATGTCTGAGAGTGATAGAGAGTGTCAGAGAGTGACAGAGAGTTTCTGAGAGTGGCAGAGAGTGATAGAGAGTGTCAGAGAGTGATAGAGAGTGTCAGAGAGTTTCAGAGAGTGATAGAGAGTGTCAGAGAGTCACAGAGAGAGTCACAGAGTGATAGAGAGTGTCTGAGAGTGTCAGAGAGTGTCAGAGTGTGTCAAGAGAGTGTCAGAGTGTGTCAGAGAGTGTCTCAGAGTGTCAGAGAGTGTCTGAGACTGTCAGAGAGTGTCAGAGAGTAACAGAGAGTAATAGAGAGTGTCAGAGAGTAATAAAGAGAGTCAGAGAGTGTCAGAGAGTGATAGAGAGTGTCAGAGAGTCCCAGAGAGTGAAAGAGTGTGTCCGAGAGTGATAGAGAGTGTCAGAGAGTGACAGAGAGTTTCTGAGAGTGGCAGAGATTGATAGAGAGTGTCTGAGAGCGTCAGAGAGCGTCAGAGAGTGCCAGAGAGTGATAGAGAGTGTCAGAGAGTTTCAGAGAGTGTCAGAGAGTGTCTCAGAGTGTCAGAGAGTGTCTGAGACTGTCAGATAGTGTCAGAGAGTGCCAGAAAGTGATAGAGTATGTCAGAGAGCGATAGAAAGTGTGTGAAAGTGTCAGAGAGTCATAGAGAGTGTCAAAGAGTGATAGAGATTGTCAGAGAGTGTCAGAGAGTGTCAGAGCGTGTATGAGAGTGTCAGAGAATGTCAGAGAGTTTCAGAGAGATATAGAGAGTATCTGACAGTGTCAGAGAGTGTCAGAGAGTGATAGAGAATGTCAGAGAGTGTCAGAGAGTGTCTGAGATAGTCAGAGAGTGTCAGAGAGTAATAGAGAGTGTCAGAGAGTGTCAGAGTGAGAAAGAGAGTGTCAGATAGTGCCAGAGAAATAGAGTGTCAGAGAGTGATAGAGAGTGTCTGAGAGTGTCAGAGTGTGTCTGAGAGTGTCAGAGAGTGTCAGAGAGTGTCAGAGAGTGATAGAGAGTGTCAGAGAGTTTCTGAGAGTGATAGAGAGTGTCAGAGAGTGAAAGAGAATATCTGAGAGTGTCAGAGAGTGTCGAAGAGTGCCAGAGAGTGTCTGAGAGTGTCAGAGAATGTCAGAGAGTGATAGAGAGTGTCAATGTGTGATAGAGAGTGCCAGAGAGTGTCAGAGAGTGATAGATAGAGAGTGTCAGAGAGCGCTGGAGAGTGTCAGAGAGTGTTAGAGAGTGTCTGAGAGTGTCAGAGAGTGTCAGAGAGTGTCTGAGAGTGTCAGAGTATGTCAGAGAGTGTCGCAGAGTGTCAGAGAGTGTCAGAGAGCAATAGAGAGTGCCAGACAGTGTCAGAGAGTGTTAGAGAGTGTCTGAGAGTGTCTGAGAGTGTCAGAGAGTGTCAGAGAGTGTCAGAGTGTCAGAGAGTGTCTGAGAGTGTCAGTGTGTGTCAGAGAGTGTCTCAGAGTGTCAGAGAGTGTCAGAGAGTGTATGAGAGTGTCAGAGAGTGTCAGAGAGAGATAGAAATAGTTTGAGAGTGTCAGAGAGTGATAGAGAATGTCAGAGAGTGTTAGAGAGTGTCTGAGCGTGATAGAGAGTGTCTGAGAGTGTCAGAGAGTGATAGAGAGTGTCAGAGAGTGAAAAATAATACCTGAGAGTGTCAGAGAGTGTCGAAGAGTGTCAGAGACTGTCTGAGAATGTCTGAGAATGTGAGAGAGTGTCACAGAGTTTCAGAGAGTGATAGAGAGTGTCAGAGTGTGATAGAGTTTCTGAGAGTGTCAGAGTGTGATAGAGAGTGTCAGAGAGTGACAGAGAGACTCTGAGAGTGTCAGAGAGTGATAGAGAGTGTCAGAGAGCGACAGAGAGTGTGAAAGAGTGATAGAGAGTGTCTGAGAGTGTCAGAGAGTGTCAGAGAGTATCAAGAGAGTGTCAGAGAGTGTCTCAGAGTGTCAGAGAGAGTCTGAGACTGTCAGAGAGTGTCAGAGAGTGTCAGAGAGTGGTCGAGAGTGTCAGAGAGTGATAGAGAGTGTCTGAGAGTGTCAGAGAGTGATAGAGAGTGTCAGAGAGTGCCAGAGAGTGAAAGAGTGTGTCAGAGAGTGACAGAGAGTGTCAGAGAGTGACAGAGAGTTTCTGAGAGTGGCAGAGAGTGATAGAGAGTGTCTGAGAGCGTCAGAGTGTGTCAGAGAGTGATAGAGAGTGTCAGAGAGTTTCAGAGAGTGATAGAGAGTGTCAGAGAGTCACAGAGAGAGTCACAGAGTGATAGAGAGTGTCTGAGAGTGTCAGAGAGTGTCAGAGTGTGTCAGAGTGTGTCCAGAGAGTGTCTCAGAGTGTCAGAGAGTGTCTGAGACTGTCAGAGAATGTCAGAGAGTAACAGAGAGTAATAGAGAGTGTCAGAGAGTAATAGAGAGTGTCAGAGAGTAATCGAGAGTGTCAGAGAGTGTCCGAGAGTGATAGAGAGTGTCAGAAAGTGACAGAGAGTTTCTGAGAGTGGCAGAGAGTGATAGAGAGTGTCTGACAGCGTCAGAGAGTGTCAGAGAGTTTGAGAGAGTGATAGAGAGTGTCAGAGAGTCACAGAGAGAGTCACAGAGTGATAGAGAGTGTCTGAGAGTGTCAGAGAGTGTCAGAGAGTGTCAAGAGAGTGTCAGAGAGTGTCTCAGAGTGTCAGAGAGTGTCTGAGACTGTCAGATAGTGTCAGAGAGTGCCAGCAAGTGGTAGAGTGTGTCAGAGAGCGATAGAAAGTGTGTGAAAGTGTCAGAGAGTCATAGAGAGTGTCAGAGAGTGATAGAGATTGTCAGAGAGTGTCAGAGAGTGTCAGAGCGTGTATGAGAGTGTCAGAGAAAGTCAGAGAGTTTCAAAGAGATATAGAGAGTATCTGACAGTGTCAGAGAGTGTCAGAGAGTGATAGAGAATGTCAGAGAGTGTCAGAGAGTGTCTGAGATTGTCAGAGAGTGTCAGAGAGTAATAGGGAGTGTCAGAGAGTGTCACAGTGAGATAGAGAGTGTCAGATAGTGCCAGAGAAATAGAGTGTCAGAGAGTGATGGAGAGTGTCTGAGAGGGTCAGAGTGTGTCAGAGAGTGTCAGAGAGTGTCAGAGAGTGTCTGAGAGTGTCTGAGAGTGTCAGAGAATGTCAGAGAGTGATAGATAGTGTCAGAGAGTGAAAAAGAATGTCTGAGAGTGTCAGAGAGTGTCGAAGAGTGCCAGAGAGTGTCTGAGAGTGTCAGAGAATGTCAGAGAGTGATAGAGAGTGTCAATGTGTGATAGAGAGTGTCTGAGAATGTCAGAGAGTGATAGAGAGTGCCAGAGAGTGTCAGAGAGTGATAGAGAGTGGCAGATAGCGCTGGAGAGTGTCAGACAGTGTTAGAGAGTGTCTGAGAGTGTCAGAGAGTGTCAGAGAGTGTCAGAGTATGTCAGAGAGTGTCTCAGAGTGTCAGAGAGTGTCAGAGAGCAATAGAGAGTGCCAGACAGTGCCAGAGAGTGATAGAGAGTGTCAGAGAGTGATACAGTGTGTCAGAGAGTGTCAGAGTGTCAGAGAGTGTCTGAGAGTATCAGACAGTGTCAGAGAGTAATAGAGAGTGTCAAAGAGTGTCAGAGAGTGAGAGAAAGTATCTGACAGTGTCAGAGAGTGATAGAGAGTGTCAGAGATTTTCAGAGAGTGTCAGAGAGTGTCAGAGAGTGAAAGAGAGTGTCAGAGAGTGTCAGGGAGTGATAGAGAGTGTCAGAGAGTGGTAGAGAGTGTCTGAGAGTGTCAGAGAGTGATAGAGAGTATCAGAGAACGACAGAGAGTGTGAAAGAGTGATAGAAAGTTTCTGAGAGTGTCAGAGAGTGTCAGAGAGTATCAAGAGTGTGTCAGAGTGTGTCAGAGTGTGTCTCAGAGTGTGAGAGAGTGTCTCAGAGTGTCAGAGAGTGTATGAGAGTGTCAGAGAGTGTCAGAGAGAGATAGAAAGTGTCTGCGAGTGTCAGAGAGTGTCAGAGAGTGATAGAGAATGTCAGAGTGTGTCCGAGAGTGTCTCACACTGTCAGAGAGTGTCTGAGACTGTCATTGTGAGTCAGAGAGTGTCAGAGAGGGTAGAGACTGTCAGAGAGAGATAGAGAGTGTCTGAGAGTGTCAGAGAGTGTATGAGAGTGTCAGAGAGTGTCAGAGAGAGATAGAAAGTGTCTGAGAGTGTCAGAGAGTGTCAGAGAGTGATAGAGAATGTCAGAGAGTGTCAGAACAGAGATACAAAGAACAAAGATAATTACAGCACAGGAACAGGCCCTTCAGCCCTCCAAGCCTGCGCCGATCCAGATCCTCTCTCTAAACATGTCGCCTATTTTCTAAGGTTCTGTATCTCTTTTCTTCCTGCCCATTCATGTATCTGTCTAGATACATCTTAAAAGACTCCATCATGCCCGCATCTACCACCTCCGCTGGCAATGCGTTCCAGGTGCCCACCACCCTCTGCGTAAAGAACTTTCCACGCATATCCCCCCTAAACTTTTCCCCTTTCACTTTGAACTCGTGTCCTCTAGTAATTGAAACCCCCACTCTGGGAAAAAGCCTCTTGCTATCCACCCTGTCTATACCTCTCATGATTTTGTACACCTCAATCAGGTCCCCCCTCAACCTCCGTCTTTCTAATGAAAATAATCCTAATCTGCTCAACCTCTCTTCATAGCTAGCACCCTCCATACCAGGCAACATCCTGGTGAACCTCCTCTGCACCCTCTCCAAAGCATCCACATCCTTTTGATAATGTGGCGACCAGAACTGTACGCAGTATTCCAAATGTGGCCGAACCAAAGTCCTATACAACTGTAACATGACCTGCCAACTCTTGTACTCAATGCCCCGTCCGATGAAGGAAAGCATGCCGTATGCCTTCTTGACCACTCTATTTACCTGCGTTGCCACCTTCAGGGAACAGTGGACCTGAACACCCAAATCTCTCTGGACATCAATTTTCCCCAGGACTTTTCCATTTACTGTATAGTTCACTCTTGAATTGGATCTTCCAAAATGCATCACCTCGCATTTGCCCTGATTGAACTCCATCTGCCATTTCTCTGCCCAACTCTCCAATCTATCTATATTCTGCTGTATTCTCTGACAGTCCCCTTCACTATCTGCTACTCCACCAATCTTAGTGTCGTCTGCAAATTTGCTAATCAGTCCACCTATACTTTCCTCCAAATCATTAATGTATATCACAAACAACAGTGGTCCCAGCACGGATCCCTGTGGAACACCACTGGTCACACGTCTCCATTTTGAGAAACTCCCTTCCACTGCTACTCTCTGTCTCCTGTTGCCCAGCCAGTTCTTTATCCATCTAGCTAGTACACCTTGGACCCCAAGCGCCTTCACTTTCTCCATCAGCCTGCCATGGGGAACCTTATCAAACGCCTTACTGAAGTCCATGTATATGACATCGACAGCCCTTCCGTCATCAATCAACTTTGTCACTTCCTCAAAGAATTCTATTAAGTTGGTAAGACATGACCTTCCCTGCACAAAACCATGTTGCCTATCACTGATGAGCCCATTTTCTTCCAAATGGGAATAGATCCTATCCCTCAGTATCTTCTCCAGCAGCTTCCCTACCACTGACGTCAGGCTCACCGGTCTATAATTACCTGGATTATCCCTGCTACCCTTCTTAAACAAGGGGACAACATTAGCAATTCTCCAGTCCTCCAGGACCTCACCCGTGTTTAAGGATGCTGCAAAGATATCTGTTAAGGCCCCAGCTATTTCCTCTCTCGCTTCCCTCAGTAACCTGGGATAGATCCCATCCGGACCTGGGGACTTGTCCACCTTAATGCCCTTTAGAATATCCAACACTTCCTCCCTCCTTATGCCGACTTGACCTAGAGTAATCAAACATCTGTTCCTAACCTCAACATCCGTCATGTCCCTCTCCTCGGTGAATACCGATGCAAAGTACTCATTTGGAATCTCACCCATTTTCTCTGAGTCCAAGCATAACATTCCTCCTTTGTCCTTTAGTGGGCCAATCCTTTCTCTAGTTACCCTCTTTCTCCTTATATCTGAATAAAAGGCTTTGGGATTTTCCTTAACCCTGTTTGCTAAAGATATTTCATGACCCCTTTTAGCCCTCTTAATTCCTCGTTTCAGATTGGTCCTACATTCCCGATATTCTTTCAAAGCTTCGTCTTTCATCAGCCGCCTAGACCTTATGTATGCTTCCTTTTTCCTCTTAGCTAGTCTCACAATTTCACCTGTCATCCATGGTTCCCTAATCTTGCCATTTCTATCCCTCATTTTCACAGGAACATGTCTCTCCTGCACGCTAATCAACCTCTCTTTAAAAGCCTCCCACATATCACATGTGGATTTACCTTCAAACAGCTGCTCCCAATCTATATTTCCCAGCTCCTGCCGAATTTTGGTATAGTTGGCCTTCCCCCAATTTAGCACTCTTCCTTGAGGACCACTCTCGTCTTTGTCCATTAGTATTTTAAAGCTTACAGAATTGTGATCACTATTCCCAAAGTAGTCCCCTACTGAAACTTCAACAACCTGTCTGGGCTCATTCCCCAACACCAGGTCCAGTATGGCCCCTTCCCGAGTTGGACTATTTACATACTGCTCTAGAAAACCCTCCTGGATGCTCCTTACAAATTCTGCTCCATCTGGACCTCTAACATTAAGCGAATCCCAGTCAATGTTGGGAAAATTAAAATCTCCTATCACCACCACCCTGTTGCTCCTACATCTTTCCATAATCTGTTTACATATTTGTACCTCTATCTCACGCTCGCTGTTGGGAGGCCTGTCGTACAGCCCCAACATTGATACCGCACCCTTCCTATTTCTGAGTTCTGTCCATATTGCCTCACTGCTCGAGTCCTCCATAGTGCCCTCCTTCAGCACAGCTGTGATATCCTCTTTGACCAGTAATGCAACTCCTCCACCCCTTTTACCTCCCTCTCTATCCCGCCTGAAGCATCGATATCCTGGGATATTTAGTTGCCAATCATGCCCTTCCCTCAACCAAGTCTCAGTAATAGCAATAACATCATACTCCCAGGTACTAATCCAAGCCCTAAGTTCATCTGCCTTACCAACTACACTTCTTGCATTAAAACAAATGCACCTCAGACCACCAGTCCCTTTATATTCATCATCTGCTCCCTGCCTGCTCTTCCCCTTAGTCACACTGACTTCATTATCTAGTTCCTTACAGGCTTTTGTTACTACCTCCTTACTGTCAACTGACCTCAATTGGTTCCCATCCCCCTGCCACATTAGTTTAAACCCTCCCCAACAGCGTTAGCAAAAGCACCTCCAAGGACATTGGTTGCAGTCCGGCCCAGGTGTAGACCGTCCAATTTGTAATAGTCCCACCTCCCCCAGAACCGGTCCCAATGTCCCAAAAATCTGAACCCCTCCTTCCTGCACCATCTCTCAAGCCACGCATTCATCCTGACTATTCTTTCATTTTTACTCTGACTATCACGTGGCACTGGTAGTAATCCTGAGATTACTACCTCTGAGGTCCTACTTTTTAACTTGGCTCCTAACTCCCTAAACTCTGCTTGTAGGACCTCATCCCGTTTTTTACCTATATCATTAGTGCCTATGTGCACAATGACAACTGGCTGTTCACCCTCCCCTTTAGAATGTTCTGCAGCCGATCTGAGACGTCCCTGACCCGTGCACCTGGGAGGCAACATACCATTCGGGAGCCTCGTTTTCGACCACAGAAAGGCGTATCTACTCCCCTTACAATCGAATCCCATACGACTATAGCCCTTCCACTCTTTTTCCAGCCCTTCTGAACAGCAGAGCCAGCCACGGTCCCATGGACCTGGCTACTGCTGCCTTCCCCTGGTGAGCCATCTCCCTCAACAGTATCCAAAACGGTATACTTGTTTTGGAGGGAGATGACCGCAGGGGACTCCTGCGCTGCCTTCCTGCTCTTTCTCTGCCTTTTGGTCACCCATTCCCTTTCTCCCTCAGCAATCCTAATCTGTGGTGTGACCAATTCACTAAACGTGCTATCCACGACCTCCTCAGCATCGCGCATGCTCCAAAGTGAGTCCATCCACAGCTCGAGAGCCGTCATGCGGTCTAACAAGAGCTGCAGCTGGACACACTTCCTGCACGTGAAGGAGTCAGGGTCATCAGCCATGTCCCTGAGCTCCCACATTGAGCAAGAGGAGCATGATACGGGTCTGAGATCTCCTGCCATTTTTAATCTTAAGTTTAAACTTAGTTAAATGAAAAAGGAACGAAATGTTTTTACCAATCACAATAAAACCAGAGAAATCGAAAAAGCCTTACCTTATAAACACCCCACCGAGTCCTTTTTTTTGGTTAGAGGAGGAGGGCGGGTGGGAGACACTACAAGTGTGGTGTCTCGGGTTCAGAAACCGCCCAAATATATAGTGTTTTACTTACCCAGCAGCCCCCTGGCCTCCGTCGAAAAACAAAAGGAAATTAAATTGACTTTCAAACTGACTTTCCCAGCTGCTCACTCGCTCACACGCTGCTCCCGAAAAAGCTGCTGCACTGAAAGGAAAGTTATTTTAAACCGCCCAAATATATAGTGTTTTACTTACCCAGCAGACCCCTGGCCTCCGCCGAAAAACAAAAGGAAATTAAATTGACTTTCAAACTGACTTTCCCAGCTGCTCACTGGCTCACACGCTGCTCCCGAAAAAGCTGCTGCACTGAAAGGAAAGTTATTTTAAACCGCCCAAATATATAGTGTTTTACTTACCCAGCAGCCCCCTGGCCTCCGCCGAAAAACAAAAGGAAATTCAATTGACTTTCAAACTGACTTTCCCAGCTGCTCACTCGCTCACACGCTGCTCCCGAAAAAGCTGCTGCACTGAAAGGAAAGTTATTTTAAACCGCCCAAATATATAGTGTTTTACTTACCCAGCAGCCCCCTGGCCTCCGCCGAAAAACAAAAGGAAATTCAATTGACTTTCAAACTGACTTTCCCAGCTGCTCACTGGCTCACACGCTGCTCCCGAAAAAGCTGCTGCACTGAAAGGAAAGTTATTTTAAACCGCCCAAATATATAGTGTTTTACTTACCCAGCAGCCCCCTGGCCTCCGCCGAAAAACAAAAGGAAATTAAATTGACTTTCAAACTGACTTTCCCAGCTGCTCACTCGCTCACACGCTGCTCCCGAAAAAGCTGCTGCACTGAAAGGAAAGTTATTTTAAACCGCCCAAATATATAGTGTTTTACTTACCCAGCAGCCCCCTGGCCTCCGCCGAAAAACAAAAGGAAATTCAATTGACTTTCAAACGGACTTTCCCAGCTGCTCACTCGCTCACACGCTGCTCCCGAAAAAGCTGCTGCACTGAAAGGAAAGTTATTTTAAACCGCCCAAATATATAGTGTTTTACTTACCCAGCAGCCCCCTGGCCTCCGCCGAAAAACAAAAGGAAATTCAATTGACTTTCAAACTGACTTTCCCAGCTGCTCACTCGCTCACACGCTGCTCCCGAAAAAGCTGCTGCACTGAAAGGAAAGTTATTTTAAACCGCCCAAATATATAGTGTTTTACTTACCCAGCAGCCCCCTGGCCTCCGCCGAAAAACAAAAGGAAATTCAATTGACTTTCAAACTGACTTTCCCAGCTGCTCACTCGCTCACACGCTGCTCCCGAAAAAGCTGCTGCACTGAAAGGAAAGTTATTTTAAACCGCCCAAATATATAGTGTTTTACTTACCCAGCAGCCCCCTGGCCTCCGCCGAAAAACAAAAGGAAATTAAATTGACTTTCAAACTGACTTTCCCAGCTGCTCACTCGCTCACACGCTGCTCCCGAAAAAGCTGCTGCACTGAAAGGAAAGTTATTTTAAACCGCCCAAATATATAGTGTTTTACTTACCCAGCAGCCCCCTGGCCTCCGCCAAAAAACAAAAGGAAATTCAATTGACTTTCAAACTGACTTTCCCAGCTGCTCACTGGCTCACACGCTGCTCCCGAAAAAGCTGCTGCACTGAAAGGAAAGTTATTTTAAACCGCCCAAATATATAGTGTTTTACTTACCCAGCAGCCCCCTGGCCTCTGCCGAAAAACAAAAGGAAATTCAATTGACTTTCAAACTGACTTTCCCAGCTGCTCACTCGCTCACACGCTGCTCCCGAAAAAGCTGCTGCACTGAAAGGAAAGTTATTTTAAACCGCCCAAATATATAGTGTTTTACTTACCCAGCAGCCCCCTGGCCTCCGCCGAAAAACAAAAGGAAATCAAATTGACTTTCAAACTGACTTTCCCAGCTGCTCACTGGCTCACACGCTGCTCCCGAAAAAGCTGCTGCACTGAAAGGAAAGTTATTTTAAACCGCCCAAATATATAGTGTTTTACTTACCCAGCAGCCCCCTGGCCTCCGCCGAAAAACAAAAGGAAATTCAATTGACTTTCAAACTGACTTTCCCAGCTGCTCACTCGCTCACACGCTGCTCCCGAAAAAGCTGCTGCACTGAAAGTGTCAGAGAGTGCCAGAGAGTGAAAGAGAGTGTCAGAGAGTGACTGAGCGTGTCTGCGATTGTCAGAGAATGTCAGAGAGTGACAGAGAGTGTCAGAGAGTGATAGACCGTGACTGAGAGAGTCAGAGAGTGATAGAGAGTGTTAGGGAGTGGCCGAGAGTGATAGAGAGTGTATGAGAGAGCCAGAGAGTTTCAGAGACTGACAGAGTGTGTCAGAGAGTGTCAGAGAGTGATAGAGAGTGTCAGAGAGTGATAGAGAGTGTCTGAGAGTTTCAGGGAGTGATGGAGAGTGACTGAGAATGTCAGAGAGTGTCAGAGAGTGTCTGAGTGTGTCAGAGAGTGTCAGAGAGTGATAGAGAGTGTCTGAGAGTGTCAGAGAGTGTCTGAGAGTGAAAGAGAGTGTCAGAGAGTGATAGAGAGTGTCAGAGAGTGATAGAGAGTATCTGAGAGTGTCAGAGAGAGTCTGAGAGTGTCGGAGTGTGTCAGAGAGTGTCAGAGAGTGTCTGAGAGTGTCAGAGCGTGTCAGAGAGTGTCTGTGAGTGTCAGAGAGTGTCAGAGAGTGTCAGAGAGTGTCAGAGAGTAATAGAGAGTGTCAGAGAGTGGCAGAGAGTGATAGAGAGTGTCTGAGAGCGTCAGAGAATGTCAGAGAGTGATAGAGAGTGTCAGAGATTGATAGAGAGGGTCTGAGAGTGTCAGAGAGAGTCAGAGAGTGTCTGAGAGCGTCAGAGAGTGTCAGTGATTGATAGAGAGGGTCAGAGAGTGATAGAGAGTGTCTGAGAGTGTCAGAGAGTGTCTGAGAGCGTCAGAGAGTGTCAGAGATTGTCAGAGAGTGACGGAGAGTGGTAGAGGGTGTCAGAGAGTGTCAGAGAGTGTCTGAGAGTGTCTGAGAGTGTCAGAGAGTGATAGAGAGTGTCAGAGTGTGACAGAGAGAGTCTGAGAGTGTCAGAGAGTGTCTGAGAGTGAAAGAGAGTGTCAGAGAGTGATAGAGAGTGTCAGAGAGTGATAGAGAGTATCTGAGAGTGTCAGAGAGTGTCTGAGAGTGTCGGAGTGTGTCAGAGAGTGTCAGAGAGTGTCTGAGAGTGTCTGAGAGTGTCAGAGTATGATAGAGAGTGTCAGAGAGTGACAGAGAGAGTCTGAGAGTGTCAGAGAGTGTCTGAGAGTGAAAGAGAGTGTCAGAGAGTGATAGAGAGTGTCAGAGAGTGATAGAGAGTATCTGAGAGTGTCAGAGAGTGTCTGAGAGTGTCGGAGTGTGTCAGAGAGTGTCAGAGAGTGTCTGAGAGTGTCAGAGCGTGTCAGAGAGTGTCTGTGAGTGTCAGAGAGTGTCAGAGAGTGTCAGAGAGTGATAGAGAGTGTCAGAGAGTGCCAGAGAGTGAAAGAGTGTGTCAGAGAGTGATAGAGAGTGTCAGAGAGTGACAGAGAGTTTCTGAGAGTGGCAGAGAGTGATAGAGAGTGTCTGAGAGCGTCAGAGAATGTCAGAGAGTGATAGAGAGTGTCAGAGATTGATAGAGAGTGTCTGAGAGTGTGAGAGAGAGTCAGAGAGTGTCTGAGAGCGTCAGAGAGTGTCAGTGATTGATAGAGAGGGTCAGAGAGTGATAGAGAGTGTCTGAGAGTGTCAGAGAGTGTCAGAGAGTGTCTGAGAGCGTCAGAGAGTGTCAGAGATTGTCAGAGAGTGATGGAGAGTGGTAGAGGGTGTCAGAGAGTGTCAGAGAGTGTCTGAGAGTGTCAGAGAGTGATAGAGAGTGTCAGAGTGTGATAGCGTGTCTGAGAGTGTCAGAGTGTGATAGAGAGTGTCAGAGAGTGACAGAGAGAGTCTGAGAGTGTCTGAGAGTGTCAGAGAGTATCAAGAGAGTGTCTGAGACTGTCAGAGAGTGTCAGAGAGTGTCAGAGAGTGGTCGAGAATGTCAGAGAGTGATAGAGAGTGCTAGAGAGTGTCAGAGAGTGATAGAGAGTGTCAGAGAGTGCCAGAGAGTGAAAGAGTGTGTCCGAGAGTGATAGAGAGTGTCAGAGAGTGACAGAGAGTTTCAGAGAGTGATAGAGAGTGTCTGGGAGCGTCAGAGAGTGTCAGAGAGTGATAGAGAGTGTCAGAGAGTTTCAGAGAGTGATAGAGAGTGTCAGAGTGTCACAGAGAGAGTCACAGTGTGACAGAGAGTGTCTGAGAATGTCAGAGAGTGTCAGAGTGTGTCAAGAGAGTGTCAGAGTGTGTCAGAGAGTGTCTCAGAGTGCCAGAGATTGTCTGAGACTGTCAGAGAGTGTCAGAGAGTGTCAGAGAGTAACAGAGAGTAATAGAGAGTGTCAGTGAGTAATAGAGAGTGTCAGAGAGCGTCAGAGAGTGTCAGTGATTGATAGAGAGGGTCAGAGAGTGATAGAGAGTGTCAGAAAGTGTCAGAGAGTGTCAGAGAGTGTCAGAGAGTGTCAGAGAGTGTCAGAGAGTGTCTGAGAGTGTCAGAGAGTGATAGAGAGTGTCAGAGTGTGAGAGAGTGTCTGAGAGTGTCAGAGTGTGATAGAGAGTGTCAGAGAGTGACAGAGAGAGTCTGAGAGTGTCAGAGAGTTTCAGAGAGTATCAAGAGAGTGTCAGAATGTGTCAGAGAGTGTCTCAGAGTGTCAGAGAGTGTCTGAGACAGTCAGAGAGTGTCAGAGAGTGTCAGAGAGTAACAGAGAGTAATAGAGAGTGTCAGAGAGTAATAGAGAGTGTCAGAGAGTGTCAGAGAGTGTCAGAGAGTGATAGAGAGTGTCAGAGACTGCCAGAGAGTGAAAGAGTGTGTCCGAGAGTGATAGAGAGTGTCAGAGAGTGACAGAGAGTTTCTGAGAGTCGCAGAGAGTGATAGAGAGTTTCTGAGAGCGTCAGAGAGTGTCAGAGAGTGATAGAGAGTGTCAGAGAGTTTCAGAGAGTGATAGAGGGTGTCAGAGAGTCACAGAGAGAGTCACAGAGTGATAGAGAGTGTCTGAGAGTGTCAGAGAGTGTCAGAGAGTGTCAAGAGAGTGTCAGAGTGTGTCAGAGAGTGTCTCAGAGTGTCAGAGAGTGTCTGAGACTGTCAGATAGTGTCAGAGAGTGCCAGACAGTGGTAGAGTGTGTCAGAGAGCGATAGAAAGTGTGTGAAAGTGTCAGAGAGTCATAGAGAGTGTCAGAGAGTAATAGAGATTGTCAGAGAGTGTCAGAGAATGTCAGAGAGTTTCAGAGAGATATAGAGAGTATCTGACAGTGTCAGTGAGTGTCAGGGAGTGATAGAGAATGTCAGAGAGTGTCAGAGAGTGTCTGAGATTGTCAGAGAGTCTCAGAGAGTAATAGAGAGTGTCAGAGAGTGTCAGAGTGAGACAGGGAGTGTCAGATAGTGCCAGAGAAATAGAGTGTCAGAGAGTGATAGAGATTGTCTGAGAGTGTCAGAGTGTGTCTGAGAGTGTCAGAGAGTGTCAGAGAGTGTCTGAGAGTGTCAGAGAGTGTCAGAGAGTGATAGAGAGTGTCAGAGAGTGAAAGGCAATATCTGATGGTGTCAGAGAGTGTCGAAGAGTGCCAGAGAGTGTCTGAGAGTGTCTGAGAATGTCAGAGAATGTCAGAGAGTGATAGAGAGTGTGAATGTGTGATAGAGAGTGTCTGAGAGTGTCAGAGTGTGTCTGAGAGTGTCAGAGAGTGTCAGAGAGTGTCTGAGAGTGTCAGAGAGTGTCAGAGAGTGATAGAGAGTGTCAGAGAGTGAAAGACAATATCTGAGAGTGTCAGAGAGTGTCGAAGAGTGCCAGAGAGTGTCTGAGAGTGTCTGAGAATGTCAGAGAATGTCAAAGAGTGATAGAGAGTGTGAATGTGTGATAGAGAGTGTCTGAGAGTGTCAGAGAGTGATAGAGAGTGCCAGAGAGTGTCAGAGAGTGATAGAGAGTGTCAGAGAGCGCTGGAGAGTGTCAGAGAGTGTTAGAGAGTGTCTGAGAGTGTCAGAGAGTGTCAGAGAGTGTCTGAGAGTGTCAGAGTATGTCAGAGAGTGTCTCAGAGTGTCAGAGAGTGTCAGAGAGCAATAGAGAGTGCCAGACAGTGCCAGAGAGTGATGGAGACTGTCAGAGAGTGATAGAGTGTGTCAGAGAGTGTCACAGTGTCAGAGAGTGTCTGAGAGTGTCAGAGTGTGTCAGAGAGAGTCTCAGAGTGTCAGAGAGTGTCAGAGAGTGTATGAGAGTGTCAGAGAGTGTCAGAGAGAGATAGAAATTGTTTGAAAGTGTCAGAGAGTGATAGAGAATGTCAGAGAGTGTCAGAGAGTGTCTGAGCGTGATAGAGAGAGTCTGAGAGTGTCAGAGAGTGTCAGAGAGTGTCAGAGTGTGTCGGAGAGTGTCTCAGACTGTCAGAGAGTGTCTGAGACTGTCATTGAGAGTCAGAGAGTGTCCAAGAGGGTAGAGCGTGTCAGAGAGAGATAGAGAGTATCTGAGAGAGTCAGAGAGTGAGAGAGAGTGTCAGAGAGAGATAGAAAGTGTCTGAGAGTGTCAGAGAGTGATAGAGAATGTCAGAGAGTGTCAGAGAGTGACTGAGCGTGTCTGTGATTGTCAGAGAGTGTCCGAGAGTGATAGAGAGTGTCAGAGAGTGATAGAGCGTGACTGACAGTGTCAGAGAGTGATAGAGAGTGTTAGAGAGTGTCCGAGAGTGATAGAGAGTGTCTCAGAGTGTCCGAGAGTGATAGAGAGTGTCAGAGAGTGATAGTGAGTTTCAGAGAGTGATAGAGAGTGTCTGAGAGTGGCAGAGAGTGATAGAGGGTGTGTGAGACTGACAGAGAGTGTCAGAGAGTGTCAGCGAGTGTATGAGAGTGTCAAAGATTGTCAGAGAGTGTCAGAGAGAGATAGAGAGTGTCTGAGAGTCTCAGAGAGTGATAGAGAATGTCAGAGAGTGTCAGAGAGTCTCTGAGAGTGTCAGAGAGTGTCACAGAGTAATAGAGAGTGTCAGAGACTGTCAGAGATAGATAGACAGTGTCAGAGAGTGCCAGAGAGTGATAGAGATTTTCAGAGAGTGATAGAGTGTCTGAGAGTGTCAGAGAGTGTATGAGAGTGCCAAAGAGTGTCAGAGAGTGTCAGAGAGAGATAGAGAGTGTCTGAGAGTGTCAGAGTGTGTCTGAGAGTGTCAGAGAGTGTCAGAGAGTGTCAGAGAGTGTTAGAGAGTGTCAGAGAGTGATAGAGAGTATCTGAGAGTGTCAGAGAGTGTCTGAGAGTGTCGGAGTGCGTCAGAGAGTGTCAGAGAGTGTCTGAGAGTGTCTGTGAGTGTCTGTGAGTGTCTGTGAGTGTCAGAGAGTGTCAGAAAGTGTCAGAGAGTAATAGAGAGTGTCAGAGAGTAATAGAGAGTGTCAGAGAGTGTCAGAGAGCGAGAGAGAGTGTCAGAGAGTGCCAGAGAGTTAAAGAGTGTGTCTGAGAGCGTCAGAGAATGTCAGAGAGTGATAGAGAGTGTCAGAGATTGATGGAGAGTTTCTGAGAGTGTCAGAGAGAGTCAGAGAGTGTCTGAGAGCGTCAGAGAGTGTCAGTGATTGATAGAGAGGGTCAGGGAGTGATAGAGAGAGTCTGAGAGTGTCAGAGAGTGTCAGAGAGTGTCTGAGAGCATCAGAGAGTGTCAGAGATTGTCAGAGAGTGATGGAGAGTGGTAGAGGGTGTCAGAGAGTGTCATGGAGTGTCCGAGAGTGTCTGAGAGTATAAGAGAATGATAGAGAGTGTCAGAGAGTGTCAGAGAGTGTCAGAGAGTGTCTGAGTGTGTCAGAGAGTGTCTGAGAGTGTCAGAGACTGATAGAGAGTGTCAGAGAACGATAGAGACTGTCTGAGAGTGTCAGAGAGCGATAGAGAGTGTCTGAGAGTGTGTGAGAGTGTGAGAGAGTGTGAGAGAGTGATAGAGAGTGTCAGAGAGTGTCAGAGAGTGTCAGAGAGTGTCTGAGTGTGTCAGAGAGTGTCTGAGAGTGTCAGAGCGTGTCTGTGAGTGTCTGAGAGTGTCAGAGAGTGTCAGAGAGTGATAGAGAATGTCAGAGAGTGTCAGAGAGTGACTGAGCGTGTCAGAGAGTGATAGACCGTGACTGAGAGTGTCAGAGAGTGATAGAGAGGGTTAGGGAGTAGCCGAGAGTGATAGAGAATGTATGAGAGTGACAGAGAGTTTCAGAGACTCACAGAGAGTATCAGAGAGTGTCAGAGAGTGATAGAGAGTGCCAGAGAGTGATAGAGAGTGTCTGAGAGTTTCAGGGAGTGATAGAGAGTGACTGAGAATGTCAGAGAGTGTCTGAGAGTGTCAGAGAGTATCAGAGAGTGTCAGAGAGTGATAGAGAGTGTCTGAGAGTGTCAGAGAGTGTCTGAGAGTGAAAGAGAGTGTCAGAGAGTGTTAGAGAGTGTCAGAGAGTGATAGAGAGTATCTGAGAGTGTCAGAGAGTGTCTGAGAGTGTCAGAGTGTGTCAGAGAGTGTCAGAGAGTGTCTGAGAGTGTCAGAGCGTGTCTGTGAGTATCTGTGAGTGTCAGAGAGTGTCAGAAAGTGTCAGAGATTAATAGAGAGTGTCAGAGACTAATAGAGAGTGTCAGAGAGTGTCAGAGAGCGATAGAGAGTGATAGAGAGTGTCAGAGAGTGATAGAGATTGTCAGAGAGTGTCAGAGAATGTCTCAGAGTGTCAGAGAAAGTCTGAGAGTGTCTGAGAGTGTCAGAGAATGTCAGAGAGTGTCAGAGAGTGATAGAGAGTGTCAGAGTGTGATAGAGAGCGTCAGAGAGTGTCAGAAAGTGATAGAGAGTGTCAGAGAGTGATAGAGATTGTCAGAGAGTGTCATAGAGTGATAGAGAGTGTCTGAGAGTGTAAGAGAGTGTCTGAGAGTGTCAGAGAGTTTCTCAGAGTGTCAGATAGCGTCTGAGATTATCAGAGAGTGTCAGAGAGTGTCAGAGAGTGATAGAGAGTGTCACAGAGTGCTAGAGATTGTCAGAGTGTGTCAGAGAGTGATAGAGAGTGTCTGAGAGTGATAGAGATTGTCAGAGAGTGTCAGAGAGTGATAGAGAATGTCTGAGAGTGATAGAGATTGTCAGAGACTGTCTGAGAGTGATAGAGAGTGTCAGAGAGTGTCTGAGAGTGTCAGAGAGTGAGGGCGAGTGTCATAGAGATATAGAGAGTGTCTGAGAGTGTCTGAGAGTGTCTCAGAGTGTCAGAGAGTGTCTGAGAGTGTCTCAGACTGTCAGATAGTGTCTGAGATTATCAGAGAGTGTCAGAGAGTGATGGAGAGTGTCAGAGAGTGTCTGAGAGTGAAAGAGAGTGTCAGAGAGTAATAGAGATTGTGAGAGAGTGTCAGTGAGTGATAGAGATTGTCAGAGAGTGTCAGAGAGTGATAGAGAGTGTCAGAGAGTGTCAGAGAGTGGTAGAGATTGTCAGAGAGTGATGGAGAGTGTCTGAGAGTGCCAGAGAGTGTCAGAGAGAGTCAGAGAGTGATAGAGAGTGTCAGAGAGTGATGGAGAGTGTCTGAGAGTGCCAGAGAGTGTCAGAGAGTGTCAGAGAGTAATAGAGAGTGTCAGAGAGTGTCAGAGAGCGATAGAGAGTGTCAGAGAGTGCCAGAGAGTGAAAGAGTGTGTCAGAGAGTGATAGAGAGTGTCAGAGAGTGACAGAGAGTTTCTGAGAGTGGCAGAGAGTGATAGAGAGTGTCTGAGAGCGTCAGAGAATGTAAGAGAGTGATAGAGAGTGTCAGAGATTGATGGAGAGTGTCTGAGAGTGTCAGAGAGAGTCAGAGAGTGTCTGAGAGCGTCAGAGAGTGTCAGTGATTGATAGAGAGGGTCAGAGAGTGATAGAGAGTGTCTGAGAGTGTCAAAGAGTGTCAGAGTGTCAGAGAGTGGCTGAGAGTGTCAGAGAGTGTCAGAGAGTCTCTCAGAGTGTCAGATAGTGTCTGAGATTATCAGAGAGTGTCAGAGAGTGTGAGAGAGTGATAGAGAGTGTCAGAGAGTGTGTGAGAGTGATAGAGATAGTCAGAGAGTGTCAGAGAGTAATAGAGCGTGTCCGAGAGTGATAGAGATTGTCTTAGAGTGTCAGAGAGTGATAGAGATAGTCAGCGAGTGATAGTGAGTGTCAGAGACTGTCTGAGAGTGATAGAGAGTTTCAGAGAGTGTCTGAGAGTGTCAGAGAGTGAGGGCGAGTGTCAGAGAGTTATAGAGTGTGTCTGAGAATGTCAGAGAGTGTCTGAGAGTGTCTGAGAGTGTCTCAGACTGTCAGAGAGTGTCTGAGAGTGTCAGAGAGTGATGGAGAGTGTCAGAGAGTGTCAGAGAGTGTCTGAGAGTGATAGAGATTGTCAGAGAGTGTCAGAGAATGATAGAGAGTGTCTGAGAGTGATAGAGATTGTCAGAGAATGTCTGAGAGTGATAGAGAGTGTCAGAGAGTAATAGAGATTGTCAGAGAGTGATAGAGATTGTCAGAGAGTGTCAGAGAGTGATAGAGAGTGTCAGAGAATGTCAGAGAGCGTCAGAGAGTGATGGAGATTGTCAGAGAGTGTCAGAGAGTGATAGAGAATGTCAGAGAGTGTCAAAGAGTGATAGAGGGTGTCTGAGAGTGTCAGAGAGTGATAGAGAGTGTCTCAGAGTGTCAAAGAGTGTCAAAGAGTGTCTGAGAGTGTCTGAGAGTGTCTGAGAGTGATAGAAAGTGTCAGAGAGTGTCAGGGAGTGATAGAGAGTGTCTGAGAATGTCTGAGAGTGTCAGAGAGTGTAGGAGAGTCTCAGAGAGTGAAAGAGAGTGTCAGAGAATGTCTGAGAGTGATAGAGAGTGTCAGAGAGTGTCAGAGAGTGATAGAGAGTGTCTGAGAGTGCCAGAGAGTGTCAGAGAGTAATAGAGAGTGTCACAGAGTGCTAGAGATTGTCAGAGTGTGTCAGAGAGTGATAGAGAGTGTCTGAGAGTGATAGAGATTGTCAGAGACTGTCTGAGAGTGATAGAGAGTGTCAGAGAGTGTCAGAGAGTGATAGAGGGTGTCTGACAGTGTCCGAGAGTGATAGAGAGTATCAGAGAGTGATAGTGAGTTTCAGAGAGTGATAGAGAGTGTCTGAGAGTGGCAGAGAGTGATAGAGGGTGTGTGAGACTGACAGAGAGTGTCAGAGAGTGTCAGCGAGTGTATGAGAGTGTCAAAGAGTGTCAGAGAGTGTCAGAGAGAGATAGAGAGTGTCTGAGAGTCTCAGAGAGTGATAGAGAATGTCAGAGAGTGTCAGAGAGTCTCTGAGAGTGTCAGAGAGTGTCACAGAGTAATAGAGAGTGTCAGAGAGTGTCAGAGATAGATAGACAGTGTCAGAGAGTGCCAGAGAGTGATAGAGATTTTCAGAGAGTGATAGAGTGTCTGAGAGTGTCAGAGAGTGTCTGAGAGTGTCTGAGAGTGTCTCAGACTGTCAGAGAGTGTCTGAGAGTGTCAGAGAGTGATGGAGAGTGTCAGAGAGTGTCTGAGAGTGATAGAGATTGTCAGAGAGTGTCAGAGAATGATAGAGAGTGTCTGAGAGTGATAGAGATTGTCAGAGAATGTCTGAGAGTGATATAGAGTGTCAGAGAGTAATAGAGATTGTCAGAGAGTGTCAGAGAGTGATAGAGAATGTCAGAGAGTGTCAAAGAGTGATAGAGGGTGTCTGAGAGTGTCAGAGAGTGATAGAGAGTGTCTCAGAGTGTCAAAGAGTGTCTGAGAGTGTCTGAGAGTGTCTGAGAGTGTCTGAGAGTGATAGAGAGTGTCAGAGAGTGTCAGAGAGTGATAGAGAGTGTCTGAGAATGTCTGAGAGTGTCAGAGAGTGTAGGAGAGTCTCAGAGAGTGAAAGAGAGTGTCAGAGAATGTCTGAGAGTGATAGAGAGTGTCAGAGAGTGTCAGAGAGTGATAGAGAGTGTCTGAGAGTGCCAGAGAGTGTCAGAGAGTAATAGAGAGTGTCACAGAGTGCTAGAGATTGTCAGAGTGTGTCAGAGAGTGATAGAGAGTGTCTGAGAGTGATAGAGATTGTCAGAGAGTGTCAGAGAGTGATAGAGAATGTCTGAGAGTGATAGAGATTGTCAGAGACTGTCTGAGAGTGATAGAGAGTGTCAGAGAGTGTCTGAGAGTGTCAGAGAGTGAGGGCGAGTGTCATAGAGATATAGAGTGTCTGAGAGTGTCTGAGAGTGTCTCAGAGTGTCAGAGAGTGTCTGAGAGTGTCTCAGACTGTCAGATAGTGTCTGAGATTATCAGAGAGTGTCAGAGAGTGATGGAGAGTGTCAGAGAGTGTCTGAGAGTGAAAGAGAGTGTCAGAGAGTAATAGAGATTGTGAGAGAGTGTCAGAGAGTGATAGAGATTGTCAGAGAGTGTCAGAGAGTGATAGAGAGTGTCAGAGAGTGTCAGAGAGTGGTAGAGATTGTCAGAGAGTGTCAGAGAGTGATAGAGAATGTCAGAGAGCATCAGAGAGGGATAGAGGGTGTCTGAGAGTGTCAGAGAGTGATAGAGAGTGTCAGAGAGTGATGGAGAGTGTCTGAGAGTGCCAGAGAGTGTCAGAGAGTGTCAGAGAGTAATAGAGAGTGTCAGAGAGTGTCAGAGAGCGATAGAGAGTGTCAGAGAGTGCCAGAGAGTGAAAGAGTGTGTCAGAGAGTGATAGAGAGTGTCAGAGAGTGACAGAGAGTTTCTGAGAGTGGCAGAGAGTGATAGAGAGTGTCTGAGAGCGTCAGAGAATGTAAGAGAGTGATAGAGAGTGTCAGAGAGTGTCTGAGAGTGTCAGAGAGAGTCAGAGAGTGTCTGAGAGCGTCAGAGAGTGTCAGTGATTGATAGAGAGGGTCAGAGAGTGATAGAGAGTGTCTGAGAGTGTCAAAGAGTGTCAGAGTGTCAGAGAGTGGCTGAGAGTGTCAGAGAGTGTCAGAGAGTCTCTCAGAGTGTCAGATAGTGTCTGAGATTATCAGAGAGTGTCAGAGAGTGTGAGAGAGTGATAGAGAGTGTCAGAGATTGTGTGAGAGTGATAGAGATAGTCAGAGAGTGTCAGAGAGTAATAGAGCGTGTCCGAGAGTGATAGAGATTGTCTTAGAGTGTCAGAGAGTGATAGAGATAGTCAGCGAGTGATAGTGAGTGTCAGAGACTGTCTGAGAGTGATAGAGAGTTTCAGAGAGTGTCTGAGAGTGATAGAGGGTGTCTGAGAGTGTCCGAGAGTGATAGAGAGTATCAGAGAGTGATAGTGAGTTTCAGAGAGTGATAGAGAGTGTCTGAGAGTGGCAGAGAGTGATAGAGGGTGTGTGAGACTGACAGAGAGTGTCAGAGAGTGTCAGCGAGTGTATGAGAGTGTCAAAGAGTGTCAGAGAGTGTCAGAGAGAGATAGAGAGTGTCTGAGAGTCTCAGAGAGTGATAGAGAATGTCAGAGAGTGTCAGAGAGTCTCTGAGAGTGTCAGTGAGTGTCACAGAGTAATAGAGAGTGTCAGAGAGTGTCAGAGATAGATAGACAGTGTCAGAGAGTGCCAGAGAGTGATAGAGATTTTCAGAGAGTGATAGAGTGTCTGAGAGTGTCACAGAGTGTCTGAGAGTGTCTGAGAGTGTCTCAGACTGTCAGAGAGTGTCTGAGAGTGTCAGAGAGTGATGCAGAGTGTCAGAGAGTGTCAGAGAGTGTCTGAGAGTGATAGAGATTGTCAGAGAGTGTCAGAGAATGATAGAGAGTGTCTGAGAGTGATAGAGATTGTCAGAGAATGTCTGAGAGTGATAGAGAGTGTCAGAGAGTAATAGAGATTGTCAGAGAGTGATAGAGATTGTCAGAGAGTGTCAGAGAGTGATAGAGAGTGTCAGAGAATGTCAGAGAGCGTCAGAGAGTGATAGAGATTGTCAGAGAGTGTCAGAGAGTGATAGAGAATGTCAGAGAGTGTCAAAGAGTGATAGAGGGTGTCTGAGAGTGTCAGAGAGTGATAGAGAGTATCTCAGAGTGTCAAAGAGTGTCTGAGAGTGTCTGAGAGTGTCTGAGAGTGTCTGAGAGTGATAGAGAGTGTCAGAGAGTGTCAGAGAGTGATAGAGAGTGTCTGAGAATGTCTGAGAGTGTCAGAGAGTGTAGGAGAGTCTCAGAGAGTGAAAGAGAGTGTCAGAGAATGTCTGAGAGTGATAGAGAGTGTCAGAGAGTGTCAGAGAGTGATAGAGAGTGTCTGAGAGTGCCAGAGAGTGTCAGAGAGTAATAGAGAGTGTCACAGAGTGCTAGAGATTGTCAGAGTGTGTCAGAGAGTGACAGAGAGTTTCTGAGAGTGGCAGAGAGTGATAGAGAGTGTCTGAGAGCGTCAGAGAATGTAAGAGAGTGATAGAGAGTGTCAGAGAGTGTCTGAGAGTGTCAGAGAGAGTCAGAGAGTGTCTGAGAGCGTCAGAGAGTGTCAGTGATTGATAGAGAGGGTCAGAGAGTGATAGAGAGTGTCTGAGAGTGTCAAAGAGTGTCAGAGTGTCAGAGAGTGGCTGAGAGTGTCAGAGAGTGTCAGAGAGTCTCTCAGAGTGTCAGATAGTGTCTGAGATTATCAGAGAGTGTCAGAGAGTGTGAGAGAGTGATAGAGAGTGTCAGAGATTGTGTGAGAGTGATAGAGATAGTCAGAGAGTGTCAGAGAGTAATAGAGCGTGTCCGAGAGTGATAGAGATTGTCTTAGAGTGTCAGAGAGTGATAGAGATAGTCAGCGAGTGATAGTGAGTGTCAGAGACTGTCTGAGAGTGATAGAGAGTTTCAGAGAGTGTCTGAGAGTGATAGAGGGTGTCTGAGAGTGTCCGAGAGTGATAGAGAGTATCAGAGAGTGATAGTGAGTTTCAGAGAGTGATAGAGATTGTCAGAGAGTGATAGAGAGTGTCAGAGAGTGATAGAGAGTGATAGAGAGTGTCAGAGAGTGATCGAGTGTGATAGAGAGTGTCTGAGAGCATCAGAGAGTGATAGAGAATGTCAGAGAGTGCCAGAGTGTGACAGAGAGTATCTGAGAGTGTCAGAGAGTGTCTGAGAGTGTCAGAGAGTGTCAGAGAGTGTCGGAGAGTGATAGAGAGTGTCTGAGAGAGTCAGAGAGTGTCAGAGATTGTCTCAGCGTATCAGACAGTGTCAGAGAGTAATAGAGAGTGTCAGAGAGTATCAGAGAGTGATAGAAAGTATCTGAGAGTGTCAGAGAGTGATAGAAAGTATCTGAGAGTGTCAGAGAGTAATAGAGAGTGTCAGAGTGTGTCAGAGTGTGTTTCAGAGTGTCAGAGAGTGTCTGAGACTGTCTGAGTGTGTCAGAGAGTGCCGGAAAGTGGTAGAGTGTGTCAGAGAGTGATAGAGAGTATCTGAGAGTGTCAGAGAGTAAAGAGAGTGTCAGAGAGTGATAGAGATTGTCAGAGAGTGTCAGAGAATGTCTGAGAGTGTCAGAGAGTGTCAGAGAGTGTCGGAGAGTGATAGAGAGTGTCTGAGAGAGTCAGAGAGTGTCAGAGAGTGTCTGAGAGTATCAGACAGTGTCAGAGAGTAATAGAGAGTGTCAGAGAGTGTCAGAGAGTGATAGAAAGTATCTGAGAGTGTCAGAGAGTAATAGAGAGTGTCCGAGAGTGTCAGAGAGTGATAGAAAATATCTGAGTGTGTCAGAGAGTGTCAGAGAGTGTCTGAGAGTGTCAGATCGTGTCAGAGAGTGTCAGATCGTGTCAGAGAGTGTCAGAGAGTGTCAGAAAGTGGTAGAGTGTGTCAGAGAGTGATAGAGAGTGTCTGAGAGTGTCAGAGAGTAATCGAGAGTGTCAGAGAGTGATAGAGATTGTCAGAGAGTGTCAGAGCGTGTCTGAGAGTGTCAGAGAGTGTCAGAGAGTGTCAGAGAGTGATAGAGCGTGTCAGAGAGTGCCAGAGAGTGATAGGAGTGTCAGAGAGTGATAGAGAGTGTCAGAGTGTGACAGAGAGTATCTGAGAGTGTCAGAGAGTGTCTGAGAGTGTCAGAGTGTGTCAGAGTGTGTCGGAGAGTGATAGAGAGTGTCTGAGAGAGGCAGAGTGTGAGAGAGTGTCTGAGAGTATCAGACAGTGTCAGAGAGTAATAGAGAGTGTCAGAGAGTTTCAGAGAGTGATAGAAAGTATCTGAGAGTGTCAGAGAGTGTCTGAGAGTGTCAGAGAGTGTCAGAAAGTGTCTGAGAGTGTCAGAGAGTTTCAGAGAGTGATAGAGAGTGTCAGAGAGTGATAGAGAATATCTGAGAAAGTCAGAGAGTGTCGAAGAGTATCAGAGAGTGTCTGAGAGTGTCAGAGAGTGTCAGAGAGTGATAGAGAGTGTCAGAGAGTGATAGAGAGTGTCAGAAAGTGTCAGAGAGTGATAGAGATTGTCAGAGAGTGATAGAGAGTGATAGAGAGTGATAGAGAGTGATAGAGAGTGTCAGAGAGTGTCAGAGAGTGTCAAGAGAGTGTCAGAGTGTGTCAGTGTGTGTCTCATAGTGTCAGAGAGTGTCTGAGACTGTCAGAGAGTGTCAGAGAGTGCCAGAAAGTGGTAGAGTGTGTCAGAGAATGATAGAGAGTGTCTGAGAGTGTCAGAGAGGTATACAGAGTGTCAGAGAGTGATAGAGATTGTCAGAGAGTGTATGAGAGTGTCAGAGAATGTCAGAGAGTTTCAGAGAGAGATAGAGAGTGATAGAGAGTGTCTGAGATTGTCAGAGAGTGTCTGAGAGTGTCAGAGAGTGTCTGAGAGTAGTAGAGAGAGTCAGAGAGTGTCAGAGAGTGATAGAGAGTGTCAGAGAGTGCCAGAGAGTGATAGAGATTGTTAGAGAGTGATAGAGAGTGTCAGAGAGTGATAGAGAGTGAAAGAGAGTGTCAGAGAGTGATCGAGTGTGATAGAGAGTGTCTGAGAGCATCAGAGAGTGATAGAGAATGTCAGAGAGTGCCAGAGTGTGACAGAGAGTATCTGAGAGTGTCAGAGAGTGTCTGAGAGTGTCAGAGAGTGTCAGAGAGTGTCGGAGAGTGATAGAGAGTGTCTGAGAGAGTCAGAGAGTGTCAGAGATTGTCTGAGCGTATCAGACAGTGTCAGAGAGTAATAGAGAGTGTCAGAGAGTGTCAGAGAGTGATAGAGCGTGTCAGAGAGTGCCAGAGAGTGATAGGAGCGTCAGAGAGTGATAGAGAGTGTCAGAGTGTGACAGAGAGTATCTGAGAGTGTCAGAGATTGTCTGAGAGTGTCAGAGTGTGTCAGAGTGTTTCGGAGAGTGATAGAGAGTGTCTGAGAGAGGCAGAGTGTGAGAGAGTGTCTGAGAGTATCAGACAGTGTCAGAGAGTAATAGAGAGTGTCAGAGAGTTTCAGAGAGTGATAGAAAGTATCTGAGAGTGTCAGAGAGTGTCAGAGAGTGTCAGAAAGTGTCTGAGAGTGTCAGAGAGTTTCAGAGAGTGATAGAGAGTGTCAGAGAGTGATAGAGAATATCTGAGACAGTCAGAGAGTGTCGAAGAGTAGCAGAGAGTGTCTGAGAGTGTCAGAGAGTGTCAGAGAGTGATAGAGAGTGTCAGAGAGTGATAGAGAGTGTCAGAAAGTGTCAGAGAGTGATAGAGATTGTCAGAGAGTGATAGAGAGTGTCAGAGAGTGATATAGAGTGTCTGAGAGTGTCAGAGAGTGTCTGAGAGTGTAAGAGAGTGTCAGAGTGTGTCGGAGAGTGATAGAGAGTGTCTGAGAGAGTCAGAGACTGTCAGAGAGTGTCTGAGAGTATCAGACAGTGTCAGAGAGTAATAGAGAGTGTCAGAGAGTGTCAGACAGAGTCAAGAGAGTGTCAGAGTGTGTCAGAGTGTGTTTCAGAGTGTCAGAGAGTGTCTGAGACTGTCTGAGTGTGTCAGAGAGTGCCGGAAAGTGGTAGAGTGTGTCAGAGAGTGATAGAGAGTATCTGAGAGTGTCAGAGAGTAAAGAGAGTGTCAGAGAGTGATAGAGATTGTCAGAGAGTGTCAGAGAATGTCTGAGAGTGTCAGAGAGTGTCTGAAAGAGGTAGAGTGTGTCAGAGAGTGATAGAGAGTGTCTGAGAGTGTCAGAGAGTAATAGAGAGTGTCAGAGAGTGATAGAGATTGTCAGAGAGTGTCAGAGAGTGTCTGAGAGTGTCAGAGAGTGTCAGAGAGCGTCGGAGAGTGATAGAGAGTGTCTGAGAGAGTCAGAGAGTGTCAGAGATTGTCTGAGCGTATCAGACAGTGTCAGAGAGTAATAGAGAGTGTCAGAGAGTGATAGAGCGTGTCAGAGAGTGCCAGAGAGTAATAGGAGTGTCAGAGAATGATAGAGAGTGTCAGAGTGTGACAGAGAGTATCTGAGAGTGTCAGAGAGTGTCTGAGAGTGTCAGAGTGTGTCAGAGTGTGTCGGAGAGTGATAGAGAGTGTCTGAGAGAGGCAGAGTGTGAGAGAGTGTCTGAGAGTATCAGACAGTGTCAGAGAGTAATAGAGAGTGTCAGAGAGTTTCAGAGAGTGATAGAAAGTATCTGAGAGTGTCAGAGAGTGTCTGAGAGTGTCAGAGCGTGTCAGAGAGTGTCAGAAAGTGTCTGAGAGTGTCAGAGAGTTTCAGAGAGTGATAGAGAGTGTCAGAGAGTGATAGAGAATATCTGAGAGAGTCAGAGAGTGTCGAAGAGTATCAGAGAGTGTCTGAGAGTGTCAGAGAGTGTCAGAGAGTGATAGAGAGTGTCAGAGAGTGATAGAGAGTGTCAGAAAGTGTCAGAGAGTGATAGAGATTGTCAGAGAGTGATAGAGAGTGTCAGAGAGTGATAGAGAGTGATAGAGAGTGTCAGAGAGTGTCAGAGAGTGTCAAGAGAGTGTCAGAGTGTGTCAGTGTGTGTCTCATAGTGTCAGAGAGTGTCTGAGACTGTCAGAGAGTGTCAGAGAGTGCCAGAAAGTGGTAGAGTGTGTCAGAGAATGATAGAGAGTGTCTGAGAGTGTCAGAGAGGTATACAGAGTGTCAGAGAGTGATAGAGATTGTCAGAGAGTGTATGAGAGTGTCAGAGAATGTCAGAGAGTTTCAGAGAGAGATAGAGAGTGATAGAGAGTGTCTGAGATTGTCAGAGAGTGTCTGAGAGTGTCAGAGAGTGTCTGAGAGTAGTAGAGAGAGTCAGAGAGTGTCAGAGAGTGATAGAGAGTGTCAGAGAGTGCCAGAGAGTGATAGAGATTGTCAGAGAGTGATAGAGAGTGTCAGAGAGTGATAGAGAGTGATAGAGAGTGTCAGAGAGTGATCGAGTGTGATAGAGAGTGTCTGAGAGCATCAGAGAGTGATAGAGAATGTCAGAGAGTGCCAGAGTGTGACAGAGAGTATCTGAGAGTGTCAGAGAGTGTCTGAGAGTGTCAGAGAGTGTCAGAGAGTGTCGGAGAGTGATAGAGAGTGTCTGAGAGAGTCAGAGAGTGTCAGAGATTGTCTGAGCGTATCAGACAGTGTCAGAGAGTAATAGAGAGTGTCAGAGAGTGTCAGAGAGTGATAGAGCGTGTCAGAGAGTGCCAGAGAGTGATAGGAGTGTCAGAGAGTGATAGAGAGTGTCAGAGTGTGACAGAGAGTATCTGAGAGTGTCAGAGAGTGTCTGAGAGTGTCAGAGTGTGTCAGAGTGTGTCGGAGAGTGATTGAGAGTGTCTGAGAGAGGCAGAGTGTGAGAGATTGTCTGAGAGTATCAGACAGTGTCAGAGAGTAATAGAGAGTGTCAGAGAGTTTCAGAGAGTTATAGAAAGTATCTGAGAGTGTCAGAGAGTGTCTGAGAGTGTCAGAGCGTGTCAGAGAGTGTCAGAAAGTGTCTGAGAGTGTCAGAGAGTTTCAGAGAGTGATAGAGAGTGTCAGAGAGTGATAGAGAATATCTGAGAGAGTCAGAGAGTGTCGAAGAGTATCAGAGAGTGTCTGAGAGTGTCAGAGAGTGATAGAGAGTGTCAGAGAGTGATAGAGAGTGTCAGAAAGTGTCAGAGAGTGATAGAGATTGTCAGAGAGTGATAGAGAGTGTCAGAGAGTGATAGAGAGTGATAGAGAGTGTCTGAGAGTGTCAGAGAGTGTCTGAGAGTGTAAGAGAGTGTCAGAGTGTGTCGGAGAGTGATAGAGAGTGTCTGAGAGAGTCAGAGACTGTCAGAGAGTGTCTGAGAGTATCAGACAGTGTCAGAGAGTAATAGAGAGTGTCAGAGAGTGTCAGACAGAGTCAAGAGAGTGTCAGAGTGTGTCAGAGTGTGTTTCAGAGTGTCAGAGAGTGTCTGAGACTGTCTGAGTGTGTCAGAGAGTGCCGGAAAGTGGTAGAGTGTGTCAGAGAGTGATAGAGAGTATCTGAGAGTGTCTGAGAGTAAAGAGAGTGTCAGAGAGTGATAGAGATTGTCAGAGAGTGTCAGAGAATGTCTGAGAGTGTCAGAGAGTGTCAGAGAGTGTCGGAGAGTGATAGAGAGTGTCTGAGAGAGTCAGAGAGTGTCAGAGAGTGTCTGAGAGTATCAGACAGTGTCAGAGAGTAATAGAGAGTGTCAGAGAGTGTCAGAGAGTGATAGAAAGTATCTGAGAGTGTCAGAGAGTAATAGAGAGTGTCAGAGAGTGTCAGAGAGTGATAGAAAGTATCTGAGTGTGTCAGAGAGTGTCAGAGAGTGTCTGAGAGTGTCAGATCGTGTCAGAGAGTGTCAGAGAGTGTCTGAGAGTGTCAGAGAGTGTCAGAAAGTGGTAGAGTGTGTCAGAGAGTGATAGAGAGTGTCAGAGAGTGATAGAGATTGTCAGAGAGTGTCAGAGAGTGTCTGAGAGTGTCAGAGAGTGTCTGAGCGTATCAGACAGTGTCAGAGAGTAATAGAGAGTGTCAGAGAGTGATAGAGATTGTCAGAGAGTGTCAGAGAGTGTCTGAGAGTGTCAGAGAGTGTCTGAGCGTATCAGACAGTGTCAGAGAGTAATAGAGAGTGTCAGAGAGTGTCAGAGAGTGACAGAGCGTGTCAGAGAGTGCCAGAGAGTGATAGGAGTATCAGAGAGTGATAGAGAGTGTCAGAGTGTGACAGAGAGTATCTGAGAGTGTCAGAGAGTGTCTGAGAGTGTCAGAGTGTGTCAGAGTGTGTCAGAGAGTGATAGAGAGTGTCTGAGAGAGGCAGAGTGTGAGAGAGTGTCTGAGAGTATCAGACAGTGTCAGAGAGTAATAGAGAGTGTCAGAGAGTTTCAGAGAGTGATAGAAAGTATCTGAGAGTGTCAGAGAGTGTCTGAGAGTGTCAGAGCGTGTCAGAGAGTGTCAGAAAGTGTCTGAGAGTGTCAGAGAGTTTCAGAGAGTGATAGAGAGTGTCAGAGAGTGATAGAGAATATCTGAGAGAGTCAGAGAGTGTCGAAGAGTATCAGAGAGTGTCTGAGAGTGTCAGAGAGTGTCAGAGAGTGATAGAGAGTGTCAGAGAGTGATAGAGAGTGTCAGAAAGTGTCAGAGAGTGATAGAGATTGTCAGAGAGTGATAGAGAGTGTCAGAGAGTGATAGAGAGTGATAGAGAGTGTCAGAGAGTGTCAGAGAGTGTCAAGAGAGTGTCAGAGTGTGTCAGTGTGTGTCTCATAGTGTCAGAGAGTGTCTGAGACTGTCAGAGAGTGTCAGAGAGTGCCAGAAAGTGGTAGAGTGTGTCAGAGAATGATAGAGAGTGTCTGAGAGTGTCAGAGAGGTATACAGAGTGTCAGAGAGTGATAGAGATTGTCAGAGAGTGTATGAGAGTGTCAGAGAATGTCAGAGAGTTTCTGAGAGAGATAGAGAGTGATAGAGAGTGTCTGAGATTGTCAGAGAGTGTCTGAGAGTGTCAGAGAGTGTCTGAGAGTAGTAGAGAGAGTCAGAGAGTGTCAGAGAGTGATAGAGAGTGTCAGAGAGTGCCAGAGAGTGATAGAGATTGTCAGAGAGTGATAGAGAGTGTCAGAGAGTGATAGAGAGTGTCAGAGAGTGATCGAGTGTGATAGAGAGTGTCTGAGAGCATCAGAGAGTGATAGAGAATGTCAGAGAGTGCCAGAGTGTGACAGAGAGTATCTGAGAGTGTCAGAGAGTGTCTGAGAGTGTCAGAGAGTGTCAGAGAGTGTCGGAGAGTGATAGAGAGTGTTTGAGAGAGTCAGAGAGTGTCAGAGATTGTCTGAGCGTATCAGACAGTGTCAGAGAGTAATAGAGAGTGTCAGAGAGTGTCAGAGAGTGATAGAGCGTGTCAGAGAGTGCCAGAGAGTGATATAAGTGTCAGAGAGTGATAGAGAGTGTCAGAGTGTGACAGAGAGTATCTGAGAATGTCAGAGAGTGTCTGAGAGTGTCAGAGTGTGTCAGAGTGTGTCGGAGAGTGATAGAGAGTGTCTGAGAGAGGCAGAGTGTGAGAGAGTGTCTGAGAGTATCAGACAGTGTCAGAGAGTAATAGAGAGTGTCAGAGAGTTTCGGAGAGTGATAGAAAGTATCTGAGAGTGTCAGAGAGTGTCTGAGAGTGTCAGAGCGTGTCAGAGAGTGTCAGAAAGTGTCTGAGAGTGTCAGAGAGTTTCAGAGAGTGATAGAAAGTGTCAGAGAGTGATAGAGAATATCTGAGAGAGTCAGAGAGTGTCGAAGAGTATCAGAGAGTGTCTGAGAGTGTCAGAGAGTGTCAGAGAGTGATAGAGAGTGTCAGAGAGAGATAGAGAATGTCGGAGAGTGCCAGACAGTGATAGAGAATGTCAGAGAGTGACATAGAGTGTCAGAGAGTGATAGAGAGTGTCTGAGAATGTCAGAGAGTGTCAGAGAGTGTCTGAGAGTTTCAGAGAGTGTCAGAGAGTGTCCGAGAGTGATAGAGAGTGTCTGATAGAGTCAGAGAGTGTCAGAGAGTGTCTGAACGTATCAGACAGTGTCAGAGACTAATAGAGAGTGTCAGAGAGTGTCTGAGCGTATCAGGCAGTGTCAGAGACTAATAGAGAGTGTCAGAGAGTGTCTGAGAGTGATAGAGAGTGTCAGAGAGTGCTAGAGAGTGATAGAGAGTGTCAGAGAGTGATAGAGAGTGTCAGAGTGGGATAGAGTGTATCTGAGAGTGTCAGAGAGTGTCTGAGAGAGTAAGAGAGTGTCAGAGTGTGTTGGAGAGTGATAGAGAGTGTCTGAGAGAGTCAGAGACTGTCAGAGAGTGTCTGAGAGTATCAGACAGTGTCAGAGAGTAATAGAGAGTGTCAGAGAGTGTCAAGAGAGTGTCAGTGTGTGTCCGAGTGTGTCAGAGTGTGTCAGAGTGTGTCTCAGTGTGTCAGAGAGTGTCTGAGACTGTCAGAGAGTGTCAGAGAGTGCCAGAAAGTGGTAGAGAGTGTCAGAGAGCGATAGAGAGTGTCTGAGAGTGTCAGAGGGTAATAGAGACTGTCAGAGAGTGATAGAGAGTGTCAGAGAGTGTATGAGAGTGTCTGAGAATGCCAGAGAGTTTCAGAGAGCTATAGACTGTATCTGACAGTGTCAGAGAGTGATAGAGAATGTCAGAGAGTGTCTGAGAGTGTCAGAGAGTATCAGAGAGTGTCAGAGAGTGATAGAGAGTGTCTGAGAGTGTGAGAGAGTGATAGAGAGTGTCAGAGAGTGCCAGTGAGTGATACAGATTGTCAGAGAGTGATAGAGAATGTCAGAGAGTGATAGAGAGTGTCAGAGAGTGATAGAGAGTGATAGAGAGTATCTGAGAGTGTCAGAGAGTGTCTGAGAGTGTCGTAGTTTGTCAGAGAGTGATAGAGAGTGCCTGAGAGTGTCAGAGAGTGTCAGAGAGTGTATGAGAGTGTCAGAGAGTGTCAGAGAGTATCAGAGAGAGATAGAGAATGTCTGACAGTGTCAGAGAGTGACAGAGAGTGTCTGAGAGTGTCAGAGAGTAACAGAGAGTGTCAGAAAGAGTTAGAGAGTGTCTGAGAGTGTCGGAGAGTGTCAGAGAGTGTCAGAGACTGTCAGAGAGAGATAGAGAGTGCCTGACAGTGTCTGACAGTCTCAGAGAGTGTCAGAGAGTGCTAGAGAATGTCAGAGAGTGTCCGAGAGTGTCTGAGAGTGTCAGAAAGTGTCAGAGAGTAATAGAGAGTTTCAGAGAGTGTCAGAGAGTGACAGAGAGTGTCTGAGAGTGTCAGAGAGTGATGGAGAGTGCCTGAGAATGTCAGAGAGTGTCAGAGAGTGTCTGAGAGTTTCAGAGAGTGTCAGAGAGTGTCCGAGAGTGATAGAGAGTGTCTGATAGAGTCAGAGAGTGTCAGAGAGTGTCTGAACGTATCAGACAGTGTCAGAGACTAATAGAGAGTGTCAGAGAGTGTCTGAGCGTATCAGACAGTGTCAGAGACTAATAGAGAGTGTCAGAGAGTGTCTGAGAGTGATAGAGAGTGTCAGAGAGTGCTAGAGAGTGATAGAGAGTGTCAGAGAGTGATAGAGAGTGTCAGAGTGGGATAGAGTGTATCTGAGAGTGTCAGAGAGTGTCTGAGAGAGTAAGAGAGTGTCAGAGTGTGTTGGAGAGTGATAGAGAGTGTCTGAGAGAGTCAGAGACTGTCAGAGAGTGTCTGAGAGTATCAGACAGTGTCAGAGAGTAATAGAGAGTGTCAGAGAGTGTCAAGAGAGTGTCAGTGTGTGTCAGAGTGTGTCAGAGTGTGTCAGAGTGTGTCTCAGTGTGTCAGAGAGTGTCTGAGACTGTCAGAGAGTGTCAGAGAGTGCCAGAAAGTGGTAGAGAGTGTCAGAGAGCGATAGAGAGTGTCTGAGAGTGTCAGAGGGTAATAGAGACTGTCAGAGAGTGATAGAGAGTGTCAGAGAGTGTATGAGAGTGTCTGAGAATGCCAGAGAGTTTCAGAGAGCTATAGACTGTATCTGACAGTGTCAGAGAGTGATAGAGAATGTCAGAGAGTGTCTGAGAGTGTCAGAGAGTATCAGAGAGTGTCAGAGAGTGATAGAGAGTGTCTGAGAGTGTGAGAGAGTGATAGAGAGTGTCAGAGAGTGCCAGTGAGTGATACAGATTGTCAGAGAGTGATAGAGAATGTCAGAGAGTGATAGAGAGTGTCAGAGAGTGATAGAGAGTGATAGAGAGTATCTGAGAGTGTCAGAGAGTGTCTGAGAGTGTCGTAGTTTGTCAGAGAGTGATAGAGAGTGCCTGAGAGTGTCAGAGAGTGTCAGAGAGTGTATGAGAGTGTCAGAGAGTGTCAGAGAGTATCAGAGAGAGATAGAGAATGTCTGACAGTGTCAGAGAGTGACAGAGAGTGTCTGAGAGTGTCAGAGAGTAACAGAGAGTGTCAGAAAGAGTTAGAGAGTGTCTGAGAGTGTCGGAGAGTGTCAGAGAGTGTCAGAGACTGTCAGAGAGAGATAGAGAGTGCCTGACAGTGTCTGACAGTCTCAGAGAGTGTCAGAGAGTGCTAGAGAATGTCAGAGAGTGTCCGAGAGTGTCTGAGAGTGTCAGAAAGTGTCAGAGAGTAATAGAGAGTTTCAGAGAGTGTCAGAGAGTGACAGAGAGTGTCTGAGAGTGTCAGAGAGTGAGGAGAGTGCCTGAGAATGTCAGAGAGTGTCAGAGAGTGTCTGAGAGTTTCAGAGAGTGTCAGAGAGTTTCAGAGAGTGATAGAGAGTGTCTGATCGAGTCAGAGAGTGTCAGAGAGTGTCAGAGAGTGTCTGAGCTTATCAGACTGTGTCAGAGAGTAATAGAGAGTGACAGAGAGTGTCAGAGAGTGATCGAGTGTGTCAGAGAGTGACAGAGAGTGTCAGAGTGTGATAGAGAGTGTCTGAGAATGTCAGAGAGTGTCAGAGAGTGTCTGATAGAGGTAGAGAGTGTCAGAGAGTGTCTGAGCGTATCAGACTGTGTCAGAGAGTAATAGAGCGTGTCAGAGAGTGCCAGAGAGTGATAGGAATGTCAGAGAGTGATAGAGAGTGTCAGAGTGTGACAGAGAGTATCTGAGAGTGTCAGAGAGTGTCTGAGATTGTCAGAGTGTGTCAGAGTGTGTCGGAGAGTGATAGAGAGTGTCTGAGAGAGGCAGAGTGTGAGAGAGTGTCTGAGAGTATCAGACAGTGTCAGAGAGTAATAGAGAGTGTCAGAGAGTTTCAGAGAGTGATAGAAAGTATCTGAGAGTGTCAGAGAGTGTCAGAGAGTGTCTGAGAGTGTCAGAGCGTGTCAGAGAGTGTCAGAAAGTGTCTGAGAGTGTCAGAGAGTTTCAGAGAATGATAGAGAGTGTCAGAGAGTGATAGAGAATATCTGAGAGAGTCAGAGAGTGTCGAAGAGTATCAGAGAGTGTCCGAGAGTGTCAGAGAGTGTCAGAGAGTGATAGAGAGTGTCAGAGAGTGATAGAGAGTGTCAGAAAGTGTCAGAGAGTGATAGAGATTGTCAGAGAGTGATAGAGAGTGTCAGAGAGTGATAGAGAGTAATAGAGAGTGTCAGAGGGTTTCAGAGAGTGATAGAAAGTATCTGAGAGTGTCAGAGAGTGTCTGAGAGTGTCAGAGCGTGTCAGAGAGTGTCAGAAAGTGTCAGAAAGTGTCTGAGAGTGTCAGAGAGTTTCAGAGAGTGATAGAGAGTGTCAGAGAGTGATAGAGAATATCTGAGAGAGTCAGAGAGTGTCGAAGAGTATCAGAGAGTGTCTGAGCGTGTCAGAGAGTGATAGAGAGTGTCAGAGAGTGATAGAGATTGTCAGAAAGTGTCAGAGAGCGATAGAGAGTGCCAGAAAGTGGTAGAGTGTGTCAGAGAATGATAGAGAGTGTCTGAGAGTGTCAGAGAGGTATACAGAGTGTCAGAGAGTGATAGAGATTGTCAGAGAGTGTATGAGAGTTTCAGAGAATGTCAGAGAGTTTCAGAGAGAGATAGAGAGTGATAGAGAGTGTCTGAGATTGTCAGAGAGTGTCTGAGAGTAGTAGAGAGAGTCAGAGAGTGTCAGAGAGTGATAGAGAGTGTCAGAGAGTGCCAGAGAGTGACAGAGATTGTCAGAGAATGATAGAGAGTGTCAGAGAGTGATAGAGAGTGTCAGACAGTGATGGAGAGTATCTGAGAGTGTCAGAGAGTGTCGGAGTGTGTCAGAGAGTGTCAGAGAGTGTCTGAGAGTGTCAGAGCGTGTCAGAGAGTGTCTGTGAGTGTCAGAGAGTGTCAGAGAGTGATAGAGAGTGTCAGAGAGTAATAGAGAGTGTCAGAGAGTGTCAGAGAGTGATCGAGAGTGTCAGAGAGTGCCAGTGAGTGATAGAGAGTGTCAGAGAGTGATCGAGTGTGATAGAGAGTGTCTGAGAGCATCAGAGAGTGATAGAGAATGTCAGAGAGTGCCAGAGAGTGATAGAGAATGTCAGAGAATGACAGAGAGTGTCAGAGAGTGATAGAGAGTGTCTGAGAATGTCAGAGAGTGTCAGAGAGTGTCTGAGAGTTTCAGAGAGTGTCAGAGAGGGTCAGAGAGTGATAGAGAGCGTCTGATAGAGTCAGAGAGTGTCAGAGAGTGTCTGAGCGTATCAGACAGTGTCAGAGACTAATAGAGAGTATCAGAGAGTGTCAGAGAGTGTCAGAGAGTGATAGAGAATGTCAGAGAGTGCCAGAGAGTGATAGAGAGTGTCAGAGAGTGACAGAGAGTGTCAGAGTGTGATAGAGTGTATCTGAGAGTGTCAGAGAGTGTCTGAGAGTGTAAGAGAGTGTCAGAGTGTGTCGGAGAGTGATAGAGAGTGTCTGAGAGAGTCAGAGACTGTCAGAGAGTGTCTGAGAGTATCAGACAGTGTCAGAGAGTAATAGAGAGTGTCAGACAGAGTCAAGAGAGTGTCAGAGTGTGTCAGAGTGTGTTTCAGAGTGTCAGAGAGTGTCTGAGACTGTCTGAGTGTGTCAGAGAGTGCCGGAAAGTGGTAGAGTGTGTCAGAGAGTGATAGAGAGTATCTGAGAGTGTCAGAGAGTAAAGAGAGTGTCAGAGAGTGATAGAGATTGTCAGAGAGTGTCAGAGAATGTCTGAGAGTGTCAGAGAGTGTCAGAGAGTGTCGGAGAGTGATAGAGAGTGTCTGAGAGAGTCAGAGAGTGTCAGAGAGTGTCTGAGAGTATCAGACAGTGTCAGAGAGTAATAGAGAGTGTCAGAGAGTGTCAGAGAGTGATAGAAAGTATCTGAGAGTGTCAGAGAGTAATAGAGAGTGTCAGAGAGTGTCAGAGAGTGATAGAAAGTATCTGAGTGTGTCAGAGAGTGTCAGAGAGTGTCTGAGAGTGTCAGATCGTGTCAGAGAGTGTCAGAGAGTGTCAGAAAGTGGTAGAGTGTGTCAGAGAGTGATAGAGAGCGTCTGAGAGTGTCAGAGAGTAATAGAGAGTGTCAGAGAGTGATAGAGATTGTCAGAGAGTGTCAGAGAGTGTCTGAGAGTGTCAGAGAGTGTCAGAGAGTGTCGGAGAGTGATAGAGAGTGTCTGAGAGAGTCAGAGAGTGATAGAAAGTATCTGAGTGTGTCAGAGAGTGTCAGAGAGTGTCTGAGAGTGTCAGATCGTGTCAGAGAGTGTCAGAGAGTGTCTGAGAGTGTCAGAGAGTGTCAGAGAGTGTCGGAGAGTGATAGAGAGTGTCTGAGAGAGTCAGAGAGTGTCAGAGATTGTCTGAGCGTATCAGACAGTGTCAGAGAGTAATAGAGAGTGTCAGAGAGTGTCAGAGAGTGATAGAGCGTGTCAGAGAGTGCCAGAGAGTGATAGGAGTGTCAGAGAGTGATAGAGAGTGTCAGAGTGTGACAGAGAGTATCTGAGAGTGTCAGAGAGTGTCTGAGAGTGTCAGAGTGTGTCAGAGTGTGTCGGAGAGTGATAGAGAGTGTCTGAGAGAGGCAGAGTGTGAGAGAGTGTCTGAGAGTATCAGACAGTGTCAGAGAGTAATAGAGAGTGTCAGAGGGTTTCAGAGAGTGATAGAAAGTATCTGAGAGTGTCAGAGAGTGTCTGAGAGTGTCAGAGCGTGTCAGAGAGTGTCAGAAAGTGTCTGAGAGTGTCAGAGAGTTTCAGAGAGTGATAGAGAGTGTCAGAGAGTGATAGAGAATATCTGAGAGAGTCAGAGAGTGTCGAAGAGTATCAGAGAGTGTCTGAGAGTGTCAGAGAGGGTCAGAGAGTGATAGAGAGTGTCAGAGGGTTTCAGAGAGTGATAGAAAGTATCTGAGAGTGTCAGAGAGTGTCTGAGAGTGTCAGAGCGTGTCAGAGAGAGTCAGAGAGAGTCAGAGAGTGTCAGAGAGTGTCTCAGAGTGTCAGAGTGTGGCTGAGAGTATCAGAGAGTTTCAGTCAGTGTCAGAGAGTGATAGAGAGTGTCAGAGAGTGATCGAGAGTTTCAGAGAGTGTCAGACAGTGTCAGAGAGTGTCTGAGAGTGTCTGAGAGTGTCAGAGAGTGTCAGAGTTTGTCTCAGAGTGTCAGAGAGTGTCTGAGACTGTCAGAGAGTGTCAGAGATTATTTCAGAGTGTCAGAGAGTGTCTGAGACTGTCAGAGAGTGTCAGAGAGTGTCAGAGATTGTCAGAGAGTGATAGAGAGTGTCAGAGAGTGTAGACTGTGTCAGAGAGTGTCAGAGAGTTATAGAGAGTGTCAGAGATTGATAGAGAGTGTCTGAGAGTGTCAGAGAGTGTCTGAGAGTGTCAGAGAGTGTCAGAGAGTAATAGAGAGTGTCTGAGACAGTCAGAGAGTGACGTAGAGTGTCAGAGCATGGGAGAGAGTGTCAGAGCGTGTCAGAGAGTGTCTGAGAGTGTCTGCGAGTGTCAGAGAGTGTCAGAGAGTGTCTGAGAGTGTCAGAGAGTGTCACAGAGTGTCAGAGAGTGTCTGAGAGTAGTAGAAAGAGTCAGAGAGTGTCAGAGAGTGATAGAGAGTGTCAGAGAGTGCCAGAGAGTGATAGAGATTGTCAGAGAGTGATAGAGAGTGTCAGAGAGTGATAGAGAGTGTCAGAGAGTGCCGGAGAGTGTCTGAGAGCGTCAGAGAGTGTTAAAGAGTGTCAGAGAGAGCTGGATCGTTTCAGAGAGTGTCAAAGATTGTCTGAGAGTGTCAGAGATTGTCAGAGAGTGTCAGAGAGTGTCAGAGAGTGTCAGAGAGTGACAGTGAGTGTCAGAGTGTGTCAGAGTGTTTCGGAGAGTGATAGAGAGTGTCTGAGAGAGGCAGAGTGTGAGAGAGTGTCTGAGAGTATCAGACAGTGTCAGAGAGTAATAGAGAGTGTCAGAGAGTTTCAGAGAGTGATAGAAAGTATCTGAGAGTGTCAGAGAGTGTCTGAGAGTGTCAGAGCGTGTCAGAGAGTGTCAGAAAGTGTCTGAGAGTGTCAGAGAGTTTCAGAGAGTGATAGAGAGTGTCAGAGAGTGATAGAGAATATCTGAGAGAGTCAGAGAGTGTCGAAGAGTATCAGAGAGTGTCTGAGAGTGTCAGAGAGTGTCAGAGAGTGATAGAGAGTGTCAGAGAGTGATAGAGAGTGTCAGAAAGTGTCAGAGAGTGATAGAGATTGTCAGAGAGTGATAGAGAGTGTCAGAGAGTGATAGAGAGTGTCTGAGAGTGTCAGAGAGTGTCTGAGAGTGTAAGAGAGTGTCAGAGTGTTTCGGAGAGTGATAGAGAGTGTCTGAGAGAGTCAGAGACTGTCAGAGAGTGTCTGAGAGTATCAGACAGTGTCAGAGAGTAATAGAGAGTGTCAGAGAGTGTCAGACAGAGTCAAGAGAGTGTCAGAGTGTGTCAGAGTGTGTTTCAGAGTGTCAGAGAGTGTCTGAGACTGTCTGAGTGTGTCAGAGAGTGCCGGAAAGTGGTAGAGTGTGTCAGAGAGTGATAGAGAGTATCTGAGAGTGTCAGAGAGTAAAGAGAGTGTCAGAGAGTGATAGAGATTGTCAGAGAGTGTCAGAGAATGTCTGAGAGTGTCAGAGAGTGTCAGAGAGTGTCGGAGAGTGATAGAGAGTGTCAGAGAGTTTCAGAGAGTGATATAAAGTATCTGAGAGTGTCAGAGAGTGTCTGAGAGTGTCAGAGCGTGTCAGAGAGTGTCAGAAAGTGTCTGAGAGTGTCAGAGAGTTTCAGAGAGTGATAGAGAGTGTCAGAGAGTGATAGAGAATATCTGAGAGAGTCAGAGAGTGTCGAAGAGTATCAGAGAGTGTCTGAGAGTGTCAGAGAGTGTCAGAGAGTGATAGAGAGTGTCAGAGAGTGATAGAGAGTGTCAGAGAGTGATAGAGAGTGTCTGAGAGTGTCAGAGAGTATCTGAGAGTGTAAGAGAGTGTCAGAGTGTGTCGGAGAGTGATAGAGAGTGTCTGAGAGAGTCAGAGACTGTCAGAGAGTGTCTGAGAGTATCAGACAGTGTCAGAGAGTAATAGAGAGTGTCAGAGAGTGTCAGACAGAGTCAAGAGAGTGTCAGAGTGTGTCAGAGTGTGTTTCAGAGTGTCAGAGAGTGTCTGAGACTGTCTGAGTGTGTCAGAGAGTGCCGGAAAGTGGTAGAGTGTGTCAGAGAGTGATAGAGAGTATCTGAGAGTGTCAGAGAGTAAAGAGAGTGTCAGAGAGTGATAGAGATTGTCAGAGAGTGTCAGAGAATGTCTGAGAGTGTCAGAGAGTGTCAGAGAGTGTCGGAGAGTGATAGAGAGTGTCTGAGAGAGTCAGAGAGTGTCAGAGAGTGTCTGAGAGTATCAGACAGTGTCAGAGAGTAATAGAGAGTGTCAGAGAGTGTCAGAGAGTGATAGAAAGTATCTGAGAGTGTCAGAGAGTAATAGAGAGTGTCAGAGAGAGTCAGAGAGTGATAGAAAGTATCTGAGTGTGTCAGAGAGTGTCAGAGAGTGTCTGAGAGTGTCAGAGCGTGTCAGAGAGTGTCAGAGAGTGTCTGAGAGTGTCAGAGAGTGTCAGAAAGTGGTAGAGTGTGTCAGAGAGTGTCAGAGAGTGTCTGAGAGTGTCAGAGAGTAATAGAGAGTGTCAGAGAGTGATAGAGATTGTCAGAGAGTGTCAGAGAGTGTCTGAGAGTGTCAGAGAGTGTCAGAGAGTGTCAGAGAGTGTCGGAGAGTGATAGAGAGTGTCTGAGAGAGTCAGAGAGTGTCAGAGATTGTCTGAGCGTATCAGACAGTGTCAGAGAGTAATAGAGAGTGTCAGAGAGTGTCAGAGAGTGATAGAGCGTGTCAGAGAGTGCCAGAGAGTGATAGGAGTGTCAGAGAGTGATAGAGTGTCAGAGTGTGACAGAGAGTATCTGAGAGTGTCAGAGAGTGTCTGAGAGTGTCAGAGTGTGTCAGAGTGTGTCGGAGAGTGATAGAGAGTGTCTGAGAGAGGCAGAGTGTGAGAGAGTGTCTGAGAGTATCAGACAGTGTCAGAGAGTAATAGAGAGTGTCAGAGAGTTTCAGAGAGTGATAGAAAGTATCTGAGAGTGTCAGATAGTGTCAGAGAGTGTCTGAGAGTGTCAGAGCGTGTCAGAGAGTGTCAGAAAGTGTCTGAGAGTGTCAGAGAGTTTCAGAGAATGATAGAGAGTGTCAGAGAGTGATAGAGAATATCTGAGAGAGTCAGAGAGTGTCGAAGAGTATCAGAGAGTGTCCGAGAGTGTCAGAGAGTGTCAGAGAGTGATAGAGAGTGTCAGAGAGTGATAGAGAGTGTCAGAAAGTGTCAGAGAGTGATAGAGATTGTCAGAGAGTGATAGAGAGTGTCAGAGAGTGATAGAGAGTAATAGAGAGTGTCAGAGAGTGTCAGAGAGTGTCAAGAGAGTGTCAGAGTGTGTCAGTGTGTGTCTCATAGTGTCAGAGAGTGTCTGAGACTGTCAGAGAGTGCCAGAAAGTGGTAGAGTGTGTCAGAGAATGATAGAGAGTGTCTGAGAGTGTCAGAGAGGTATACAGAGTGTCAGAGAGTGATAGAGATTGTCAGAGAGTGTATGAGAGTGTCAGAGAATGTCAGAGAGTTTCAGAGAGAGATAGAGAGTGATAGAGAGTGTCTGAGATTGTCAGAGAGTGTCTGAGAGTGTCAGAGAGTGTCTGAGAGTAGTAGAGAGAGTCAGAGAGTGTCAGAGAGTGATAGAGATTGTCAGAGAGTGCCAGAGAGTGATAGAGATTGTCAGAGAGTGATAGAGAGTGTCAGAGAGTGATAGAGAGTGATAGAGAGTGTCAGAGAGTGCCAGAGAGTGTCTGAGAGCGTCAGAGAGTGTTAAAGAGTGTCAGAGAGAGCTAGATCGTGTCAGAGAGTGTCAAAGATTGTCTGAGAGTGTCAGAGATTGTCAGAGAGTGTCAGAGAGTGTCAGAGAGTGTCAGAGAGTGACAGTGAGTGTCAGAGTGTGTCAGAGTGTTTCGGAGAGTGATAGAGAGTGTCTGAGAGAGGCAGAGTGTGAGAGAGTGTCTGAGAGTATCAGACAGTGTCAGAGAGTAATAGAGAGTGTCAGAGAGTTTCAGAGAGTGATAGAAAGTATCTGAGAGTGTCAGAGAGTGTCTGAGAGTGTCAGAGCGTGTCAGAGAGTGTCAGAAAGTGTCTGAGAGTGTCAGAGAGTTTCAGAGAGTGATAGAGAGTGTCAGAGAGTGATAGAGAATATCTGAGAGAGTCAGAGAGTGTCGAAGAGTATCAGAGAGTGTCTGAGAGTGTCAGAGAGTGTCAGAGAGTGATAGAGAGTGTCAGAGAGTGATAGAGAGTGTCAGAAAGTGTCAGAGAGTGATAGAGATTGTCAGAGAGTGATAGAGAGTGTCAGAGAGTGATAGAGAGTGTCTGAGAGTGTCAGAGAGTGTCTGAGAGTGTAAGAGAGTGTCAGAGTGTGTCGGAGAGTGATAGAGAGTGTCTGAGAGAGTCAGAGACTGTCAGAGAGTGTCTGAGAGTATCAGACAGTGTCAGAGTGTAATAGAGAGTGTCAGAGAGTGTCAGACAGAGTCAAGAGAGTGTCAGAGTGTGTCAGAGTGTGTTTCAGAGTGTCAGAGAGTGTCTGAGACTGTCTGAGTGTGTCAGAGAGTGCCGGAAAGTGGTAGAGTGTGTCAGAGAGTGATAGAGAGTATCTGAGAGTGTCAGAGAGTAAAGAGAGTGTCAGAGAGTGATAGAGATTGTCAGAGAGTGTCAGAGAATGTCTGAGAGTGTCAGAGAGTGTCAGAGAGTGTCGGAGAGTGATAGAGAGTGTCTGAGAGAGTCAGAGAGTGTCAGAGAGTGTCTGAGAGTATCAGACAGTGTCAGAGAGTAATAGAGAGTGTCAGAGAGTGTCAGAGAGTGATAGAAAGTATCTGAGAGTGTCAGAGAGTAATAGAGAGTGTCAGAGAGAGTCAGAGAGTGATAGAAAGTATCTGAGTGTGTCAGAGAGTGTCAGAGAGTGTCTGAGAGTGTCAGATCGTGTCAGAGAGTGTCAGAGAGTGTCTGAGAGTGTCAGAGAGTGTCAGAAAGTGGTAGAGTGTGTCAGAGAGTGATAGAGAGTGTCTGAGAGTGTCAGAGAGTAATAGAGAGTGTCAGAGAGTGATAGAGATTGTCAGAGAGTGTCAGAGAGTGTCTGAGAGTGTCAGAGAGTGTCAGAGAGTGTCGGAGAGTGATAGAGAGTGTCTGAGAGAGTCAGAGAGTGTCAGAGATTGTCTGAGCGTATCAGACAGTGTCAGAGAGTAATAGAGAGTGTCAGAGAGTGTCAGAGAGTGATAGAGCGTGTCAGAGAGTGCCAGAGAGTGATAGGAGTGTCAGAGAGTGATAGAGTGTCAGAGTGTGACAGAGAGTATCTGAGAGTGTCAGAGAGTGTCTGAGAGTGTCAGAGTGTGTCAGAGTGTGTCGGAGAGTGATAGAGAGTGTCTGAGAGAGGCAGAGTGTGAGAGAGTGTCTGAGAGTATCAGACAGTGTCAGAGAGTAATAGAGAGTGTCAGAGTGTTTCAGAGAGTGATAGAAAGTATCTGAGAGTGTCAGAGAGTGTCAGAGAGTGTCTGAGAGTGTCAGAGCGTGTCAGAGAGTGTCAGAAAGTGTCTGAGAGTGTCAGAGAGTTTCAGAGAATGATAGAGAGTGTCAGAGAGTGATAGAGAATATCTGAGAGAGTCAGAGAGTGTCGAAGAGTATCAGAGAGTGTCCGAGAGTGTCAGAGAGTGTCAGAGAGTGATAGAGAGTGTCAGAGAGTGATAGAGAGTGTCAGAAAGTGTCAGAGAGTGATAGAGATTGTCAGAGAGTGATAGAGAGTGTCAGAGAGTGATAGAGAGTAATAGAGAGTGTCAGAGAGTGTCAGAGAGTGTCAAGAGAGTGTCAGAGTGTGTCAGTGTGTGTCTCATAGTGTCAGAGAGTGTCTGAGACTGTCAGAGAGTGCCAGAAAGTGGTAGAGTGTGTCAGAGAATGATAGAGAGTGTCTGAGAGTGTCAGAGAGGTATACAGAGTGTCAGAGAGTGATAGAGATTGTCAGAGAGTGTATGAGAGTGTCAGAGAATGTCAGAGAGTTTCAGAGAGAGATAGAGAGTAATAGAGAGTGTCTGAGATTGTCAGAGAGTGTCTGAGAGTGTCAGAGAGTGTCTGAGAGTAGTAGAGAGAGTCAGAGAGTGTCAGAGAGTGATAGAGATTGTCAGAGAGTGCCAGAGAGTGATAGAGATTGTCAGAGAGTGATAGAGAGTGTCAGAGAGTGATAGAGAGTGATAGAGAGTGTCAGAGAGTGCCAGAGAGTGTCTGAGAGCGTCAGAGAGTGTTAAAGAGTGTCAGAGAGAGCTAGATCGTGTCAGAGAGTGTCAAAGATTGTCTGAGAGTGTCAGAGATTGTCAGAGAGTGTCAGAGAGTGACAGTGAGTGTCAGAGAGTGTCAGAGAGTGTCAGAGAGTGTCTGAGAGTGTCAGAGAGTGTCAGAGAGTGCCAGAGAATGTCTCAGAGTGTCAGAGAGTGTCAGAAAGTGTCTGAGAGCATCAAAGAGTGTCAGAGAGTGACAGAGAGTGCCAGCGAATGACAGAGAGTGTCAGGGAGTGTCAGAGAGTTATAGAGAGTGTCAGAGAGTGTCAGAGAGTGTCAGAGAGCGTCAGAGAGTGTCTGAGAGTGATAGAGAGTGTCAGAGAGTGTCTCAGTGTGTCAGAGAGTGTTAGAGAGTGATAGAGAGTGTCAGAGATTGTCAGAGAGTGTCGGAGAATGTCAGAGAGTGTCGCAGAGTGTCAGAGAGTGTCAGAAAGTGTCAGAGAGCAATAGAGAGTGCCAGACAGTGCCAGAGAGTGATCGAGAGTGTCAGAGAGTGATAGAGTGTGTCAGAGAGTGTCAGAGTGTCAGAGAGTGTCAGAGAGTGATAGAGAGTGTCAGAAAGTGTCAGAGAGTGATAGAGATTGTCAGAGAGTGTCTGAGAGTGTCAGAGAGTGTCTGAGAGTAGTAGAGAGAGTCAGAGAGTGTCAGAGAGTGATAGAGAGTGTCAGAGAGTGCCAGAGAGTGATAGAGATTGTCAGAGAGTGATAGAGAGTGTCAGAGAGTGATAGAGAGTGTCAGAGAGTGCCAGAGAGTGTCTGAGAGCGTCAGAGAGTGTTAAAGAGTGTCAGAGAGAGCTAGATCGTGTCAGAGAGTGTCAAAGATTGTCTGAGAAAGTCAGAGATTGTCAGAGAGTGTCAGAGAGTGTCAGAGAGTGTCAGAGAGTGACAGTGAGTGTCAGAGAGTGTCAGAGAGTGTCAGAGAGTGTCTGAGAGTGTCAGAGAGTGTCAGAGAGTGTCAGAGAATGTCTCAGAGTGTCAGAGAGTGTCAGAAAGTGTCTGAGAGCGTCAAAGAGTGTCAGAGAGTGACAGAGAGTGCCAGCGAGTGACAGAGAGTGTCAGGGAGTGTCAGAGAGTTATAGAGAGTGTCAGAGAGTGTCAGAGAGTGTCAGAGAGCGTCAGAGAGTGCCTGAGAGTGATAGAGAGTGTCAGAGATTGTCAGAGAGTGTCAGAGAATGTCAGAGAGTGTCGCAGATTGTCAGAGGGTGTCAGAGAGTGTCAGAGAGCAATAGAGAGTGCCAGACAGTGCCAGAGAGTGATCGAGAGTGTCAGAGAGTGATAGAGTGTGTCAGAGATTGTCAGAGTGTCAGAGAGTGTCTGAGAGTGTCAGAGTATGTCAGAGAGTGTCTCAGAGTGTCAGAGAGTGTCAGAGAGTGTATGAGAGTGTCAGAGAGTGTCAGAGAGGGATAGAAATTGTTTGAGAGTGTCAGAGAGTGATAGAGAATGTCAGAGAGTGTCTGAGCGTGATGGAGAGTGTCTGAGAGTGTCAGAGAGTGTCAGAGAGTGTCAGAGTGTGTCCGAGAGGGTAGAGAGTGTCTGAGAGTGTCAGGGAGTATCTGAGAGTGTCAGAGAGTGAGAGAGAGTGTCAGAGAGTGATATAGAGTGTCTGAGAGTGTCAGGGAGTATCTGTGAGTGTCAGAGAGTGAGAGAGAGTGTCAGAGAGTGAATAAGAATGTCCGAGAGTGTCACAGAGTGTCAGAGAGTGATAGAGAGTGTCAGAGTGTGATAGAGTTTCTGAGAGTGTCAGAGTGTGATAGGGAGTGTCAGAGGGTGACAGAGAGAGTCTGAGATTGTCAGAGAGTGATAGAGAGTGTCAGAGAGCGACAGAGAGTGTGAAAGAGTGATAGAGAGTGTCTGAGAGTGTCAGAGAGTGATAGAGAGTGTCAGAGAGTGATAGAGAGTGTCTCAGAGTGTCAGAGAGTGTCTGAGACAGTCAGAGAGTGTCAGAGAGTGTCAGAGAGTGGTCGAGAGTGTCAGAGAGTGATAGAGAGTGTCAGAGAGTGTCAGAGAGTGATAGAGAGTGTCAGAGAGTGCCAGAGAGTGAAAGAGTGTGTCCGAGAGTGATAGAGTGTGTCAGAGAGTGACAGAGAGTTTCTGAGAGTGGCAGAGAGTGATAGAGAGTGTCTGAGAGCGTCAGCGAGTGTCAGAGTGTGATAGAGAGTGTCAGAGAGTTTCAGAGAGTTTCAGAGAGTGATAGAGGGTGTCAGAGAGTCACAGAGAGAGTCACAGAGTGATAGAGAGTGTCTGAGAGTGTCAGAGAGTGTCAGAGAGTGTCAAGAGAGTGTCAGAGTGTGTCAGAGAGTGTCTCAGAATGTCAGAGAGTGTCTGAGACTGTCAGATAGTGTCAGAGAGTAACAGAGAGTAATAGAGAGTGTCAGAGAGTAATAGAGAGTGTCAGAGAGTGTCAGAGAGTGATAGAGAGTGTCAGAGAGTGAAAGAGAATATCTGAGAGTGTCAGAGAGTGTCGAAGAGTGCCAGAGAGTGTCTGAGAGTGTCTGAGAGTGTCAGAGAATATCAGAGAGTGATAGAGAGTGTCAATGTGTGATAGAGAGTGTCTGAGAGTGTCAGAGAGTGATAGAGAGTGCCAGAGAGTGTCAGAGAGTGATAGAGAGTGTCAGAGAGCGCTGGAGAGTGTCAGAGAGTGTTAGAGAGTGTCTGAGAGTGTCAGAGAATGTCAGAGAGTGTCTGAGAGTGTCAGAGTATGTCAGAGAGTGTCGCAGAGTGTCAGAGAGTGTCAGAGAGCAACAGAGAGTGCCAGACAGTGCCAGAGAGTGATCGAGAGTGTCAGAGAGTGATAGAGTGTGTCAGAGAGTGTCAGAGTGTCAGAGAGTGTCTGAGAGTGTCAGAGTGTGTCAGAGAGTGTCTCAGAGTGTCAGAGAGTGTCAGAGAGTGTATGAGAGTGTCAGAGAGTGTCAGAGAGAGATAGAAATTGTTTGAGAGTGTCAGAGAGTGATAGAGAATGTCAGAGAGTGTCAGATAGTGTCTGAGCGTGATAGACAGTGTCTGAGAGTGTCAGAGAGTGTCAGAGTGTGTCCGAGAGGGTAGGGAGTGTCAGAGAGTAATAGAGAGTATCTGAGAGTGTCAGAGAGTGAGAGAGAGTGTCAGAGAGTGATAGAGAGTGTCTGAGAGTGTCAGGGAGTGTATGAGAGTGTCAGAGAGTGTCAGAGAGAGATAGAAAGTGTCTGAGAGTGTCAGAGAGTGTCAGAGAGTGATAGAGAATGTCAGAGAATGTCGAAGAGTGTCAGAGACTGTCTGAGAATGTCTGAGAATGTCCGAGAGTGTCACAGAGTGTCAGAGAGTGATAGAGAGTGTCAGAGTGTGATAGAGTTTCTGAGAGTGTCAGAGTGTGATAGAGAGTGTCAGAGAGTGACAGAGAGAGTCTGAGATTGTCAGAGAGTGATAGAGAGTGTCAGAGAGCGACAGAGAGTGTGAAAGAGTGATAGAGAGTATCTGAGAGTGTCAGAGAGTGTCAGAGAGTATCAAGAGAGTGTCAGAGTGTGTCAGAGAGTGTCTCAGAGTGTCAGAGTGTCTGAGACTTTCAGAGAGTGTCAGAGAGTGTCAGAGAGTGGTCGAGAGTGTCAGAGAGTGATAGAGAGTGTCAGAGAGTGTCAGAGAGTGATAGAGAGTGTCAGAGAGTGCCAGAGAGTGAAAGAGTGTGTCAGAGAGTGATAGAGTGTGTCAGAGAGTGACAGAGAGTTTCTGAGAGTGGCAGAGAGTGATAGAGAGTGTCTGAGAGCGTCAGCGAGTGTCAGAGAGTGATAGAGAGTGTCAGAGAGTTTAAGAGAGTGATAGAGGGTGTCAGAGAGTCACAGAGAGAGTCACAGAGTGATAGAGAGTGTCTGAGAGTGTCAGAGAGTGTCAGAGAGTGTCAAGAGAGTGTCAGAGTGTGTCAGAGAGTGTCTCAGAGTGTCAGAGAGTGTCTGAGACTGTCAGATAGTGTCAGAGCGTGCCAGAAAGTGGTAGAGTGTGTCAGAGAGCGATAGAAAGTGTGTGAAAGTGCCAGAGAGTCATAGAGAGTGTCAGAGAGTGATAGAGATTGTCAGAGAGTGTCAGAGAGTGTCAGAGCGTGTATGAGAGTGTCAGAGAATGTCAGAGAGTTTCAGAGAGATATAGAGAGTATCTGACAGTGTCAGAGAGTGTCAGAGAGTGATAGAGAATGTCAGAGAGTGTAAGAGAGTGTCTGAGATTGTCAGAGACTGTCAGAGAGTAATAGAGAGTGTCAGAGAGTGTCAGAGTGAGATAGAGAGTGTCAGATAGTGCCAGAGAAATAGAGTGTCAGAGAGTGATAGAGAGTGTCTGAGAGTGTCAGAGTGTGTCTGAGAGTGTCAGAGAGTGTCAGAGAGTGTCTGAGAGTGTCAGAGAGCGTCAGAGAGTGATAGAGAGTGTCAGAGAGTGAAAGAGAATGTCTGAGAGTGTCAGAGAGTGTCGAAGAGTGCCAGAGAGTGTCTGAGAGTGTCAGAGAATGTCAGAGAGTGATAGAGAGTGTCAATGTGTGATTGAGAGTGTCTGAGAGTGTCAGAGAGTGATAGAGAGTGCCAGAGAGTGTCAGAGAGTGATAGAGAGTGTCAGAGAGCGCTGGAGAGTGTCAGAGAGTGTTAGAGAGTGTCTGAGAGTGTCAGAGAGTGTCAGAGAGTGTCTGAGAGTGTCAGAGTATGTCAGAGAGTGTCTCAGAGTGTCAGAGAGTGTCAGAGAGCAATAGAGAGTGCCAGACAGTGCCAGAGAGTGATAGAGAGTGTCAGAGTGTGTCAGAGAGTGTCTCAGAGTGTCAGAGAGTGTCAGAGAGTGTATGAGAGTGTCAGAGAGTGTCAGAGAGTGTCAGAGAGAGATAGAAATTGTTTGAGAGTGTCAGAGAGTAATAGAGAATGTCAGAGAGTGTCAGAGAGTGTCTGAGCGTGATAGAGAGTGTCTGAGAGTGTCAGAGACTGTCAGAGAGTGTCAGAGAGTGTCAGAGTGTGTCCGAGAGTGTCTCAGACTGTCAGAGAGTGTCTGAGACTTTCATTGAGAGTCAGAGAGTGTCCGAGAGGGTAGAGAGTGTCAGAGAGAATTAGAGAGTATCTGAGAGTGTCAGAGAGTGAGAGAGAGTGTCAGAGAGTGATAGAGAGTGTCTGAGAGTGTCAGAGAGTGTCAGAGAGAGATAGAAAGTGTCTGAGAGTGTCAGAGAGTGTCCGAGAGTGATAGAGAGTGTCAGAGAGTGATAGAGCGTGACTGAGAGAGTCAGAGAGTGAGAGAGGGTGTTAGAGAGTGTCCGAGAGTGATAGAGTGTGTCTGAGAGAGTCCGAGAGTGATAGAGAGTGTCAGAGAGTGATAGTGAGTTTCAGAGAGTGATAGAGAGTGTCTGAGAGTGGCAGAGAGTGATAGAGGGTGTGTGAGACTGACAGAGAGTGTCAGAGAGTGTCAGCGAGTGTATGAGAGTGTCAAAGAGTGTCAGTGAGTGTCAGAGAGAGATAGAGAGTGTCTGAGAGTCTCAGAGAGTGATAGAGAGGGATAGAGAGTGTCCGAGAGTGATAGTGAGTGTCAGAGAGTGATAGTGAGTTTCAGAGAGTGATAGAGAGTGTCTGAGAGTGGCAGAGAGTGATAGAGGGTGTGTGAGACTGACAGAGAGTGTCAGAGAGTGTCAAGAGAGTGTCAGAGTGTGTCAGAGGGTGTCTCAGAGTGTCAGTGAGTGTCAGAGAGAGTCAGAGAGTGTCTGAGAGTGTCTGAGAGTGTCAGAGAGTGTCAGAGAGTGATTGAGAGTGTCAGAGAGTGATAGAGAGTGTCTGAGAGAGTCAGAGAGTGATAGAGACTGTCTGAGAGTGTCAGAGAGTGTCAAGAGAGTGTCAGAGTGTGTGAGAGAGTGTCTCAGAGTGTCAGTGAGTGTCTGAAATTGTCAGAGAGTGTCAGAGAGTGTCAGAGCATGTTAGAGAGTGTCAGAGAGGGATAGAGTTTGTCTGAGAGTGTCAGAGAGTGATAGAGGTTGTCAGAGTCTAATAGAAAGTTTCAGAGAGTGTCAGACAGTGATAGATAGTGTCAGAGAGTGATAGAGAGCGTCAGAGTGAGTCTGAGACTGTTAGAGAGTGTCAGAGGGTGTCTGAGAGTGTCAAAGAGTTTCAGAGAGTGATAGAGAGTGTCAGAGAGTGAAAAAGAATATCTGAGAGTGTCAGAGAGTGTCGAAGAGTGTCAGAGACTGTCTGAGAGTGTCTGGGAGTGTCCGAGAGTGTCCCAGAGTGTCAGAGAGTGATAGAGAGTGTCAGAGTGTGATAGGGTGTCTGAGAGTGTGAGAGAGTGATAGAGAGTGTCAGAGAGTGTCAGAGAGTGATAGAGAGTGTCAGAGAGTGACAGAGAGATTCTGAGAGTGTCAGAGAGTGATAGAGAGTGTCAGAGAGCGACAGAGAGTGTGAAAGAGTGATAGAGAGTGTCTGAGAGTGTCAGAAAGTGTCAGAGAGTATCAAGAGAGTGTCAGAGTGTGTCAGAGAGTGTCTCAGAGTGTCAGAGAGTGTCTGAGACTGTCAAAGAGTGTCAGAGAGTGTCAGAGAGTGGTCGAGAGTGTCAGAGAGTGATAGAGAGTGTCTGAGAGTGTCAGAGAGTGTATGAGAGTGTCAAAGCGTGTCAGAGAGTGTCAGAGAGAGGTAGAGAGTGTCTGAGAGTGTCAGAGAATGTCTGAGAGTGATAGAGAATGTCAGAGAGTGTCAGAGAGTCTCTGAGAGTGTCAGAGAGTGTCACAGAGTAATAGACAGTGTCAGAGAGTGCCAGAGAGTGAAAGACATTTTCAGAGAGTGATAGAGTGTCTGAGAGTGTCAGAGAGTGTATGAGAGTGTCAAAGCATGTCAGAGAGTGTCAGAGAGAGATAGAGAGTGTCTGAGAGTATCAGAGTGTGTCTGAGAGTGTCAGAGAGTGTCAGAGAGTGTCAGAGAGCGTCTGAGAGTGTCAGAGAGTGTCAGAGAGTGATAGAGAGTGTCAGAGAGTGTCAGGGAGTGATAGAGAGTGTCAGAGATTGATAGAGAGAGTCTGAGAGTGTCAGAGAGTGATAGAGAGTGTCAGAGAGCGACAGAGAGTGTGAAAGAGTGATAGAGAGTGTCTGAGAGTGTCAGAGAGTGTCAGCGAATATCAAGAGTGTGTCAGAGTGTGTGAAGAGTGTATCTCAGAGTGTCAGAGAGTGTCTGAGACTGTCAGAGAGTGATGGAGAGTGTCAAGAGAGTGATAGAGAGAGGCTGAGAGTCTCAGAGAGTGCCAGAAAGTGGTAGAGTGTGTCAGAGAGCAATAGAAAGTGTGCAAAAGTGTCAGAGAGTCATAGAGAGTGTCAGAGAGTGGTAGAGATTGTCAGAGAGTGTCAGAGAGTGTCAGGGAGTGTATGAGAGTGTCAGAGAATGTCAGAGAGTTTCAGAGAGATATAGAGAGTATCTGACAGTGTCAGAGAGTGTCAGAGAGTGATAGAGAATGTCAGAGAGTGTAAGAGAGTGTCTGAGATTGTCAGAGACTGTCAGAGAGTGTCTGAGAGTGTCTGAGAGTGTCAGAGAATGTCAGAGAGTGATGGAGAGTGTCAAAGTGTGATAGAGAGTTTCTGAGAGTGTCAGAGAGTGATAGAGAGTGCCAGAGAGTGTCAGAGAGTGATAGAGAGTGTCAGAGATCGCTGGAGAGTGTCAGAGAGTGTTAGAGAGTGTCTGAGCGTGTCAGAGAGTGTCAGAGAGTGTCTGAGAGTGTCAGAGTATGTCAGAGAGCGTCTCAGAGAGTCAGAGAGTGTCAGCGAGTGTATGAGAGTGTCAGAGAGTGTCAGAGAGAGATAGAGAGTGTCTGAGAGTCTCAGAGAGTGATAGAGAGTGTCCGAGAGTGATAGTGAGTGTCAGAGAGTGATAGTGAGTTTCAGAGAGTGATAGAGAGTGTCTGAGAGTGGCAGAGAGTGATAGAGGGTGTGTGAGACTGACAGAGAGTGTCAGAGAGTGTCAAGAGAGTGTCAGAGTGTGTCAGAGGGTGTCTCAGAGTGTCAGTGAGTGTCAGAGAGAGTCAGAGAGTGTCTGAGAGTGTCTGAGAGTGTCAGAGAGTGTCAGAGAGTGATTGAGAGTGTCAGAGAGTGATAGAGAGTGTCTGAGAGAGTCAGAGAGTGATAGAGACTGTCTGAGAGTGTCAGAGAGTGTCAAGAGAGTGTCAGAGTGTGTGAGAGAGTGTCTCAGAGTGTCAGTGAGTGTCTGAAATTGTCAGAGATTGTCAGAGAGTGTCAGAGAGTGTCAGAGCGTGTTAGAGAGTGTCAGAGAGGGATAGAGTTTCTCTGAGAGTGTCAGAGAGTGATAGAGATTGTCAGAGTCTAATAGAAAGTTTCAGAGAGTGTCAGAAAGTGATAGATAGTGTCAGAGAGTGCATGAGAGTGATAGAGAGTGTCAGAGAGTGATAGAGAGCGTCAGAGTGAGTCTGAGACTGTTAGAGAGTGTCAGAGGGTGTCTGAGAGTGTCAAAGAGTTTCAGAGAGTGATAGAGAGTGTCAGAGAGTGAAAAAGAATATCTGAGAGTGTCAGAGAGTGTCAGAGAGTGTCGAAGAGTGTCAGAGACTGTCTGAGAGTGTCTGGGAGTGTCCGAGAGTGTCCCAGAGTGTCCCAGAGTGTCAGAGAGTGATAGAGAGTGTCAGAGTGTGATAGGGTGTCTGAGAGTGTGAGAGAGTGATAGAGAGTGTCAGAGAGTGTCAGAGAGTGATAGAGAGTGTCAGAGAGTGACAGAGAGAGTCTGAGAGTGTCAGAGAGTGTCAGAGAGTGTCAGAGAGCGTCTGAGAGTGTCAGAGAGTGTAAGAGAGTGATAGAGAGTGTCAGAGAGTGTCAGGGAGTGATAGAGAGTGTCAGAGATTGATAGAGAGAGTCTGAGAGTGTCAGAGAGGGATAGAGATTATCAGAGAGTGTCAGAGAGTGTCAGAGAGTGTATGAGAGTGTCAGAGAATGTCAGAGAGTTTCAGAGAGATATAGAGAGTGTCTGACAGTGTCAAAGAGTGTCAGAGAGTGATAGAGAATGTCAGAGAGTGTCTGAGATTGTCAGAGAGTGTCAGAGAGTAATAGAGTGACGGAGAGTGTCAGAGTGAGATAGAGAGTATCAGATATTGCCAGAGAGAGATAGAGAGTGTCAGAGAGTGATAGAGAGTGTCTGAGAGTGTCAGAGTGTGTCTGAAAGTGTCAGAGAGTGTCAGAGAGTGATAGAGAGTGTCAGAGAGTGAAAGAGAATATCTGAGAGTGTCAGAGAGTGTCGAAGAGTGTCAGAGAGTGTCTGAGAGTGTCTGAGAGTGTCAGAGAATGTCAGAGAGTGATGGAGAGTGTCAAAGTGTGATAGAGAGTTTCTGAGAGTGTCAGAGAGTGATAGAGAGTGCCAGAGAGTGTCAGAGAGTGATAGAGAGTGTCAGAGATCGCTGGAGAGAGTCAGAGAGTGTTAGAGAGTGTCTGAGCGTGTCAGAGAGTGTCAGAGAGTGTCTGAGAGTGTCTGGGAGTGTCCGAGAGTGTCCCAGAGTGTCCCAGAGTGTCAGAGAGTGATAGAGAGTGTCAGAGTGTGATAGGGTGTCTGAGAGTGTGAGAGAGTGATAGAGAGTGTCAGAGAGTGTCAGAGAGTGATAGAGAGTGTCAGAGAGTGACAGAGAGAGTCTGAGAGTGTCAGAGAGTGATAGAGAGTGTCAGAGAACGACAGAGAGTGTGAAAGAGTGATAGAGAGTGTCTGAGAGTGTCAGAGAGTGTCAGAGAGTATCAAGAGAGTGTCAGAGTGTGTCAGAGAGTGTCTCAGAGTGTCAGAGAGTGTCTGAGACTGTCAAAGAGTGTCAGAGAGTGTCAGAGAGTGGTCGAGAGTGTCAGAGAGTGATAGAGAGTGTCTGAGAGTGTCAGAGAGTGTATGAGAGTGTCAAAGCGTGTCAGAGAGTGTCAGAGAGAGGTAGAGAGTGTCTGAGAGTGTCAGGGAATGTCTGAGAGTGATAGAGAGTGTCTGAGAGAGTCAGAGAGTGATAGAGACTGTCTGAGAGTGTCAGAGAGTGTCAAGAGAGTGTCAGAGTGTGTGAGAGAGTGTCTCAGAGTGTCAGTGAGTGTCTGAAATTGTCAGAGATTGTCAGAGAGTGTCAGAGAGTGTCAGAGCGTGTTAGAGAGTGTCAGAGAGGGATAGAGTTTCTCTGAGAGTGTCAGAGAGTGATAGAGATTGTCAGAGTCTAATAGAAAGTTTCAGAGAGTGTCAGAAAGTGATAGATAGTGTCAGAGAGTGCATGAGAGTGATAGAGAGTGTCAGAGAGTGATAGAGAGCGTCAGAGTGAGTCTGAGACTGTTAGAGAGTGTCAGAGGGTGTCTGAGAGTGTCAAAGAGTTTCAGAGAGTGATAGAGAGTGTCAGAGAGTGAAAAAGAATATCTGAGAGTGTCAGAGAGTGTCGAAGAGTGTCAGAGACTGTCTGAGAGTGTCTGGGAGTGTCCGAGAGTGTCCCAGAGTGTCCCAGAGTGTCAGAGAGTGATAGAGAGTGTCAGAGTGTGATAGGGTGTCTGAGAGTGTGAGAGAGTGATAGAGAGTGTCAGAGAGTGTCAGAGAGTGATAGAGAGTGTCAGAGAGTGACAGAGAGAGTCTGAGAGTGTCAGAGAGTGTCAGAGAGTGTCAGAGAGCGTCTGAGAGTGTCAGAGAGTGTAAGAGAGTGATAGAGAGTGTCAGAGAGTGTCAGGGAGTGATAGAGAGTGTCAGAGATTGATAGAGAGAGTCTGAGAGTGTCAGAGAGGGATAGAGAGTATCAGAGAGTGTCAGAGAGTGTCAGAGAGTGTATGAGAGTGTCAGAGAATGTCAGAGAGTTTCAGAGAGATATAGAGAGTGTCTGACAGTGTCAAAGAGTGTCAGAGAGTGATAGAGAATGTCAGAGAGTGTCTGAGATTGTCAGAGAGTGTCAGAGAGTAATAGAGTGTCGGAGAGTGTCAGAGTGAGATAGAGAGTATCAGATATTGCCAGAGAGAGATAGAGAGTGTCAGAGAGTGATAGAGAGTGTCTGAGAGTGTCAGAGTGTGTGAAAGTGTCAGAGAGTGTCAGAGAGTGATAGAGAGTGTCAGAGAGTGAAAGAGAATATCTGAGAGTGTCAGAGAGTGTCGAAGAGTGTCAGAGAGTGTCTGAGAGTGTCTGAGAGTGTCAGAGAATGTCAGAGAGTGATGGAGAGTGTCAAAGTGTGATAGAGAGTTTCTGAGAGTGTCAGAGAGTGATAGAGAGTGCCAGAGAGTGTCAGAGAGTGATAGAGAGTGTCAGAGATCGCTGGAGAGTGTCAGAGAGTGTTAGAGAGTGTCTGAGCGTGTCAGAGAGTGTCAGAGAGTGTCTGAGAGTGTCTGGGAGTGTCCGAGAGTGTCCCAGAGTGTCCCAGAGTGTCAGAGAGTGATAGAGAGTGTCAGAGTGTGATAGGGTGTCTGAGAGTGTGAGAGAGTGATAGAGAGTGTCAGAGAGTGTCAGAGAGTGATAGAGAGTGTCAGAGAGTGACAGAGAGAGTCTGAGAGTGTCAGAGAGTGATAGAGAGTGTCAGAGAACGACAGAGAGTGTGAAAGAGTGATAGAGAGTGTCTGAGAGTGTCAGAGAGTGTCAGAGAGTATCAAGAGAGTGTCAGAGTGTGTCAGAGAGTGTCTCAGAGTGTCAGAGAGTGTCTGAGACTGTCAAAGAGTGTCAGAGAGTGTCAGAGAGTGGTCGAGAGTGTCAGAGAGTGATAGAGAGTGTCTGAGAGTGTCAGAGAGTGTATGAGAGTGTCAAAGCGTGTCAGAGAGTGTCAGAGAGAGGTAGAGAGTGTCTGAGAGTGTCAGGGAATGTCTGAGAGTGATAGAGAATGTCAGAGAGTGTCAGAGAGTCTCTGAGAGTGTCAGAGAGTGTCACAGAGTAATAGACAGTGTCAGAGAGTGCCAGAGAGTGAAATACATTTTCAGAGAGTGATAAGAGTGTCTGAGAGTGTCAGAGAGTGTATGAGAGTGTCAAAGCATGTCAGAGAGTGTCAGAGAGAGATAGAGAGTGTCTGAGAGTGTCAGAGTGTGTCTGAGAGTGTCAGAGAGTGTCAGAGAGTGATAGACAGTGTCAGAGAGTGTCAGGGAGTGATAGAGTGTGCCAGAGATTGATAGAGAGAGTCTGAGAGTGTCAGAGAGTGATAGAGAGTGTCAGAGAGTGATAGTGAGTTTCAGAGAGTGATAGAGAGTGTCTGAGAGTGGCAGAGAGTGATAGAGGGTGTGTGAGACTGACAGAGAGTGTCAGAGAGTGTCAAGAGAGTGTCAGAGTGTGTCAGAGGGTGTCTCAGAGTGTCAGTGAGTGTCAGAGAGAGTCAGAGAGTGTCTGAGACTGTCAGAGAGTGTCAGAGAGTGTCAGAGAGTGGTCGAGAGTGTCAGAGAGTGATAGAGAGTGTCAGAGAGTGTCAGAGAGTGATAGAGAGTGTCAGAGAGCGCCACAGAGTGAAAGAGTGTGTCCGAGAGTGATAGAGTGTGTCAGACAGTGACAGAGATTTTCTGAGTGTGGCAGAGAGTGATAGAGAGTGTCTGAGAGCGTCAGAGAGTGTCAGAGAGTGATAGAGAGTGTCAGAGAGTTTCAGAGAGTGATAGAGGGTGTCAGAGAGTCACAGAGAGAGTCACAGAGTGATAGAGAGTGTCAGAGTGTGTCAGAGAGTGTCTCAGAGTGTCAGAGAGTGTCTGAGACTGTCACATAGTGTCAGAGAGTTCCAGAAAGTGGTAGAGTGTGTCAGAGAGCGATAGAAAGTGTGTGAAATTGCCAGAGAGTCATAGAGCGTGTCAGAGAGTGACAGAGATTGTCAGAGAGTGTCAGAGAGTGTCAGAGCGTGTATGAGAGTGTCAGAGAATGTCAGAGAGTTTCAGAGAGATATAGAGAGTATCTGACAGTGTTAGAGAGTGTCAGAGAGTGATAGAGAATGTCAGAGAGTGTCAGAGAGTGTCTGAGATTGTCAGAGAGTGTCAGAGAGTAATAGAGAGTGTCAGAGAGTGTCAGAGTGAGATAGAGAGTGTCAGATAGTGCCAGAGAAATAGAGTGTCAGAGAGTGATAGAGAGTGTCTGAGAGTGTCAGAGTGTGTCTGAGAGTGTCAGAGAGTGTCAGAGAGTGTCTGAGAGTGTCAGAGAGTGTCAGAGAGTGATAGAGAGTGTCAGAGAGTGAAAGAGAATGTCTGAGAGTGTCAGAGTGTGTCGAAGAGGGCCAGAGAGTGTCTGAGAGTGTCAGAGAATGTCAGAGAGTGATAGAGAGTGTCAATGTGTGATTGAGAGTGTCTGAGAGTGTCAGAGAGTGATAGAGAGTGCCAGAGAGTGTCAGAGAGTGATAGAGAGTGTCAGAGAGCGCTGGAGAGTGTCAGAGAGTGTTAGAGAGTGTATGAGAGTGTCAAAGCATGTCAGAGAGTGTCAGAGAGAGATAGAGAGTGTCTGAGAGTGTCAGAGTGTGTCTGAGAGTGTCAGAGAGTGTCAGAGAGTGATAGACAGTGTCAGAGAGTGTCAGGGAGTGATAGAGTGTGCCAGAGATTGATAGAGAGAGTCTGAGAGTGATAGAGAGTGTCAGAGAGTGATAGTGAGTTTCAGAGAGTGATAGAGAGTGTCTGAGAGTGGCAGAGAGTGATAGAGGGTGTGTGAGACTGACAGAGAGTGTCAGAGAGTGTCAAGAGAGTGTCAGAGTGTGTCAGAGGGTGTCTCAAAGTGTCAGTGAGTGTCAGAGAGAGTCAGAGAGTGTCTGAGACTGTCAGAGAGTGTCAGAGAGTGTCAGAGAGTGGTCGAGAGTGTCAGAGAGTGATAGAGAGTGTCAGAGAGTGTCAGAGAGTGATAGAGAGTGTCAGAGAGTGCCACAGAGTGAAAGAGTGTGTCCGAGAGTGATAGAGTGTGTCAGACAGTGACAGAGATTTTCTGAGTGTGGCAGAGAGTGATAGAGAGTGTCTGAGAGCGTCAGAGAGTGTCAGAGAGTGATAGAGATTGTCAGAGAGTTTCAGAGAGTGATAGAGGGTGTCAGAGAGTCACAGAGAGAGTCACAGAGTGATAGAGAGTGTCAGAGTGTGTCAGAGAGTGTCTCAGAGTGTCAGAGAGTGTCTGAGACTGTCACATAGTGTCAGAGAGTTCCAGAAAGTGGTAGAGTGTGTCAGAGAGCGATAGAAAGTGTGTGAAATTGCCAGAGAGTCATAGAGCGTGTCAGAGAGTGATAGAGATTGTCAGAGAGTGTCAGAGAGTGTCAGAGCGTGTATGAGAGTGTCAGAGAATGTCAGAGAGTTTCAGAGAGATATAGAGAGTATCTGACAGTGTCAGAGAGTGTCAGAGAGTGATAGAGAATGTCAGAGAGTGTCAGAGAGTGTCTGAGATTGTCAGAGAGTGTCAGAGAGTAATAGAGAGTGTCAGAGAGTGTCAGAGTGAGATAGAGAGTGTCAGATAGTGCCAGAGAAATAGAGTGTCAGAGAGTGATAGAGAGTGTCTGAGAGTGTCAGAGTGTGTCTGAGAGTGTCAGAGAGTGTCAGAGAGTGTCTGAGAGTGTCAGAGAGTGTCAGAGAGTGATAGAGAGTGTCAGAGAGTGAAAGAGAATGTCTGAGAGTGTCAGAGTGTGTCGAAGAGTGCCAGTGAGTGTCTGAGAGTGTCAGAGAATGTCAGAGAGTGTTAGAGAGTGTCAATGTGTGATTGAGAGTGTCTGAGAGTGTCAGAGAGTGATAGAGAGTGCCAGAGAGTGTCAGAGAGTGATAGAGAGTGTCAGAGAGCGCTGGAGAGTGTCAGAGAGTGTTAGAGAGTGTCTGAGAGTGTCAGAGAGTGTCAGAGAGTGTCTGAGAGTGTCAGAGTATGTCAGAAAGTGTCTCAGAGAGTCAGAGAGTGTCAGAGAGCAATAGAGAGTGCCAGACAGTGTCAGAGAGCGCTGGAGAGTGTCAGAGAGTGTTAGAGAGTGTCTGAGAGTGTCAGAGAGTGTCTGAGAGTGTCAGAGTATGTCAGAAAGTGTCTCAGAGAGTCAGAGAGTGTCAGAGAGCAATAGAGAGTGCCAGACAGTGCCAGAGAGTGATGGAGAGTGTCAGAGAGTGATAGAGTGTGTCAGAGAGTGTCAGAGTGTCAGAGAGTATCTGAGAGTGTCAGAGTGTGTCAGAGAGTGTCTCAGAGTGTGTCAGAGAGTCAGAGAGTGTCAGAGAGTGTATGAGAGTGTCAGAGAGTGTCAGAGAGAGATAGAAATTGTTTGAGAGTGTCAGAGAGTGATAGAGAATGTCAGAGAGTGTCAGAGAGTGTCTGAGCATGATAGAGAGTGTCTGAGAGTGTCAGAGAGTGTCAGAGAGTGTCAGAGTGTGTCCGAGAGTGTCTCAGACTGTCAGAGAGTGTCTGAGACTGTCATTGAGAGTCAGAGAGTGTCCGAGAGGGTAGAGAGTGTCAGAGAGAGATAGAGAGTATCTGAGAGTGTCAGAGAGTGAGAGAGAGTGTCAGAGAGTGATAGAGAGTGTCTGAGAGTGTCAGGGAGTGTATGAGAGTGTCAGAGAGTGTCAGAGAGAGATAGAAAGTGTCTGAGAGTGTCAGAGAGTGTCAGAGAGTGATAGAGAATGTCAGAGAGTGTCAGAGAGTGACTGAGCGTGTCTGCGATTGTCAGAGAGTGTCCGAGAGTGATAGAGAGTGTCAGAGAGTGATAGAGCGTGACTGAGAGAGTCAGAGAGTGAGAGAGGGTGTTAGAGAGTGTCCGAGAGTGATAGAGAGTGTCTGAGAGTGTCCGAGAGTGATAGAGAGTGTCAGAGAGTGATAGTGAGTTTCAGAGAGTGATAGAGAGTGTCTGAGAGTGGCAGAGAGTGATAGAGGGTGTGTGAGACTGACAGAGAGTGTCAGAGAGTGTCAGCGAGTGTATGAGAGTGTCAAAGAGTGTCAGAGAGTGTCAGAGAGAGATAGAGAGTGTCTGAGAGTCTCAGAGAGTGATAGAGAGTGATAGAGAGTGTCAGGGAGTGATAATGAGTTTCAGAGAGTGATAGAGAGTGTCTGAGAGTGGCAGAGAGTGATAGAGGGTGTGTGAGACTGACAGAGAGTGTCAGAGAGTGTCAAGAGAGTGTCAGAGTGTGTCAGAGGGTGTCTCAGAGTGTCAGTGAGTGTCAGAGAGAGTCAGAGAGTGATAGAGAGTTTCTGATAGAGTCAGAGAGCGTCAGAGAGTGTCTGAGCGTTTCAGACAGTGTCAGAGAGTAATAGAGAGTGTCTCAGATGTGTCAGAGAGTGATAGAGAGTGCCAGAGAGTGTCAGAGAGTGATAGAGAGTGTCAGAGAGCGCTGGAGAGTGTCAGAGAGTGTTAGAGAGTGTCTGAGAGTGTCAGAGAGTGTCAGAGAGTGTCTGAGAGTGATAGAGAGTGTCTGAGAGTGTCAGGGAGTGTATGAGAGTGTCAGAGAGTGTCAGAGAGAGATAGAAAGTGTCTGAGAGTGTCAGAGAGTGTCAGAGAGTGATAGAGAATGTCAGAGAGTGTCAGAGAGTGACTGAGCGTGTCTGCGATTGTCAGAGAGTGTCCGAGAGTGATAGAGAGTGTCAGAGAGTGATAGAGCGTGACTGAGAGAGTCAGAGAGTGAGAGAGGGTGTTAGAGAGTGTCCGAGAGTGATAGAGAGTGTCTGAGAGTGTCCGAGAGTGATAGAGAGTGTCAGAGAGTGATAGTGAGTTTCAGAGAGTGATAGAGAGTGTCTGAGAGTGGCAGAGAGTGATAGAGGGTGTGTGAGACTGACAGAGAGTGTCAGAGAGTGTCAGCGAGTGTATGAGAGTGTCAAAGAGTGTCAGAGAGTGTCAGAGAGAGATAGAGAGTGTCTGAGAGTCTCAGAGAGTGATAGAGAGTGATAGAGAGTGTCAGGGAGTGATAATGAGTTTCAGAGAGTGATAGAGAGTGTCTGAGAGTGGCAGAGAGTGATAGAGGGTGTGTGAGACTGACAGAGAGTGTCAGAGAGTGTCAAGAGAGTGTCAGAGTGTGTCAGAGGGTGTCTCAGAGTGTCAGTGAGTGTCAGAGAGAGTCAGAGAGTGATAGAGAGAGTCTGATAGAGTCAGAGAGCGTCAGAGAGTGTCTGAGCGTTTCAGACAGTGTCAGAGAGTAATAGAGAGTGTCTCAGATGTGTCAGAGAGTGATAGAGAGTGCCAGAGAGTGTCAGAGAGTGATAGAGAGTGTCAGAGAGCGCTGGAGAGTGTCAGAGAGTGTTAGAGAGTGTCTGAGAGTGTCAGAGAGTGTCAGAGAGTGTCTGAGAGTGTCTGAGAGTGTCAGAGTATGTCAGAGAGTATCGCAGAGTGTCAGAGAGTGTCAGAGAGCAATAGAGAGTGCCAGAAAGTGCCAGAGAGTGATCGAGAGAGTCAGAGAGTGATAGAGTGTGTCAGAGAGTGTCAGAGTGTCAGAGAGTGTCTGAGAGTGTCAGAGTTTGTCAGAGAGTGTCTCAGAGTGTCAGAGAGTGTCAGAGAGTGTATGAGAGTGTCAGAGAGTGTCAGAGAGAGATATAAATTGTTTGAGAGTGTCAGAGAGTGATAGAGAATGTCAGAGAGTGTCAGAGAGTGTCTGAGCGTGATAGAGAGTGTCAGAGAGTGTCAGAGTGTGTGCGAGAGGGTAGAGAGTGTCAGAGAGAGATAGAGAGTATCTGAGAGTGTCAGAGAGTGAGAGAGAGTGTCAGAGAGTGATAGAGAGTGTCTGAGAGTGTCAGGGAGTGTATGAGAGTGTCAGAGAGTGTCAGAGAGAGATAGAAAGTGTCTGAGAGTGTCAGAGAGTGTCAGAGAGTGATAGAGAATGTCAGAGAATGTCGAAGAGTGTCAGAGACTGTCTGAGAATGTCTGAGAATGTCCGAGAGTGTCACAGAGTGTCAGAGAGTGATAGAGAGTGTCAGAGTGTGATAAAGTTTCTGAGAGTGTCAGAGTGTGATAGAGACTGTCAGAGAGTGACAGAGAGAGTCTGAGATTGTCAGAGAGTGATAGAGAGTGTCAGAGAGCGACAGAGAGTGTGAAAGAGTGATAGAGAGTGTCTGAGAGTGTCAGAGAGTGTCAGAGAGTATCAAGAGAGTGTCAGAGTGTGTCAGAGAGTGTCTCAGAGTGTCAGAGAGTGTCTGAGACTGTCAGAGAGTGTCAGAGAGTGGTTGAGAGTGTCAGAGAGTGATAGAGAGTGTCAGAGAGTGTCAGAGAGTGATAGAGAGTGTCAGAGAGTGCCACAGAGTGAAAGAGTGTGTCCGAGAGTGATAGAGTGTGTCAGACAGTGACAGAGATTTTCTGAGTGTGGCAGAGAGTGATAGAGAGTGTCTGAGAGCGTCAGAGAGTGTCAGAGAGTGATAGAGATTGTCAGAGAGTTTCAGAGAGTGATAGAGGGTGTCAGAGAGTCACAGAGAGAGTCACAGAGTGATAGAGAGTGTCAGAGTGTGTCAGAGAGTGTCTCAGAGTGTCAGAGAGTGTCTGAGACTGTCACATAGTGTCAGAGAGTTCCAGAAAGTGGTAGAGTGTGTCAGAGAGCGATAGAAAGTGTGTGAAATTGCCAGAGAGTCATAGAGCGTGTCAGAGAGTGATAGAGATTGTCAGAGAGTGTCAGAGAGTGTCAGAGCGTGTATGAGAGTGTCAGAGAATGTCAGAGAGTTTCAGAGAGATATAGAGAGTATCTGACAGTGTCAGAGAGTGTCAGAGAGTGATAGAGAATGTCAGAGAGTGTCAGAGAGTGTCTGAGATTGTCAGAGAGTGTCAGAGAGTAATAGAGAGTGTCAGAGAGTGTCAGAGTGAGATAGAGAGTGTCAGATAGTGCCAGAGAAATAGAGTGTCAGAGAGTGATAGAGAGTGTCTGAGAGTGTCAGAGTGTGTCTGAGAGTGTCAGAGAGTGTCAGAGAGTGTCTGAGAGTGTCAGAGAGTGTCAGAGAGTGATAGAGAGTGTCAGAGAGTGAAAGAGAATGTCTGATAGTGTCAGAGTGTGTCGAAGAGTGCCAGTGAGTGTCTGAGAGTGTCAGAGAATGTCAGAGAGTGTTAGAGAGTGTCAATGTGTGATTGAGAGTGTCTGAGAGTGTCAGAGAGTGATAGAGAGTGCCAGAGAGTGTCAGAGAGTGATAGAGAGTGTCAGAGAGCGCTGGAGAGTGTCAGAGAGTGTTAGAGAGTGTCTGAGAGTGTCAGAGAGTGTCAGAGAGTGTCTGAGAGTGTCAGAGTATGTCAGAAAGTGTCTCAGAGAGTCAGAGAGTGTCAGAGAGCAATAGAGAGTGCCAGACAGTGTCAGAGAGCGCTGGAGAGTGTCAGAGAGTGTTAGAGAGTGTCTGAGAGTGTCAGAGAGTGTCTGAGAGTGTCAGAGTATGTCAGAAAGTGTCTCAGAGAGTCAGAGAGTGTCAGAGAGCAATAGAGAGTGCCAGACAGTGCCAGAGAGTGATGGAGAGTGTCAGAGAGTGATAGAGTGTGTCAGAGAGTGTCAGAGTGTCAGAGAGTATCTGAGAGTGTCAGAGTGTGTCAGAGAGTGTCTCAGAGTGTGTCAGAGAGTCAGAGAGTGTCAGAGAGTGTATGAGAGTGTCAGAGAGTGTCAGAGAGAGATAGAAATTGTTTGAGAGTGTCAGAGAGTGATAGAGAATGTCAGAGAGTGTCAGAGAGTGTCTGAGCATGATAGAGAGTGTCTGAGAGTGTCAGAGAGTGTCAGAGAGTGTCAGAGTGTGTCCGAGAGTGTCTCAGACTGTCAGAGAGTGTCTGAGACTGTCATTGAGAGTCAGAGAGTGTCCGAGAGGGTAGAGAGTGTCAGAGAGAGATAGAGAGTATCTGAGAGTGTCAGAGAGTGAGAGAGAGTGTCAGAGAGTGATAGAGAGTGTCTGAGAGTGTCAGGGAGTGTATGAGAGTGTCAGAGAGTGTCAGAGAGAGATAGAAAGTGTCTGAGAGTGTCAGAGAGTGTCAGAGAGTGATAGAGAATGTCAGAGAGTGTCAGAGAGTGACTGAGCGTGTCTGCGATTGTCAGAGAGTGTCCGAGAGTGATAGAGAGTGTCAGAGAGTGATAGAGCGTGACTGAGAGAGTCAGAGAGTGAGAGAGGGTGTTAGAGAGTGTCCGAGAGTGATAGAGAGTGTCTGAGAGTGTCCGAGAGTGATAGAGAGTGTCAGAGAGTGATAGTGAGTTTCAGAGAGTGATAGAGAGTGTCTGAGAGTGGCAGAGAGTAATAGAGGGTGTGTGAGACTGACAGAGAGTGTCAGAGAGTGTCAGCGAGTGTATGAGAGTGTCAAAGAGTGTCAGAGAGTGTCAGAGAGAGATAGAGAGTGTCTGAGAGTCTCAGAGAGTGATAGAGAGTGATAGAGAGTGTCAGGGAGTGATAATGAGTTTCAGAGAGTGATAGAGAGTGTCTGAGAGTGGCAGAGAGTGATAGAGGGTGTGTGAGACTGACAGAGAGTGTCAGAGAGTGTCAAGAGAGTGTCAGAGTGTGTCAGAGGGTGTCTCAGAGTGTCAGTGAGTGTCAGAGAGAGTCAGAGAGTGATAGAGAGTTTCTGATAGAGTCAGAGAGCGTCAGAGAGTGTCTGAGCGTTTCAGACAGTGTCAGAGAGTAATAGAGAGTGTCTCAGATGTGTCAGAGAGTGATAGAGAGTGCCAGAGAGTGTCAGAGAGTGATAGAGAGTGTCAGAGAGCGCTGGAGAGTGTCAGAGAGTGTTAGAGAGTGTCTGAGAGTGTCAGAGAGTGTCAGAGAGTGTCTGAGAGTGATAGAGAGTGTCTGAGAGTGTCAGGGAGTGTATGAGAGTGTCAGAGAGTGTCAGAGAGAGATAGAAAGTGTCTGAGAGTGTCAGAGAGTGTCAGAGAGTGATAGAGAATGTCAGAGAGTGTCAGAGAGTGACTGAGCGTGTCTGCGATTGTCAGAGAGTGTCCGAGAGTGATAGAGAGTGTCAGAGAGTGATAGAGCGTGACTGAGAGAGTCAGAGAGTGAGAGAGGGTGTTAGAGAGTGTCCGAGAGTGATAGAGAGTGTCTGAGAGTGTCCGAGAGTGATAGAGAGTGTCAGAGAGTGATAGTGAGTTTCAGAGAGTGATAGAGAGTGTCTGAGAGTGGCAGAGAGTGATAGAGGGTGTGTGAGACTGACAGAGAGTGTCAGAGAGTGTCAGCGAGTGTATGAGAGTGTCAAAGAGTGTCAGAGAGTCTCAGAGAGTGATAGAGAGTGATAGAGAGTGTCAGGGAGTGATAATGAGTTTCAGAGAGTGATAGAGAGTGTCTGAGAGTGGCAGAGAGTGATAGAGGGTGTGTGAGACTGACAGAGAGTGTCAGAGAGTGTCAAGAGAGTGTCAGAGTGTGTCAGAGGGTGTCTCAGAGTGTCAGTGAGTGTCAGAGAGAGTCAGAGAGTGATAGAGAGAGTCTGATAGAGTCAGAGAGCGTCAGAGAGTGTCTGAGCGTTTCAGACAGTGTCAGAGAGTAATAGAGAGTGTCTCAGATGTGTCAGAGAGTGATAGAGAGTGCCAGAGAGTGTCAGAGAGTGATAGAGAGTGTCAGAGAGCGCTGGAGAGTGTCAGAGAGTGTTAGAGAGTGTCTGAGAGTGTCAGAGAGTGTCAGAGAGTGTCTGAGAGTGTCAGAGTATGTCAGAGAGTATCGCAGAGTGTCAGAGAGTGTCAGAGAGCAATAGAGAGTGCCAGAAAGTGCCAGAGAGTGATCGAGAGAGTCAGAGAGTGATAGAGTGTGTCAGAGAGTGTCAGAGTGTCAGAGAGTGTCTGAGAGTGTCAGAGTTTGTCAGAGAGTGTCTCAGAGTGTCAGAGAGTGTCAGAGAGTGTATGAGAGTGTCAGAGAGTGTCAGAGAGAGATATAAATTGTTTGAGAGTGTCAGAGAGTGATAGAGAATGTCAGAGAGTGTCAGAGAGTGTCTGAGCGTGATAGAGAGTGTCAGAGAGTGTCAGAGTGTGTGCGAGAGGGTAGAGAGTGTCAGAGAGAGATAGAGAGTATCTGAGAGTGTCAGAGAGTGAGAGAGAGTGTCAGAGAGTGATAGAGAGTGTCTGAGAGTGTCAGGGAGTGTATGAGAGTGTCAGAGAGTGTCAGAGAGAGATAGAAAGTGTCTGAGAGTGTCAGAGAGTGTCAGAGAGTGATAGAGAATGTCAGAGAATGTCGAAGAGTGTCAGAGACTGTCTGAGAATGTCTGAGAATGTCCGAGAGTGTCACAGAGTGTCAGAGAGTGATAGAGAGTGTCAGAGTGTGATAAAGTTTCTGAGAGTGTCAGAGTGTGATAGAGACTGTCAGAGAGTGACAGAGAGAGTCTGAGATTGTCAGAGAGTGATAGAGAGTGTCAGAGAGCGACAGAGAGTGTGAAAGAGTGATAGAGAGTGTCTGAGAGTGTCAGAGAGTGTCAGAGAGTATCAAGAGAGTGTCAGAGTGTGTCAGAGAGTGTCTCAGAGTGTCAGAGAGTGTCTGAGACTGTCAGAGAGTGTCAGAGAGTGGTTGAGAGTGTCAGAGAGTGATAGAGAGTGTCAGAGAGTGTCAGAGAGTGATAGAGAGTGTCAGAGAGTGCCAGAGAGTGAAAGAGTGTGTCCGAGAGTGATAGAGTGTGTCAGAGAGTGACAGAGAGTTTCTGAGAGTGGCAGAGAGTGATAGAGAGTGTCTGAGAGCGTCAGAGAGTGTCAGAGAGTGATAGAGAGTGTCAGAGAGTTTCAGAGAGTGATAGAGGGTGTCAGAGAGTCACAGAGAGAGTCACAGCGTGATAGAGAGTGTCTGAGAGTGTCAGAGAGTGTCAGAGAGTGTCAAGAGAGTGTCAGAGTGTGTCAGAGAGTGTCTCAGAGTTTCAGAGAGTGTCTGAGACTGTCAGATAGTGTCAGAGAGTGCCAGAAAGTGGTAGAGTGTGTCAGAGAGCGATAGAACGTGTGTGAAAGTGCCAGAGAGTCAGAGAGACTTTCAGATAGTGATAGAGATTGTCAGAGAGTGTCAGAGAGTGTCAGAGCGTGTATGAGAGTATCAGAGAATGTCAGAGAGTTTCAGAGAGATATAGAGAGTATCTGACAGTGTCAGAGAGTGTCAGAGAGTGATAGAGAATGTCAGAGAGTGTCAGAGAGTGTCTGAGATTGTCAGAGATTGTCAGAGAGTAATAGAGAGTGTCAGAGTGAGATAGAGAGTGTCAGATAGTGCCAGAGAAATAGAGTGTCAGAGAGTGATAGAGAGTGTCTGAGAGTGTCAGAGTGTGTCTGAGAGTGTCAGAGAGTGTCAGAGAGTGTCAGAGAGTGTCTGAGAGTGTCAGAGAGTGTCAGAGAGTGATAGAGAGTGTCTGAGAGTGTCAGGGAGTGTATGAGAGTGTCAGAGAGTGTCAGAGAGATTTAGAAAGTGTCTGAGAGTGTCAGAGAGTGTCAGAGAGTGATAGAGAATGTCAGAGAGTGTCAGAGAGTGACTGAGCGTGTCTGCGATTGTCAGAGAGTGTCCGAGAGTGATAGAGAGTGTCAGAGAGTGATAGAGCGTGACTGAGAGAGTCAGAGAGTGAGAAAGGGTGTTAGAGAGTGTCCGAGAGAGATAGAGAGTGTCTGAGAGTGTCCGAGAGTGATAGAGAGTGTCAGAGAGTGATAGTGAGTTTCAGAGAGTGATAGAGAGTGTCTGAGAGTGGCAGAGAGTGATAGAGGGTGTGTGAGACTGACCGAGAGTGTCAGAGAGTGTCAGCGAGTGTATGAGAGTGTCAAAGAGTGTCAGAGAGTGTCAGAGAGAGATAGAGAGTGTCTGAGAGTCTCAGAGAGTGATAGAGAGTGATAGAGAGTGTCAGGGAGTGATAATGAGTTTCAGAGAGTGATAGAGAGTGTCTGAGAGTGGCAGAGAGTGATAGAGGGTGTGTGAGACTGACAGAGAGTGTCAGAGAGTGTCAAGAGAGTGTCAGAGTGTGTCAGAGGGTGTCTCAGAGTGTCAGTGAGTGTCAGAGAGAGTCAGAGAGTGATAGAGAGAGTCTGATAGAGTCAGAGAGCGTTTGAGAGTGTCTGAGCGTTTCAGACAGTGTCAGAGAGTAATAGAGAGTGTCTCAGAGTGTCAGAGAGTGATAGAGAGTGCCAGAGAGTGTCAGAGAGTGATAGAGAGTGTCAGAGAGCGCTGGAGAGTGTCAGAGAGTGTTAGAGAGTGTCTGAGAGTGTCAGAGAGTGTCAGAGAGTGTCTGAGAGTGTCTGAGAGTGTCAGAGTATGTCAGAGAGTATCGCAGAGTGTCAGAGAGTGTCAGAGAGCAATAGAGAGTGCCAGAAAGTGCCAGAGAGTGATCGAGAGAGTCAGAGAGTGATAGAGTGTGTCAGAGAGTGTCAGAGTGTCAGAGAGTGTCTGAGAGTGTCAGAGTTTGTCAGAGAGTGTCTCAGAGTGTCAGAGAGTGTCAGAGAGTGTATGAGAGTGTCAGAGAGTGTCAGAGAGAGATATAAATTGTTTGAGAGTGTCAGAGAGTGATAGAGAATGTCAGAGAGTGTCAGAGAGTGTCTGAGCGTGATAGAGAGTGTCAGAGAGTATCAGAGTGTGTGCGAGAGGGTAGAGAGTGTCAGAGAGAGATAGAGAGTATCTGAGAGTGTCAGAGAGTGAGAGAGAGTGTCAGAGAGTGATAGAGAGTGTCTGAGAGTGTCAGGGAGTGTATGAGAGTGTCAGAGAGTGTCAGAGAGAGATAGAAAGTGTCTGAGAGTGTCAGAGAGTGATAGAGAATGTCAGAGAATGTCGAAGAGTGTCAGAGACTGTCTGAGAATGTCTGAGAATGTCCGAGAGTGTCACAGAGTGTCAGAGAGTGATAGAGAGTGTCAGAGTGTGATAAAGTTTCTGAGAGTGTCAGAGTGTGATAGAGACTGTCAGAGAGTGACAGAGAGAGTCTGAGATTGTCAGAGAGTGATAGAGAGTGTCAGAGAGCGACAGAGAGTGTGAAAGAGTGATAGAGAGTGTCTGAGAGTGTCAGAGAGTGTCAGAGAGTATCAAGAGAGTGTCAGAGTGTGTCAGAGAGTGTCTCAGAGTGTCAGAGAGTGTCTGAGACTGTCAGAGAGTGTCAGAGAGTGGTTGAGAGTGTCAGAGAGTGATAGAGAGTGTCAGAGAGTGTCAGAGAGTGATAGAGAGTGTCAGAGAGTGCCAGAGAGTGAAAGAGTGTGTCCGAGAGTGATAGAGTGTGTCAGAGAGTGACAGAGAGTTTCTGAGAGTGGCAGAGAGTGATAGAGAGTGTCTGAGAGTGTCAGAGAGTGTCAGAGAGTGATAGAGAGTGTCAGAGAGTTTCAGAGAGTGATAGAGGGTGTCAGAGAGTCACAGAGAGAGTCACAGCGTGATAGAGAGTGTCTGAGAGTGTCAGAGAGTGTCAGAGAGTGTCAAGAGAGTGTCAGAGTGTGTCAGAGAGTGTCTCAGAGTTTCAGAGAGTGTCTGAGACTGTCAGATAGTGTCAGAGAGTGCCAGAAAGTGGTAGAGTGTGTCAGAGAGCGATAGAACGTGTGTGAAAGTGCCAGAGAGTCAGAGAGACTTTCAGATAGTGATAGAGATTGTCAGAGAGTGTCAGAGAGTGTCAGAGCGTGTATGAGAGTATCAGAGAATGTCAGAGAGTTTCAGAGAGATATAGAGAGTATCTGACAGTGTCAGAGAGTGTCAGAGAGTGATAGAGAATGTCAGAGAGTGTCAGAGAGTGTCTGAGATTGTCAGAGATTGTCAGAGAGTAATAGAGAGTGTCAGAGTGAGATAGAGAGTGTCAGATAGTGCCAGAGAAATAGAGTGTCAGAGAGTGATAGAGAGTGTCTGAGAGTGTCAGAGTGTGTCTGAGAGTGTCAGAGAGTGTCAGAGAGTGTCTGAGAGTGTCAGAGAGTGTCAGAGAGTGTCAGACAGTGTCAGAGAGTGATAGAGAGTGTCAGAGAGTGATAGAGAGTGTCAGAGAGTGAAAGAGAATGTCTGAGAGTGTCAGAGAGTGTCGAAGAGTGCCAGAGAGTGTCTGAGAGTGTCAGAGAATGTCAGAGAGTGATAGAGAGTGTCAATGTGTGATTGAGAGTGCCAGAGAGTGTCCGAGAGTGATAGAGAGTGTTACAGAGCGCTGGAGAGTGTCAGAGAGTGTTAGAGAGTGTCTGAGAGTGTCAGAGAGTGTCTGAGATTGTCAGAGATTGTCAGAGAGTAATAGAGAGTGTCAGAGAGTGTCAGAGTGAGATAGAGAGTGTCAGATAGTGCCAGAGAAATAGAGTGTCAGAGAGTGATAGAGAGTGTCTGAGAGTGTCAGAGTGTGTCTGAGAGTGTCAGAGAGTGTCAGAGAGTGTCTGAGAGTGTCTGAGAGTGTCAGAGAGTGTCAGAGAGTGTCAGAGTATGTCAGAGAGTGTCTCAGAGTGTCAGAGAGTGTCAGAGAGCAATAGAGAGTGCCAGACAGTGCCAGAGAGTGATGGAGAGTGTCAGAGAGTGATAGAGTGTGTCAGAGAGTGTCAGTGTGTCATAGAGTGTCTGAGAGCGTCAGAGTGTGTCAGAGAGTGTCAGAGAGTGTATGAGAGTGTCAGAGAGTGTCAGAGAGAGATAGAAATTGTTTGAGAGTGTCAGAGAGTGATAGAGAATGTCAGAGAGTGTCAGAGAGTGTCTGAGCGTGATAGAGAGTGTCTGAGAGTGTCAGAGAGTGTCAGAGTGTGTCAGAGAGTGTCAGAGCTTGTATGAGAGTTTCAGAGAATGTCAGAGAGTTTCAGAGAGATATGGAGAGTATCTGACAGTGTCAGAAAGTGTCAGAGAGTGATAGAGAATGTCAGCGAGTGTCAGAGAGTGTCTGAGATTGTCAAAGATTGTCAGAGAGTAATAGAGAGTGTCAGAGAGTGTCAGAGTGAGATAGAGAGTGTCAGATAGTGCCAGAGAAATAGAGTGTCAGAGAGTGATAGAGAGTGTCTGAGAGTGTCAGAGTGTGTCTGAGAGTGTCAGAGAGTGTCTGAGAGTGTCAGAGAGTGTCAGAGAGTGTCAGAGAGTGATAGAGAGTGTCAGAGAGTGATAGAGAGTGTCAGAGAGTGAAAGATAATGTCTGAGAGTGTCAGAGTGTGTCGAAGAGTGCCAGAGAGTGTCTGAGAGTGTCAGAGAATGTCAGAGAGTGATAGAGAGTGTCAATGTGTGGTTGAGAGTGTCTGAGAGTGTCAGAGAGTGAAGAGAGTGCCAGAGAGTGTCAGAGAGTGATAGAGAGTGTCAGAGAGCGCTGGAGAGTGTCAGGGAGTGTTAGAGAGTGTCAGAGAGTGTCAGAGAGTGTCAGAGAGTGTCAGAGTATGTCAGAGAGTGTCTCAGAGTGTCAGAGAGTGTCAGAGAGCAATAGAGAGTGCCAGACAGTGCTAGAGAGTGATGGAGAGTGTCAGAGAGTGATAGAGTGTGTCAGAGTGTGTCAGAGTGTCATAGAGTGTCTGAGAGTGTCAGAGTGTGTCAGAGAGTGTCTCAGAGTGTCAGAGAGTGTCAGAGAGTGTATGAGAGTGTCAGAGAGTGTCAGAGAGAGAGAGAAATTGTTTGAGAGTGTCAGAGAGTGATAGAGAATGTCAGAGAGTGTCAGAGAGTGTCTGAGCGTGATAGAGAGTGTCTGAGATTGTCAGAGAGTGTCAGAGAGTGTCAGAGAGTGTCTCAGAGTGTCAGAGAGTGTCAGAGAGTGTCAGAGAGTGTATGAGAGTGTCAGAGAGTGTCAGAGAGAGATAGAAATTGTTTGAGAGTGTCAGAGAGTAATAGAGAATGTCAGAGAGTGTCAGAGAGTGTCTGAGCGTGATAGAGAGTGTCTGAGAGTGTCAGAGAGTGTCAGAGAGTGTCAGAGAGTGTCAGAGTGTGTCCGAGAGTGTCTCAGACTGTCAGAGAGTGTCTGAGACTGTCATTGAGAGTCAGAGAGTGTCCGAGAGGGTAGAGAGTGTCAGAGAGAGATAGAGAGTATCTGAGAGTGTCAGAGAGTGAGAGAGAGTGTCAGAGAGTGATAGAGAGTGTCTGAGAGTGTCAGGGAGTGTATGAGAGTGTCAGAGAGAGTCAGAGAGATTTAGAAAGTGTCTGAGAGTGTCAGAGAGTGTCAGAGAGTGATAGAGAGTGTCGGAGTGTGTCAGAGAGTGTCAGAGCGTGTATGAGAGAGTCAGAGAGTGTCAGAGACTGATAGAGAGTGCCAGAGAGTGCCAGAGAGTGATAGAGAGTATCAGAGAGTGATAGAGAGTATCTGAGAGTGTCAGAGAGTGTCTGACAGTGTCGGAGTGTGTCAGAGAGTGTCAGAGAGTGATAGAGAGTGTCAGAGCGTGTCAGAGAGTTTCTGTGAGTGTCTGTGAGTGTCAGAGAGTGTCAGAGAGTAATAGAGAGTGTCAGAGAGTAATAGAGTGTATCAGAGAGTGTCAGAGATTGATAGAGAGTGTCAGAGAGTGCCAGAGAGTGATAGAGTGTGTCAGAGAGTGATAGAGAGTGTCTGAGAGTGTCAGAGAGTGATAGAGAGTATCTGAGAATGTCAGAGAGTGTCTGAGAGTGCCAGAGATTGATAGAGAGTGTCAGAGAGTGTCAGAGAGTGATCGAGTGTGTCAGAGATTGTCAAAGAGTTTCAGAGAGTGTCAGAGAGTGTCAAAGACTTTCAGAGAGTGTCAGAGAGTTTCTGAGAGTATTTGAGAGTGTCGAGAGTGCCTGAGGGTGTCAGAGAGTGTCAGTAACTGTCAGAGAGTTTCAGAGAGTGTCAGAGAGAGTCAGAGATTTTCACAGTGTCTGAGAGTGTCTGAGAGTGTCAGAGAGTGTCAGAGACTTTCAGAGAGTGTCTGAGAGTGTCAGAGAGTGTCAGAGAGTATCAGCGAGTTTCTCAGAGTCTCTGAGAGTGTCATATAGTTTCTGAATGTGTCAGAGAGTTTCAGAGAGTGTCAAAGAGTTTCAGAGAGTTTCAGAGAGTTTCTGAGAGTATCTGAGAGTGTCAGATAGTGTCAGAGATTGTCAAAGAGTTTCAGAGAGTGTTAGATAGTTTCTGAGATTATTTGGGAGTGTCAGAGAGTTCCTGAGAGTGTCAGAGATTTTCTGAGAGTATTTGAGAGTGTCAGAGAGTGCCTGAGAGAGTCAGAGAGAGTCAGAGATTTTCGGAGAATGCATGAGAGTGTCTGAGAGTGTCAGAGAGTGTCAGAGACTTTCAGAGAGTGTCTGAGAGTTTATGAGGGTGTCATAGAGTTTCTGAAAGTGTCAGAGAGTTTCAGAGAGTGTCAAAGAGTTTCAGAGAGTTTTTGAGAGTTTCTGAGTGTATCTGAGAGTGTCAGATCGTGTCAGAGATTGTCAAAGAGTTTCAGAGAGTGTTAGATAGTTTCTGAGATTATTTGAGACTGTCAGAGAGTTCCTGAGAGTGTCAGAGAGTGTTAGCGAGTGTCTGAGAGTGTCAGAGAATGTCAGAGAGTTTCAGAGAGTTTCTGAGAGTGTCTGAGAGTGTCAATGAGTTTCATAGAGTGTCAGAGAGCGTCGGAGAGTTTCAGCGATAGTCAGAGAGTGTCAGAGAGTTTCTGAGAATATTTGAGAGTGTCAGAGTGTGTCAGAGAGTTTCAGAGTGTGTCACTAAATGTCAGAGACTTTCAGAGAGTGTCAGAGAGTGTCAGAGATTTTCAGAGAGTGTCTGAGACTGTCAGAGAGTGTCAGAGAGTGTCAGAGACTTTCAGAGACTTTCAGAGAGTGTCAAAGAGTTTCAGAGAGTGTCAGAGAGTTTCAGAGATTATTTGAGAGTGTCAGAGAGTGCCTGAGAGGGTCAGAGTGTGTTAGCGAGTGTCAGAGAGTTTCTGAGAACTTCTGAGAGTGTCAGAGGGTGTCAGAGAGTGATAGAGTGTGTCAGAGATTGATAGAGAGTGTCAAAGAGTGTCAGAGAGTGTCAGAGAGTGTTAGAGAGTGTCTGAGAGTGCCAGAGAGTAATAGAGAGTGTCAGAGAGTGTCAGAGAGTGATAGAGATTGTCAGAGAGTGTCCGAGAGTGATAGAGAGTGTCAGAGAGTGTCAGAGAATGATAGAGATTGTCAGAGCGTTTCAGAGAGTGATAGAGACTGTCAGAGAGTGATAGAGAGTGTCTGAGAGAGTCTGAGAGTGATAGAGAGTGTCTGAGAGTGTCAGAGAGTGATAGAGCGTGACAGAGGGTGTCAGAGCGTGTCAGAGAGTAATAGAAAGTGTCAGAGAGTGTCAGAGAATGATAGAGATTGTCAGTGAGTGATAGAGCGTGTCAGAGAGTATCAGAGAGAGTCAGAGAGTAATAGAGAGATTCAGAGACTGTCAGAGAGTGATAGAGATTGTCAGAGCGTTTCAGAGAGTGATAGAGAGTGTCAGAGAATGACAGAGAGAGTCAGAGAGTGACAGAGAGTTTCTTAGAGTGGCAGAGAGTGATAGAGAGTGTCTGAGAGCGTTAGAGAGTGTCAGAGAGTGATAGAGAGTGTCAGAGAGTGAGAGAGAATATCTGAGAGTGTCAGAGAGTATCGAAGAGAGTCAGAGAGTGTCTGAGAGTGTCTGAGAGTGTCAGAGAGTGTCAGAGAGTGATAGAGAGTGTCAGAGAGTGATAAAGATTGTCTGAGAGAGTCAGAGAGTGATAGAGAGTGTCTGAGTGTCAGAGAGTGTCAGAGAGTGTCAGAGAGTGTCAAGAGAGTGTCAGAGTGTGTCAGAGAGTGTCTCAGAGTGTCAGTGAGTGTCAGAGAGTGTCAGAGAGTGATAGAGAGTGCCTGATAGAGTCAGAGAGCGTCAGAGAGTGTCTGAGCGTATCAGACAGTGTCAGAGAGTAATAGAGAGTGTCTCAGAGTGTCAGAGAGTGTCAGAGAGTGCCAGAGAGTGATAGAGAGTGTCAGAGAGTGATGGAGAGTGTCAGTGTGTGAAAGAGAGTATCTGAGAATGTCAGAGAGTGTCTGAGAGTGTCTGAGAGTGTCAGAGAGTGTCAGAGAGTGTCGGAGAGTGATAGAGAGTGTCTGAGAGAGTCAGACAGTGTCAGAGAGTGATAGAGAGTGTCAGAGAGTGATAGAGAGTGTCAGAGAGTCCAAGAGAGTGACAGAGAGTGTCAGAGAGTGATAGAGAGTGTCAGAGTGTGATCGACAGTATCTGAGAGTGTCAGAGAGTGATAGAGAGTGTCGGAGTGTGTCAGAGAGTGTCAGAGCGTGTATGAGAGAGTCAGAGAGTGTCAGAGACTGATAGAGAGTGCCAGAGAGTGCCAGAGAGTGATAGAGAGTATCAGAGAGTGATAGAGAGTATCTGAGAGTGTCAGAGAGTGTCTGACAGTGTCGGAGTGTGTCAGAGAGTGTCAGAGAGTGATAGAGAGTGTCAGAGCGTGTCAGAGAGTGTCTGTGAGTGTCTGTGAGTGTCAGAGAGTGTCAGAGAGTAATAGAGAGTGTCAGAGAGTAATAGAGTGTATCAGAGAGTGTCAGAGATTGATAGAGAGTGTCAGAGAGTGCCAGAGAGTGATAGAGTGTGTCAGAGAGTGATAGAGAGTGTCTGAGAGTGTCAGAGAGTGATAGAGAGTATCTGAGAATGTCAGAGAGTGTCTGAGAGTGCCAGAGATTGATAGAGAGTGTCAGAGAGTGTCAGAGAGTGATCGAGTGTGTCAGAGATTGTCAAAGAGTTTCAGAGAGTGTCAGAGAGTGTCAAAGACTTTCAGAGAGTGTCAGAGAGTTTCTGAGAGTATTTGAGAGTGTCGAGAGTGCCTGAGGGTGTCAGAGAGTGTCAGTAACTGTCAGAGAGTTTCAGAGAGTGTCAGAGAGAGTCAGAGATTTTCACAGTGTCTGAGAGTGTCTGAGAGTGTCAGAGAGTGTCAGAGACTTTCAGAGAGTGTCTGAGAGTGTCAGAGAGTGTCAGAGAGTATCAGCGAGTTTCTCAGAGTCTCTGAGAGTGTCATATAGTTTCTGAAAGTGTCAGAGAGTTTCAGAGAGTGTCAAAGAGTTTCAGAGAGTTTCAGAGAGTTTCTGAGAGTATCTGAGAGTGTCAGATAGTGTCAGAGATTGTCAAAGAGTTTCAGAGAGTGTCAGAGATTTTCTGAGAGTATTTGAGAGTGTCAGAGAGTGCCTGAGAGAGTCAGAGAGAGTCAGAGATTTTCGGAGAATGCATGAGAGTGTCTGAGAGTGTCAGAGAGTGTCAGAGACTTTCAGAGAGTGTCTGAGAGTTTATGAGGGTGTCATAGAGTTTCTGAAAGTGTCAGAGAGTTTCAGAGAGTGTCAAAGAGTTTCAGAGAGTTTTTGAGAGTTTCTGAGTGTATCTGAGAGTGTCAGATCGTGTCAGAGATTGTCAAAGAGTTTCAGAGAGTGTTAGATAGTTTCTGAGATTATTTGAGACTGTCAGAGAGTTCCTGAGAGTGTCAGAGAGTGTTAGCGAGTGTCTGAGAGTGTCAGAGAATGTCAGAGAGTTTCAGAGAGTTTCTGAGAGTGTCTGAGAGTGTCAATGAGTTTCATAGAGTGTCAGAGAGCGTCGGAGAGTTTCAGCGATAGTCAGAGAGTGTCAGAGAGTTTCTGAGAATATTTGAGAGTGTCAGAGTGTGTCAGAGAGTTTCAGAGTGTGTCACTAAATGTCAGAGACTTTCAGAGAGTGTCAGAGAGTGTCAGAGATTTTCAGAGAGTGTCTGAGACTGTCAGAGAGTGTCAGAGAGTGTCAGAGACTTTCAGAGACTTTCAGAGAGTGTCAAAGAGTTTCAGAGAGTGTCAGAGAGTTTCAGAGATTATTTGAGAGTGTCAGAGAGTGCCTGAGAGGGTCAGAGTGTGTTAGCGAGTGTCAGAGAGTTTCTGAGAACTTCTGAGAGTGTCAGAGGGTGTCAGAGAGTGATAGAGTGTGTCAGAGATTGATAGAGAGTGTCAAAGAGTGTCAGAGAGTGTCAGAGAGTGTTAGAGAGTGTCTGAGAGTGCCAGAGAGTAATAGAGAGTGTCTCAGATGTGTCAGAGAGTGATAGAGAGTGCCAGAGAGTGTCAGAGAGTGATAGAGAGTGTCAGAGAGCGCTGGAGAGTGTCAGAGAGTGTTAGAGAGTGTCTGAGAGTGTCAGAGAGTGTCAGAGAGTGTCTGAGAGTGTCAGAGTATGTCAGAGAGTATCGCAGAGTGTCAGAGAGTGTCAGAGAGCAATAGAGAGTGCCAGAAAGTGCCAGAGAGTGATCGAGAGAGTCAGAGAGTGATAGAGTGTGTCAGAGAGTGTCAGAGTGTCAGAGAGTGTCTGATAGTGTCAGAGTTTGTCAGAGAGTGTCTCAGAGTGTCAGAGAGTGTCAGAGAGTGTATGAGAGTGTCAGAGAGTGTCAGAGAGAGATATAAATTGTTTGAGAGTGTCAGAGAGTGATAGAGAATGTCAGAGAGTGTCAGAGAGTGTCTGAGCGTGATAGAGAGTGTCAGAGAGTGTCAGAGTGTGTGCGAGAGGGTAGAGAGTGTCAGAGAGAGATAGAGAGTATCTGAGAGTGTCAGAGAGTGAGAGAGAGTGTCAGAGAGTGATAGAGAGTGTCTGAGAGTGTCAGGGAGTGTATGAGAGTGTCAGAGAGTGTCAGAGAGAGATAGAAAGTGTCTGAGAGTGTCAGAGAGTGTCAGAGAGTGATAGAGAATGTCAGAGAATGTCGAAGAGTGTCAGAGACTGTCTGAGAATGTCTGAGAATGTCCGAGAGTGTCACAGAGTGTCAGAGAGTGATAGAGAGTGTCAGAGTGTGATAAAGTTTCTGAGAGTGTCAGAGTGTGATAGAGACTGTCAGAGAGTGACAGAGAGAGTCTGAGATTGTCAGAGAGTGATAGAGAGTGTCAGAGAGCGACAGAGAGTGTGAAAGAGTGATAGAGAGTGTCTGAGAGTGTCAGAGAGTGTCAGAGAGTATCAAGAGAGTGTCAGAGTGTGTCAGAGAGTGTCTCAGAGTGTCAGAGAGTGTCTGAGACTGTCAGAGAGTGTCAGAGAGTGGTTGAGAGTGTCAGAGAGTGATAGAGAGTGTCAGAGAGTGTCAGAGAGTGATAGAGAGTGTCAGAGAGTGCCAGAGAGTGAAAGAGTGTGTCCGAGAGTGATAGAGTGTGTCAGAGAGTGACAGAGAGTTTCTGAGAGTGGCAGAGAGTGATAGAGAGTGTCTGAGAGCGTCAGAGAGTGTCAGAGAGTGATAGAGAGTGTCAGAGAGTTTCAGAGAGTGATAGAGGGTGTCAGAGAGTCACAGAGAGAGTCACAGCGTGATAGAGAGTGTCTGAGAGTGTCAGAGAGTGTCAGAGAGTGTCAAGAGAGTGTCAGAGTGTGTCAGAGAGTGTCTCAGAGTTTCAGAGAGTGTCTGAGACTGTCAGATAGTGTCAGAGAGTGCCAGAAAGTGGTAGAGTGTGTCAGAGAGCGATAGAACGTGTGTGAAAGTGCCAGAGAGTCAGAGAGACTTTCAGATAGTGATAGAGATTGTCAGAGAGTGTCAGAGAGTGTCAGAGCGTGTATGAGAGTATCAGAGAATGTCAGAGAGTTTCAGAGAGATATAGAGAGTATCTGACAGTGTCAGAGAGTGTCAGAGAGTGATAGAGAATGTCAGAGAGTGTCAGAGAGTGTCTGAGATTGTCAGAGATTGTCAGAGAGTAATAGAGAGTGTCAGAGTGAGATAGAGAGTGTCAGATAGTGCCAGAGAAATAGAGTGTCAGAGAGTGATAGAGAGTGTCTGAGAGTGTCAGAGTGTGTCTGAGAGTGTCAGAGAGTGTCAGAGAGTGTCAGAGAGTGTCTGAGAGTGTCAGAGAGTGTCAGAGAGTGATAGAGAGTGTCTGAGAGTGTCAGGGAGTGTATGAGAGTGTCAGAGAGTGTCAGAGAGATTTAGAAAGTGTCTGAGAGTGTCAGAGAGTGTCAGAGAGTGATAGAGAATGTCAGAGAGTGTCAGAGAGTGACTGAGCGTGTCTGCGATTGTCAGAGAGTGTCCGAGAGTGATAGAGAGTGTCAGAGAGTGATAGAGCGTGACTGAGAGAGTCAGAGAGTGAGAAAGGGTGTTAGAGAGTGTCCGAGAGAGATAGAGAGTGTCTGAGAGTGTCCGAGAGTGATAGAGAGTGTCAGAGAGTGATAGTGAGTTTCAGAGAGTGATAGAGAGTGTCTGAGAGTGGCAGAGAGTGATAGAGGGTGTGTGAGACTGACCGAGAGTGTCAGAGAGTGTCAGCGAGTGTATGAGAGTGTCAAAGAGTGTCAGAGAGTGTCAGAGAGAGATAGAGAGTGTCTGAGAGTCTCAGAGAGTGATAGAGAGTGATAGAGAGTGTCAGGGAGTGATAATGAGTTTCAGAGAGTGATAGAGAGTGTCTGAGAGTGGCAGAGAGTGATAGAGGGTGTGTGAGACTGACAGAGAGTGTCAGAGAGTGTCAAGAGAGTGTCAGAGTGTGTCAGAGGGTGTCTCAGAGTGTCAGTGAGTGTCAGAGAGAGTCAGAGAGTGATAGAGAGAGTCTGATAGAGTCAGAGAGCGTTTGAGAGTGTCTGAGCGTTTCAGACAGTGTCAGAGAGTAATAGAGAGTGTCTCAGAGTGTCAGAGAGTGATAGAGAGTGCCAGAGAGTGTCAGAGAGTGATAGAGAGTGTCAGAGAGCGCTGGAGAGTGTCAGAGAGTGTTAGAGAGTGTCTGAGAGTGTCAGAGAGTGTCAGAGAGTGTCTGAGAGTGTCTGAGAGTGTCAGAGTATGTCAGAGAGTATCGCAGAGTGTCAGAGAGTGTCAGAGAGCAATAGAGAGTGCCAGAAAGTGCCAGAGAGTGATCGAGAGAGTCAGAGAGTGATAGAGTGTGTCAGAGAGTGTCAGAGTGTCAGAGAGTGTCTGAGAGTGTCAGAGTTTGTCAGAGAGTGTCTCAGAGTGTCAGAGAGTGTCAGAGAGTGTATGAGAGTGTCAGAGAGTGTCAGAGAGAGATATAAATTGTTTGAGAGTGTCAGAGAGTGATAGAGAATGTCAGAGAGTGTCAGAGAGTGTCTGAGCGTGATAGAGAGTGTCAGAGAGTATCAGAGTGTGTGCGAGAGGGTAGAGAGTGTCAGAGAGAGATAGAGAGTATCTGAGAGTGTCAGAGAGTGAGAGAGAGTGTCAGAGAGTGATAGAGAGTGTCTGAGAGTGTCAGGGAGTGTATGAGAGTGTCAGAGAGTGTCAGAGAGAGATAGAAAGTGTCTGAGAGTGTCAGAGAGTGATAGAGAATGTCAGAGAATGTCGAAGAGTGTCAGAGACTGTCTGAGAATGTCTGAGAATGTCCGAGAGTGTCACAGAGTGTCAGAGAGTGATAGAGAGTGTCAGAGTGTGATAAAGTTTCTGAGAGTGTCAGAGTGTGATAGAGACTGTCAGAGAGTGACAGAGAGAGTCTGAGATTGTCAGAGAGTGATAGAGAGTGTCAGAGAGCGACAGAGAGTGTGAAAGAGTGATAGAGAGTGTCTGAGAGTGTCAGAGAGTGTCAGAGAGTATCAAGAGAGTGTCAGAGTGTGTCAGAGAGTGTCTCAGAGTGTCAGAGAGTGTCTGAGACTGTCAGAGAGTGTCAGAGAGTGGTTGAGAGTGTCAGAGAGTGATAGAGAGTGTCAGAGAGTGTCAGAGAGTGATAGAGAGTGTCAGAGAGTGCCAGAGAGTGAAAGAGTGTGTCCGAGAGTGATAGAGTGTGTCAGAGAGTGACAGAGAGTTTCTGAGAGTGGCAGAGAGTGATAGAGAGTGTCTGAGAGTGTCAGAGAGTGTCAGAGAGTGATAGAGAGTGTCAGAGAGTTTCAGAGAGTGATAGAGGGTGTCAGAGAGTCACAGAGAGAGTCACAGCGTGATAGAGAGTGTCTGAGAGTGTCAGAGAGTGTCAGAGAGTGTCAAGAGAGTGTCAGAGTGTGTCAGAGAGTGTCTCAGAGTTTCAGAGAGTGTCTGAGACTGTCAGATAGTGTCAGAGAGTGCCAGAAAGTGGTAGAGTGTGTCAGAGAGCGATAGAACGTGTGTGAAAGTGCCAGAGAGTCAGAGAGACTTTCAGATAGTGATAGAGATTGTCAGAGAGTGTCAGAGAGTGTCAGAGCGTGTATGAGAGTATCAGAGAATGTCAGAGAGTTTCAGAGAGATATAGAGAGTATCTGACAGTGTCAGAGAGTGTCAGAGAGTGATAGAGAATGTCAGAGAGTGTCAGAGAGTGTCTGAGATTGTCAGAGATTGTCAGAGAGTAATAGAGAGTGTCAGAGTGAGATAGAGAGTGTCAGATAGTGCCAGAGAAATAGAGTGTCAGAGAGTGATAGAGAGTGTCTGAGAGTGTCAGAGTGTGTCTGAGAGTGTCAGAGAGTGTCAGAGAGTGTCTGAGAGTGTCAGAGAGTGTCAGAGAGTGTCAGACAGTGTCAGAGAGTGATAGAGAGTGTCAGAGAGTGATAGAGAGTGTCAGAGAGTGAAAGAGAATGTCTGAGAGTGTCAGAGAGTGTCGAAGAGTGCCAGAGAGTGTCTGAGAGTGTCAGAGAATGTCAGAGAGTGATAGAGAGTGTCAATGTGTGATTGAGAGTGCCAGAGAGTGTCCGAGAGTGATAGAGAGTGTTACAGAGCGCTGGAGAGTGTCAGAGAGTGTTAGAGAGTGTCTGAGAGTGTCAGAGAGTGTCTGAGATTGTCAGAGATTGTCAGAGAGTAATAGAGAGTGTCAGAGAGTGTCAGAGTGAGATAGAGAGTGTCAGATAGTGCCAGAGAAATAGAGTGTCAGAGAGTGATAGAGAGTGTCTGAGAGTGTCAGAGTGTGTCTGAGAGTGTCAGAGAGTGTCAGAGAGTGTCTGAGAGTGTCTGAGAGTGTCAGAGAGTGTCAGAGAGTGTCAGAGTATGTCAGAGAGTGTCTCAGAGTGTCAGAGAGTGTCAGAGAGCAATAGAGAGTGCCAGACAGTGCCAGAGAGTGATGGAGAGTGTCAGAGAGTGATAGAGTGTGTCAGAGAGTGTCAGTGTGTCATAGAGTGTCTGAGAGCGTCAGAGTGTGTCAGAGAGTGTCAGAGAGTGTATGAGAGTGTCAGAGAGTGTCAGAGAGAGATAGAAATTGTTTGAGAGTGTCAGAGAGTGATAGAGAATGTCAGAGAGTGTCAGAGAGTGTCTGAGCGTGATAGAGAGTGTCTGAGAGTGTCAGAGAGTGTCAGAGTGTGTCAGAGAGTGTCAGAGCTTGTATGAGAGTTTCAGAGAATGTCAGAGAGTTTCAGAGAGATATGGAGAGTATCTGACAGTGTCAGAAAGTGTCAGAGAGTGATAGAGAATGTCAGCGAGTGTCAGAGAGTGTCTGAGATTGTCAAAGATTGTCAGAGAGTAATAGAGAGTGTCAGAGAGTGTCAGAGTGAGATAGAGAGTGTCAGATAGTGCCAGAGAAATAGAGTGTCAGAGAGTGATAGAGAGTGTCTGAGAGTGTCAGAGTGTGTCTGAGAGTGTCAGAGAGTGTCTGAGAGTGTCAGAGAGTGTCAGAGAGTGTCAGAGAGTGATAGAGAGTGTCAGAGAGTGATAGAGAGTGTCAGAGAGTGAAAGATAATGTCTGAGAGTGTCAGAGTGTGTCGAAGAGTGCCAGAGAGTGTCTGAGAGTGTCAGAGAATGTCAGAGAGTGATAGAGAGTGTCAATGTGTGGTTGAGAGTGTCTGAGAGTGTCAGAGAGTGAAGAGAGTGCCAGAGAGTGTCAGAGAGTGATAGAGAGTGTCAGAGAGCGCTGGAGAGTGTCAGGGAGTGTTAGAGAGTGTCAGAGAGTGTCAGAGAGTGTCAGAGAGTGTCAGAGTATGTCAGAGAGTGTCTCAGAGTGTCAGAGAGTGTCAGAGAGCAATAGAGAGTGCCAGACAGTGCTAGAGAGTGATGGAGAGTGTCAGAGAGTGATAGAGTGTGTCAGAGTGTGTCAGAGTGTCATAGAGTGTCTGAGAGTGTCAGAGTGTGTCAGAGAGTGTCTCAGAGTGTCAGAGAGTGTCAGAGAGTGTATGAGAGTGTCAGAGAGTGTCAGAGAGAGAGAGAAATTGTTTGAGAGTGTCAGAGAGTGATAGAGAATGTCAGAGAGTGTCAGAGAGTGTCTGAGCGTGATAGAGAGTGTCTGAGATTGTCAGAGAGTGTCAGAGAGTGTCAGAGAGTGTCTCAGAGTGTCAGAGAGTGTCAGAGAGTGTCAGAGAGTGTATGAGAGTGTCAGAGAGTGTCAGAGAGAGATAGAAATTGTTTGAGAGTGTCAGAGAGTAATAGAGAATGTCAGAGAGTGTCAGAGAGTGTCTGAGCGTGATAGAGAGTGTCTGAGAGTGTCAGAGAGTGTCAGAGAGTGTCAGAGAGTGTCAGAGTGTGTCCGAGAGTGTCTCAGACTGTCAGAGAGTGTCTGAGACTGTCATTGAGAGTCAGAGAGTGTCCGAGAGGGTAGAGAGTGTCAGAGAGAGATAGAGAGTATCTGAGAGTGTCAGAGAGTGAGAGAGAGTGTCAGAGAGTGATAGAGAGTGTCTGAGAGTGTCAGGGAGTGTATGAGAGTGTCAGAGAGAGTCAGAGAGATTTAGAAAGTGTCTGAGAGTGTCAGAGAGTGTCAGAGAGTGATAGAGAGTGTCGGAGTGTGTCAGAGAGTGTCAGAGCGTGTATGAGAGAGTCAGAGAGTGTCAGAGACTGATAGAGAGTGCCAGAGAGTGCCAGAGAGTGATAGAGAGTATCAGAGAGTGATAGAGAGTATCTGAGAGTGTCAGAGAGTGTCTGACAGTGTCGGAGTGTGTCAGAGAGTGTCAGAGAGTGATAGAGAGTGTCAGAGCGTGTCAGAGAGTGTCTGTGAGTGTCTGTGAGTGTCAGAGAGTGTCAGAGAGTAATAGAGAGTGTCAGAGAGTAATAGAGTGTATCAGAGAGTGTCAGAGATTGATAGAGAGTGTCAGAGAGTGCCAGAGAGTGATAGAGTGTGTCAGAGAGTGATAGAGAGTGTCTGAGAGTGTCAGAGAGTGATAGAGAGTATCTGAGAATGTCAGAGAGTGTCTGAGAGTGCCAGAGATTGATAGAGAGTGTCAGAGAGTGTCAGAGAGTGATCGAGTGTGTCAGAGATTGTCAAAGAGTTTCAGAGAGTGTCAGAGAGTGTCAAAGACTTTCAGAGAGTGTCAGAGAGTTTCTGAGAGTATTTGAGAGTGTCGAGAGTGCCTGAGGGTGTCAGAGAGTGTCAGTAACTGTCAGAGAGTTTCAGAGAGTGTCAGAGAGAGTCAGAGATTTTCACAGTGTCTGAGAGTGTCTGAGAGTGTCAGAGAGTGTCAGAGACTTTCAGAGAGTGTCTGAGAGTGTCAGAGAGTGTCAGAGAGTATCAGCGAGTTTCTCAGAGTCTCTGAGAGTGTCATATAGTTTCTGAATGTGTCAGAGAGTTTCAGAGAGTGTCAAAGAGTTTCAGAGAGTTTCAGAGAGTTTCTGAGAGTATCTGAGAGTGTCAGATAGTGTCAGAGATTGTCAAAGAGTTTCAGAGAGTGTTAGATAGTTTCTGAGATTATTTGGGAGTGTCAGAGAGTTCCTGAGAGTGTCAGAGATTTTCTGAGAGTATTTGAGAGTGTCAGAGAGTGCCTGAGAGAGTCAGAGAGAGTCAGAGATTTTCGGAGAATGCATGAGAGTGTCTGAGAGTGTCAGAGAGTGTCAGAGACTTTCAGAGAGTGTCTGAGAGTTTATGAGGGTGTCATAGAGTTTCTGAAAGTGTCAGAGAGTTTCAGAGAGTGTCAAAGAGTTTCAGAGAGTTTTTGAGAGTTTCTGAGTGTATCTGAGAGTGTCAGATCGTGTCAGAGATTGTCAAAGAGTTTCAGAGAGTGTTAGATAGTTTCTGAGATTATTTGAGACTGTCAGAGAGTTCCTGAGAGTGTCAGAGAGTGTTAGCGAGTGTCTGAGAGTGTCAGAGAATGTCAGAGAGTTTCAGAGAGTTTCTGAGAGTGTCTGAGAGTGTCAATGAGTTTCATAGAGTGTCAGAGAGCGTCGGAGAGTTTCAGCGATAGTCAGAGAGTGTCAGAGAGTTTCTGAGAATATTTGAGAGTGTCAGAGTGTGTCAGAGAGTTTCAGAGTGTGTCACTAAATGTCAGAGACTTTCAGAGAGTGTCAGAGAGTGTCAGAGATTTTCAGAGAGTGTCTGAGACTGTCAGAGAGTGTCAGAGAGTGTCAGAGACTTTCAGAGACTTTCAGAGAGTGTCAAAGAGTTTCAGAGAGTGTCAGAGAGTTTCAGAGATTATTTGAGAGTGTCAGAGAGTGCCTGAGAGGGTCAGAGTGTGTTAGCGAGTGTCAGAGAGTTTCTGAGAACTTCTGAGAGTGTCAGAGGGTGTCAGAGAGTGATAGAGTGTGTCAGAGATTGATAGAGAGTGTCAAAGAGTGTCAGAGAGTGTCAGAGAGTGTTAGAGAGTGTCTGAGAGTGCCAGAGAGTAATAGAGAGTGTCAGAGAGTGTCAGAGAGTGATAGAGATTGTCAGAGAGTGTCCGAGAGTGATAGAGAGTGTCAGAGAGTGTCAGAGAATGATAGAGATTGTCAGAGCGTTTCAGAGAGTGATAGAGACTGTCAGAGAGTGATAGAGAGTGTCTGAGAGAGTCTGAGAGTGATAGAGAGTGTCTGAGAGTGTCAGAGAGTGATAGAGCGTGACAGAGGGTGTCAGAGCGTGTCAGAGAGTAATAGAAAGTGTCAGAGAGTGTCAGAGAATGATAGAGATTGTCAGTGAGTGATAGAGCGTGTCAGAGAGTATCAGAGAGAGTCAGAGAGTAATAGAGAGATTCAGAGACTGTCAGAGAGTGATAGAGATTGTCAGAGCGTTTCAGAGAGTGATAGAGAGTGTCAGAGAGTGAGAGAGAGTGTTTGAGAGGGTCAGAGAGTGATAGAGTGTGTCTGAGAGTGTCAGAGAGCGTCTGAGAGTGTCTGAGAGTGATAGAGAGTGTCTGAGAGTGTCAGAGTGTGATAGAGCGTGACAGAGAGTGTCAGAGCGTGTCAGAGAGTAAAAGAAAGTGTCAGAGAGTGTCAGAGAGTGATAGAGAGGTCACAGACTGTTTGAGAGTGATAGAGATTGTCAGAGAGGGATAGAGCGTGTCAGAGAGTGTCAGAGAGTGTCAGAGAGTAATAGAGAGATTCAAAGAGTGTCAGAGAGTGATAGAGAGTGTCAGAGAGTAATAGAGAGATTCAGAGAGTGTCAGAGAGTGTCAGAGAGTGTCAGAGAGTGTCTGAGAGTTTCAGAGAGTAATAGAGAGTGTCTGAGAGTGTCAGAGAGTGATAGAGAGTGTCTGAGAATGTCAGAGAGTGTCTGAGAGTGTCAGAGATTGATAGAGTGTGTCAGAGAGTGATAGAGAGTGTCAGAGAGTGTCACAGAGTGTCAGAGAGTGTCAGAGAGTGATAGAGAGTGTCCGAGTGTGTCCGAGAGTGACAGAGAGCGTCAGAGAGTATCAGAGAGTGATAGAGAGTGTCTGAGAGTGTCAGAGAGTGATAGAGAGTATCTGAGAATGTCAGAGAGAGTCTGAGAGTGCCAGAGATTGATAGAGAGTGTCAGAGAGTGTCAGAGAGTGATCGAGTGTGTCAGAGATTGTCAAAGAGTTTCAGAGAGTGTCAGAGAGTGTCAAAGACTTTCAGAGAGTGTCAGAGAGTTTCTGAGAGTATTTGAGAGTGTCGAGAGTGCCTGAGGGTGTCAGAGAGTGTCAGTAACTGTCAGAGAGTTTCAGAGAGTGTCAGAGAGAGTCAGAGATTTTCACAGTGTCTGAGAGTGTCTGAGAGTGTCAGAGAGTGTCAGAGACTTTCAGAGAGTGTCTGAGAGTGTCAGAGAGTGTCAGAGAGTATCAGCGAGTTTCTCAGAGTCTCTGAGAGTGTCATATAGTTTCTGAAAGTGTCAGAGAGTTTCAGAGAGTGTCAAAGAGTTTCAGAGAGTTTCAGAGAGTTTCTGAGAGTATCTGAGAGTGTCAGATAGTGTCAGAGATGGTCAAAGAGTTTCAGAGAGTGTTAGATAGTTTCTGAGATTATTTGGGAGTGTCAGAGAGTTCCTGGGAGTGTCAGAGAGTTTCTGAGAGCTTCTAGGAGTGTCAGTGAGTGTCAAAGAGTGTCAAAGACTTTCAGAGAGTGTCAGAGATTTTCTGAGAGTATTTGAGAGTGTCAGAGAGTGCCTGAGAGTGTCAGAGAGTGTCAGTAACTGTCAGAGAGTTTCAGAGAGTGTCAGAGAGAGTCAGAGATTTTCAGAGAGTGCATGAGAGTGTCTGAGAGTGTCAGAGAGTGTCAGAGAGTGTCAGAGACTTTCAGAGAGTGTCTGAGAGTTTATGAGGGTGTCATAGAGTTTCTGAAAGTGTCAGAGAGTTTCAGAGAGTGTCAAAGAGTTTCAGAGAGTTTTTGAGAGTTTCTGAGTGTATCTGAGAGTGTCAGATCGTGTCAGAGATTGTCAAAGAGTTTCAGAGAGTGTTAGATAGTTTCTGAGATTATTTGAGACTGTCAGAGAGTTCCTGAGAGTGTCAGAGAGTGTTAGCGAGTGTCTGAGAGTGTCAGAGAATGTCAGAGAGTTTCAGAGAGTTTCTGAGAGTGTCTGAGAGTGTCAATGAGTTTCATAGAGTGTCAGAGAGCGTCGGAGAGTTTCAGCGATAGTCAGAGAGTGTCAGAGAGTTTCTGAGAATATTTGAGAGTGTCAGAGTGTGTCAGAGAGTTTCAGAGTGTGTCACTAAATGTCAGAGACTTTCAGAGAGTGTCAGAGAGTGTCAGAGATTTTCAGAGAGTGTCTGAGACTGTCAGAGAGTGTCGGAGAGTGTCAGAGACTTTCAGAGACTTTCAGAGAGTGTCAAAGAGTTTCAGAGAGTGTCAGAGAGTTTCAGAGATTATTTGAGAGTGTCAGAGAGTGCCTGAGAGGGTCAGAGTGTGTTAGCGAGTGTCAGAGAGTTTCTGAGAACTTCTGAGAGTGTCAGAGGGTGTCAGAGAGTGATAGAGTGTGTCAGAGATTGATAGAGAGTGTCAAAGAGTGTCAGAGAGTGTCAGAGAGTGTTAGAGAGTGTCTGAGAGTGCCAGAGAGTAATAGAGAGTGTCAGAGAGTGTCAGAGAGTGATAGAGATTGTCAGAGAGTGTCCGAGAGTGATAGAGAGTGTCAGAGAGTGTCAGAGAATGATAGAGATTGTCAGAGCGTTTCAGAGAGTGATAGAGACTGTCAGAGAGTGATAGAGAGTGTCTGAGAGAGTCTGAGAGTGATAGAGAGTGTCTGAGAGTGTCAGAGAGTAATAGAGCGTGACAGAGGGTGTCAGAGCGTGTCAGAGAGTAATAGAAAGTGTCAGAGAGTGTCAGAGAATGATAGAGATTGTCAGTGAGTGATGGAGCGTGTCAGAGAGTATCAGAGAGTGTCAGAGAGTAATAGAGAGATTCAGAGACTGTCAGAGAGTGATAGAGATTGTCAGAGCGTTTCAGAGAGTGATAGAGAGTGTCAGAGAGTGAGAGAGAGTGTTTGAGAGGGTCAGAGAGTGATAGAGCGTGACAGAGAGTGTCAGAGCGTGTCAGAGAGTAAAAGAAAGTGTCAGAGAGTGTCAGAGAGTGATAGAGAGGTCACAGACTGTTAGAGAGTGATAGAGATTGTCAGAGAGGGATAGAGCGTGTCAGAGAGTGTCAGAGAGTGTCAGAGAGTAATAGAGAGATTCAAAGAGTGTCAGAGAGTGATAGAGAGTGTCAGAGAGTAATAGAGAGATTCAGAGAGTGTCAGAGAGTGTCAGAGAGTGTCAGAGAGTGACAGAGATTGTCAGAGTGTGTCAGAGAGTGTCAGAGAGTGTCTGAGAGTTTCAGAGAGTAATAGAGAGTGTCTGAGAGTGTCAGAGAGTGATAGACAGTGTCTGAGAGTGCCAGAGAGTGATAGAGAGTGTCAGAGAGTGACAGGGATTGTCAGAGTGTGTCAGAGAGTGATAGAGAGCGTCAGAGAGTATCAGAGAGTGATAGAGAGTGTCTGAGAGTGTCAGAGTGTGATAGAGAGTGTCTGAGAATGTCAGAGAGTGTCTGAGAGTGTCAGAGATTGATAGAGTGTGTCAGAGAGTGATAGAGAGTGTCAGAGAGTGATAGAGAGTGTCCGAGTGTGTCCGAGAGTGACAGAGAGCGTCAGAGAGTATCAGAGAGTGATAGAGAGTGTCTGAGAGTGTCAGAGAGTGATAGAGAGTATCTGAGAATGTCAGAGAGAGTCTGAGAGTGCCAGAGATTGATAGAGAGTGTCAGAGAGTGTCAGAGAGTGATAGAGAGTGTCAGAGAGTGATAGAGAGTGTCTGAGAGTGTCAGAGAGTGATAGAGAGTGTCAGAGAGTGTCAGAGTGTGTCAGAGAGTGTTAGAGGGTGTCTGAGAGTGTCAAAGAGTGATAGAGAATGTCAGAGAGTGTCAGAGAGTGTCTGAGCTTATCAGAGAGTATCCGAGAGTGATAGAGAGTGTCTGAGAGTGTCAGAGAGTGATAGAGAGTGTCAGAGAGTGTCACAGAGTGTCTGAGAGTGTCAGAGAGTGTCAGAGAGTGATAGAGAGTGTCAGAGAGTGATAGAGAGGGACGGAGTGTGTCAGAGAGTGTCAGAGAGTGTCAGAGAGTGTCTCAGAGAGAGTCAGAGATTTTCAGAGAGTGCATGAGAGTGTCTGAGAGTGTCAGAGAGTGTCAGAGACTTTCAGAGAGTGTCTGAGAGTTTATGAGGGTGTCATAGAGTTTCTGAAAGTGTCAGAGAGTTTCAGAGAGCGTCAAAGAGTTTCAGATAGTTTCTGAGAGTTTCGGAGTGTATCTGAGAGTGTCAGATCGTGTCAGAGATTGTCAAAGAGTTTCAGAGAGTGTTAGATAGTTTCTGAGATTATTTGAGACTGTCAGAGAGTTCCTGAGAGTGTCAGAGAGTGTTAGCGAGTGTCTGAGAGTGTCAGAGAATGTCAGAGAGTTTCAGAGAGTTTCTGAGAGTGTCTGAGAGTGTCAATGAGTTTCATAGAGTGTCAGAGAGCGTCGGAGCGTTTCAGCGATAGTCAGAGAGTGTCAGAGAGTTTCTGAGAATATTTGAGAGTGTCAGAGTGTGTCAGAGAGTTTCAGAGTGTGTCACTAAATGTCAGAGACTTTCAGAGAGTGTCAGAGAGTGTCAAAGATTTTCAGAGAGTGTCTGAGACTGTCAGAGAGTGTCAGAGAGTGTCAGAGACTTTCAGAGACTTTCAGAGAGTGTCAAAGAGTTTCAGAGAGTGTCAGAGAGTTTCAGAGATTATTTGAGAGTGTCAGAGAGTGCCTGAGAGGGTCAGACTGTGTTAGCGAGTGTCAGAGAGTTTCTGAGAACTTCTGAGAGTGTCAGAGGGTTTCAGAGAGTGATAGAGTGTGTCAGAGATTGATAGAGAGTGTCAGAGAGTGTCAGAGAGTGTTAGAGAGTGTCTGAGAGTGCCAGAGAGTAATAGAGAGTGTCAGAGAGTGTCAGAGAGTGATAGAGATTGTCAGAGAGTGTCCGAGAGTGATAGAGAGTGTCAGAGAGTGTCAGAGAATGATAGAGATTGCCAGAGCGTTTCAGAGAGTGATAGAGACTGTCAGAGAGTGATAGAGAGTGTCTGAGAGAGTCTGAGAGTGATAGAGAGTGTCTGAGAGTGTCAGAGAGTGATAGAGCGTGACAGAGGGTGTCAGAGCGTGTCAGAGAGTAATAGAAAGTGTCAGAGAGTGTCAGAGAATGATAGAGATTGTCAGTGAGTGATAGAGCGTGTCAGAGAGTATCAGAGAGTGTCAGAGAGTAATAGAGAGATTCAGAGACTGTCAGAGAGTGATAGAGATTGTCAGAGCGTTTCAGAGAGTGATAGAGAGTGTCAGAGAGTGAGAGAGAGTGTTTGAGAGGGTCAGAGAGTGATAGAGTGTGTCTGAGAGTGTCAGAGAGCGTCTGAGAGTGTCTGAGAGTGATAGAGAGTGTCTGAGAGTGTCAGAGAGTGATAGAGCGTGACAGAGAGTGTCAGAGTGTGTCAGAGAGTAAAAGAAAGTGTCAGAGAGTGTCAGAGAGTGATAGAGAGGTCAGAGACTTTTAGAGAGTGATAGAGATTGTCAGAGAGGGATAGAGCGTGTCAGAGAGTGTCAGAGAGTGTCAGAGAGTAATAGAGAGATTCAAAGAGTGTCAGAGAGTGATAGAGAGTGTCAGAAAGTAATAGAGAGATTCAGAGAGTGTCAGAGAGTGTCAGAGAGTGTCAGAGAGTGACAGAGATGGTCAGAGTGTGTCAGAGAGTGTCAGAGAGTGTTAGAGGGTGTCTGAGAGTGTCAAAGAGTGATAGAGAGTGTCTGAGAGTGTCAGAGTGTGATAGAGAGTGTCTGAGAATGTCAGAGAGTGTCTGAGAGTGTCAGAGATTGATAGAGTGTGTCAGAGAGTGATAGAGAGTGTCAGAGAGTGTCAGAGAGTGTCAGAGAGTGATAGAGAGTGTCCGAGTGTGTCCGAGAGTGACAGAGAGCGTCAGAGAGTATCAGAGAGTGATAGAGAGTGTCTGAGAGTGTCAGAGAGTGATAGAGAGTATCTGAGAATGTCAGAGAGAGTCTGAGAGTGCCAGAGATTGATAGAGAGTGTCAGAGAGTGTCAGAGAGTGATAGAGAGTGTCAGAGAGTGATAGAGAGTGTCTGAGAGTGTCAGAGAGTGATAGAGAGTGTCAGAGAGTGTCAGAGTGTGTCAGAGAGTGTTAGAGGGTGTCTGAGAGTGTCAAAGAGTGATAGAGAATGTCAAAGAGTGTCAGAGAGTGATAGAGAGTGTCAGAGAGTGTCTGAGCTTATCAGAGAGTGTCCGAGAGTGATAGAGAGTGTCTGAGAGTGTCAGAGAGTGATAGAGAGTGTCAGAGAGTGTCACAGAGTGTCTGAGAGTGTCAGAGAGTGTCAGAGAGTGATAGAGAGTGTCAGAGAGTGATAGAGAGTGTCGGAGTGTGTCAGAGAGTGTCAGAGAGTGTCAGAGACTGTCTCAGAGTGTCAGAGAGTGTCAGAGAGTGTCTGAGAGTTTCAGAGAGTAGTAGAGAGTGTCTGAGAGTGTCAGAGAGTGATAGACAGTGTCTGAGAGTGTCAGAGAGTGATAGAGAGTGTCAGAGAGTGTCACAGAGTGTCTGAGAGTGTCAGAGATTGTCAGAGAGTGATAGAGAGTGTCAGAGTGTGTCAGAGAGTGTTAGAGGGTGTCTGAGAGTGTCAAAGAGTGATCGAGAGTGTCAGAGAGTGTCAGGGAGTGATAGAGAGTGTCAGAGAGTGTCTGAGCTTATCAGAGAGTGTCCGAGAGTGATAGAGAGTGTCAGAGAGTGATAGAGAGTGTCTGAGAGTGTCAGAGAGTGATAGAGAGTGTCAGAGAGTGTCACAGAGTGTCTGAGAGTGTCAGAGAGTGTCAGAGAGTGATAGAGAGTGTCAGAGAGTGATAGAGAGTGTCGGAGTGTGTCAGAGAGTGTCAGAGAGTGTCAGAGAGTGTCAGAGAGTGTCTGAGAGTTTCAGAGAGTAATAGAGAGTGTCTGAGAGTGTCAGAGAGTGATAGACAGTGTCTGAGAGTGCCAGAGAGTGATAGAGAGTGTCAGAGAGTGTCACAGAGTGTCTGAGAGTGTCAGAGATTGTCAGAGAGTGATAGAGAGTGTCAGAGAGTGTCAGAGAGTGATAGAGAGTGTCTGAGAGTGTCAGAGAGTGATAGAGAGTGTCAGAGAGTGTCTGAGATTATCAGAGAGTGTCCGAGAGTGATAGAGATTGTCAGAGAGTGATAGAGCGTGTCAGAGAGTGTCAGAGAGTAATAGAGAGATTCAGAGAGTGTCAGAGAGTGATAGAGAGTGTCAGAGAGTGATAGAGAGTGTCTGAGAGTGTCAGAGAGTGATAGAGAGTGTCAGAGAGTGTCAGAGTGTGTCAGAGAGTGTTAGAGGGTGTCTGAGAGTGTCAAAGAGTGATAGAGAATGTCAGAGAGTGTCAGAGAGTGTCTGAGCTTATCAGAGAGTATCCGAGAGTGATAGAGAGTGTCTGAGAGTGTCAGAGAGTGATAGAGAGTGTCAGAGAGTGTCACAGAGTGTCTGAGAGTGTCAGAGAGTGTCAGAGAGTGATAGAGAGTGTCAGAGAGTGATAGAGAGTGTCGGAGTGTGTCAGAGAGTGTCAGAGAGTGTCAGAGAGTGTCTCAGAGAGAGTCAGAGATTTTCAGAGAGTGCATGAGAGTGTCTGAGAGTGTCAGAGAGTGTCAGAGACTTTCAGAGAGTGTCTGAGAGTTTATGAGGGTGTCATAGAGTTTCTGAAAGTGTCAGAGAGTTTCAGAGAGTGTCAAAGAGTTTCAGAGAGTTTCTGAGAGTTTCTGAGTGTATCTGAGAGTGTCAGATCGTGTCAGAGATTGTCAAAGAGTTTCAGAGAGTGTTAGATAGTTTCTGAGATTATTTGAGACTGTCAGAGAGTTCCTGAGAGTGTCAGAGAGTGTTAGCGAGTGTCTGAGAGTGTCAGAGAATGTCAGAGAGTTTCAGAGAGTTTCTGAGAGTGTCTGAGAGTGTCAATGAGTTTCATAGAGTGTCAGAGAGCGTCGGAGCGTTTCAGCGATAGTCAGAGAGTGTCAGAGAGTTTCTGAGAATATTTGAGAGTGTCAGAGTGTGTCAGAGAGTTTCAGAGTGTGTCACTAAATGTCAGAGACTTTCAGAGAGTGTCAGAGAGTGTCAAAGATTTTCAGAGAGTGTCTGAGACTGTCAGAGAGTGTCGGAGAGTGTCAGAGACTTTCAGAGACTTTCAGAGAGTGTCAAAGAGTTTCAGAGAGTGTCAGAGAGTTTCAGAGATTATTTGAGAGTGTCAGAGAGTGCCTGAGAGGGTCAGACTGTGTTAGCGAGTGTCAGAGAGTTTCTGAGAACTTCTGAGAGTGTCAGAGGGTTTCAGAGAGTGATAGAGTGTGTCAGAGATTGATAGAGAGTGTCAAAGAGTGTCAGAGAGTGTCAGAGAGTGTTAGAGAGTGTCTGAGAGTGCCAGAGAGTAATAGAGAGTGTCAGAGAGTGTCAGAGAGTGTCAGAGAGTGATAGAGATTGTCAGAGAGTGTCCGAGAGTGATAGAGAGTGTCAGAGAGTGTCAGAGAATGATAGAGATTGTCAGAGCGTTTCAGAGAGTGATAGAGACTGTCAGAGAGTGATAGAGAGTGTCTGAGAGAGTCTGAGAGTGATAGAGAGTGTCTGAGAGTGTCAGAGAATGATAGAGCGTGACAGAGGGTGTCAGAGCGTGTCAGAGAGTAATAGAAAGTGTCAGAGAGTAATAGAGAGATTCAGAGACTGTCAGAGAGTGATAGAGAGTGTCTGAGAGAGTCTGAGAGTGATAGAGAGTGTCTGAGAGTGTCAGAGAATGATAGAGATAGTCAGTGAGTGATAGAGCGTGTCAGAGAGTATCAGAGAGTGTCAGAGAGTAATAGAGAGATTCAGAGACTGTCAGAGAGTGATAGAGATTGTCAGAGCGTTTCAGAGAGTGATAGAGAGTGTCAGAGAGTGAGAGAGAGTGTTTGAGAGGGTCAGAGAGTGATAGAGTGTGTCTGAGAGTGTCAGAGAGCGTCTGAGAGTGTCTGAGAGTGATAGAGAGTGTCTGAGAGTGTCAGAGAGTGATAGAGCGTGACAGAGAGTGTCAGAGCGTGTCAGAGAGTAAAAGAAAGTGTCAGAGAGTGTCAGAGAGTGATAGAGAGGTCAGAGACTTTTAGAGAGTGATAGAGATTGTCAGAGAGGGATAGAGCGTGTCAGAGAGTGTCAGAGAGTGTCAGAGAGTAATAGAGAGATTCAAAGAGTGTCAGAGAGTGATAGAGAGTGTCAGAAAGTAATAGAGAGATTCAGAGAGTGTCAGAGAGTGTCAGAGAGTGTCAGAGAGTGACAGAGATTGTCAGAGTGTGTCAGAGAGTGTCAGAGAGTGTCTGAGAGTTTCAGAGAGTAATAGAGAGTGTCTGAGAGTGTCAGAGAGTGATAGACAGTGTCTGAGAGTGCCAGAGAGTGATAGAGAGTGTCAGAGAGTGACAGGGATTGTCAGAGTGTGTCAGAGAGTGATAGAGAGCGTCAGAGAGTATCAGAGAGTGATAGAGAGTGTCTGAGAGTGTCAGAGTGTGATAGAGAGTGTCTGAGAATGTCAGAGAGTGTCTGAGATGTCAGAGATTGATAGAGTGTGTCAGAGAGTGATAGAGAGTGTCAGAGAGTGTCAGAGAGTGTCAGAGAGTGATAGAGAGTGTCCGAGTGTGTCCGAGAGTGACAGAGAGCGTCAGAGAGTATCAGAGAGTGATAGAGAGTGTCTGAGAGTGTCAGAGAGTGATAGAGAGTATCTGAGAATGTCAGAGAGAGTCTGAGAGTGCCAGAGATTGATAGAGAGTGGCAGAGAGTGTCAGAGAGTGATAGAGAGTGTCAGAGAGTGATAGAGAGTGTCTGAGAGTGTCAGAGAGTGATAGAGAGTGTCAGAGAGTGTCAGAGTGTGTCAGAGAGTGTTAGAGGGTGTCTGAGAGTGTCAAAGAGTGATAGAGAATGTCAGAGAGTGTCAGAGAGTGTCAGAGAGTGATAGAGAGTGTCAGAGAGTGTCTGAGCTTATCAGAGAGTGTCCGAGAGTGATAGAGAGTGTCTGAGAGTGTCAGAGAGTGATAGAGAGTGTCAGAGAGTGTCACAGAGTGTCTGAGAGTGTCAGAGAGTGTCAGAGAGTGATAGAGAGTGTCAGAGAGTGATAGAGAGTGTCGGAGTGTGTCAGAGAGTGTCAGAGAGTGTCAGAGACTGTCTCAGAGAGTCAGAGAGTGTCAGAGAGTGTCTGAGAGTTTCAGAGAGTAGTAGAGAGTGTCTGAGAGTGTCAGAGAGTGATAGACAGTGTCTGAGAGTGTCAGAGAGTGATAGAGAGTGTCAGAGAGTGTCACAGAGTGTCTGAGAGTGTCAGAGATTGTCAGAGAGTGATAGAGAGTGTCAGAGTGTGTCAGAGAGTGTTAGAGGGTGTCTGAGAGTGTCAAAGAGTGATCGAGAGTGTCAGAGAGTGTCAGGGAGTGATAGAGAGTGTCAGAGAGTGTCTGAGCTTATCAGAGAGTGTCCGAGAGTGATAGAGAGTGTCAGAGAGTGATAGAGAGTGTCTGAGAGTGTCAGAGAGTGATAGAGAGTGTCAGAGAGTGTCACAGAGTGTCTGAGAGTGTCAGAGAGTGTCAGAGAGTGATAGAGAGTGTCAGAGAGTGATAGAGAGTGTCGGAGTGTGTCAGAGAGTGTCAGAGAGTGTCAGAGAGTGTCTGAGAGTTTCAGAGAGTAATAGAGAGTGTCTGAGAGTGTCAGAGAGTGATAGACAGTGTCTGAGAGTGCCAGAGAGTGATAGAGAGTGTCAGAGAGTGTCACAGAGTGTCTGAGAGTGTCAGAGATTGTCAGAGAGTGATAGAGAGTGTCAGAGAGTGTCAGAGAGTGATAGAGAGTGTCTGAGAGTGTCAGAGAGTGATAGAGAGTGTCAGAGAGTGTCTGAGATTATCAGAGAGTGTCCGAGAGTGATAGAGATTGTCAGAGAGTGATAGAGCGTGTCAGAGAGTGTCAGAGAGTAATAGAGAGATTCAGAGAGTGTCAGAGAGTGTCAGAGAGTGTCAGAGAGTGATAGAGAGTGTCTGAGAGTGTCAGAGAGTGATAGAGAGTGTCAGAGAGTGTCAGAGTGTGTCAGAGAGTGTTAGAGGGTGTCTGAGAGTGTCAAAGAGTGATAGAGAATGTCAGAGAGTGTCAGAGAGTGATAGAGAGTGTCAGAGAGTGTCTGAGCTTATCAGAGAGTGTCCGAGAGTGATAGAGAGTGTCTGAGAGTGTCAGAGAGTGATAGAGAGTGTCAGAGAGTGTCACAGAGTGTCTGAGAGTGTCAGAGAGTGTCAGAGAGTGATAGAGAGTGTCAGAGAGTAATAGAGAGTGTCGGAGTGTGTCAGAGAGTGTCAGAGAGTGTCAGAGACTGTCTCAGATTGTCAGAGAGTGTCAGAGCGTGTCTGAGAGTTTCAGAGAGTAGTAGAGAGTGTCTGAGAGTGTCAGAGAGTGATAGACAGTGTCTGAGAGTGTCAGATAGTGATAGAGAGTGTCAGAGAGTGTCACAGAGTGTCTGAGAGTGTCAGAGATTGTCAGAGAGTGATAGAGAGTGTCAGAGTGTGTCAGAGAGTGTTAGAGGGTGTCTGAGAGTGTCAAAGAGTGATAGAGAGTGTCAGAGAGTGTCAGGGAGTGATAGAGAGTGTCAGAGAGTGTCTGAGCTTATCAGAGAGTGTCCGAGAGTGATAGAGAGTGTCAGAGAGTGATAGAGAGTGTCTGAGAGTGTCAGAGAGTGATAGAGAGTGTCAGAGAGTGTCACAGGGTGTCTGAGAGTGTCAGAGAGTGTCAGAGAGTGATAGAGAGTGTCAGAGAGTGATAGAGAGTGTCGGTGTGTGTCAGAGAGTGTCAGAGAGTGTCAGAGAGTGTCAGAGAGTGTCTGAGAGTTTCAGAGAGTAATAGAGAGTGTCTGAGAGTGTCAGAGAGTGATAGACAGTGTCTGAGAGTGCCAGAGAGTGATAGAGAGTGTCAGAGAGTGTCACAGAGTGTCTGAGAGTGTCAGAGATTGTCAGAGAGTGATAGAGAGTGTCAGAGAGTGTCAGAGAGTGTCTGAGAGTGTCAGAGAGTGATAGAGAGTGTCAGAGAGTGTCTGAGATTATCAGAGAGTGTCCGAGAGTGATAGAGATTGTCAGAGAGTGATAGAGCGTGTCAGAGAGTGTCAGAGAGTAATAGAGAGATTCAGAGAGTGTCAGAGAGTGTCAGAGAGTGTCAGAGAGTGACAGAGATTGTCAGAGTGTGTCAGAGAGTGTCAGAGAGTGTCAGAGAGCGTCTGAGAGTGTCTGAGAGTGATAGAGAGTGTCTGAGAGTGTCAGAGAGTGATAGAGCGTGACAGAGAGTGTCAGAGCGTGTCAGAGAGTAAAAGAAAGTGTCAGAGAGTGTCAGAGAGTGATAGAGATGTCAGAGACTGTTAGAGAGTGATAGAGATTGTCAGAGAGGGATAGAGCGTGTCAGAGAGTGTCAGAGAGTGTCAGAGAGTAATAGAGAGATTCAAAGAGTGTCAGAGAGTGATAGAGAGTGTCAGAGAGTAATAGAGAGATTCAGAGAGTGTCAGAGAGTGTCAGAGAGTGTCAGAGAGTGACAGAGATTGTCAGAGTGTGTCAGAGAGTGTCAGAGAGTGTCTGAGAGTTTCAGAGAGTAATAGAGAGTGTCTGAGAGTGTCAGAGAGTGATAGACAGTGTCTGAGAGTGCCAGAGAGTGATAGAGAGTGTCAGAGAGTGACAGGGATTGTCAGAGTGTGTCAGAGAGTGATAGAGAGCGTCAGAGAGTATCAGAGAGTGATAGAGAGTGTCTGAGAGTGTCAGAGTGTGATAGAGAGTGTCTGAGAATGTCAGAGTGTCTGAGAGTGTCAGAGATTGATAGAGTGTGTCAGAGAGTGATAGAGAGTGTCAGAGAGTGTCAGAGAGTGTCAGAGAGTGATAGAGAGTGTCCGAGTGTGTCCGAGAGTGACAGAGAGCGTCAGAGAGTATCAGAGAGTGATAGAGAGTGTCTGAGAGTGTCAGAGAGTGATAGAGAGTATCTGAGAATGTCAGAGAGAGTCTGAGAGTGCCAGAGATTGATAGAGAGTGTCAGAGAGTGTCAGAGTGTGTCAGAGAGTGTTAGAGGGTGTCTGAGAGTGGTAGAGATTGATCGAGAGTGTCTGAGAGTGATAGAGAGTGTCAGAGAGTGTCAGAGTGTGTCAGAGAGTGTTAGAGGGTGTCTGAGAGTGTCAAAGAGTGATAGAGAATGTCAGAGAGTGTCAGAGAGTGATAGAGAGTGTCAGAGAGTGTCTGAGCTTATCAGAGAGTATCCGAGAGTGATAGAGAGTGTCTGAGAGTGTCAGAGAGTGATAGAGAGTGTCAGAGAGTGTCACAGAGTGTCTGAGAGTGTCAGAGAGTGTCAGAGAGTGATAGAGAGTGTCAGAGAGTGATAGAGAGTGTCGGAGTGTGTCAGAGAGTGTCAGAGAGTGTCAGAGAGTGTCTCAGAGAGAGTCAGAGATTTTCAGAGAGTGCATGAGAGTGTCTGAGAGTGTCAGAGAGTGTCAGAGACTTTCAGAGAGTGTCTGAGAGTTTATGAGGGTGTCATAGAGTTTCTGAAAGTGTCAGAGAGTTTCAGAGAGTGTCAAAGAGTTTCAGAGAGTTTCTGAGAGTTTCTGAGTGTATCTGAGAGTGTCAGATCGTGTCAGAGATTGTCAAAGAGTTTCAGAGAGTGTTAGATAGTTTCTGAGATTATTTGAGACTGTCAGAGAGTTCCTGAGAGTGTCAGAGAGTGTTAGCGAGTGTCTGAGAGTGTCAGAGAATGTCAGAGAGTTTCAGAGAGTTTCTGAGAGTGTCTGAGAGTGTCAATGAGTTTCATAGAGTGTCAGAGAGCGTCGGAGAGTTTCAGCGATAGTCAGAGAGTGTCAGGGAGTTTCTGAGAATATTTGAGAGTGTCAGAGTGTGTCAGAGAGTTTCAGAGTGTGTCACTAAATGTCAGAGACTTTCAGAGAGTGTCAGAGAGTGTCAGAGATTTTCAGAGAGTGTCTGAGACTGTCAGAGAGTGTCGGAGAGTGTCAGAGACTTTCAGAGACTTTCAGAGAGTGTCAAAGAGTTTCAGAGAGTGTCAGAGAGTTTCAGAGATTATTTGAGAGTGTCAGAGAGTGCCTGAGAGGGTCAGACTGTGTTAGCGAGTGTCAGAGAGTTTCTGAGAACTTCTGAGAGTGTCAGAGGGTTTCAGAGAGTGATAGAGTGTGTCAGAGATTGATAGAGAGTGTCAAAGAGTGTCAGAGAGTGTCAGAGAGTGTTAGAGAGTGTCTGAGAGTGCCAGAGAGTAATAAAGAGTGTCAGAGAGTGTCAGAGAGTGATAGAGATTGTCAGAGAGTGTCCGAGAGTGATAGAGAGTGTCAGAGAGTGTCAGAGAATGATAGAGATTGTCAGAGCGTTTCAGAGAGTGATAGAGACTGTCAGAGAGTGATAGAGAGTGTCTGAGAGAGTCTGAGAGTGATAGAGAGTGTCTGAGAGTGTCAGAGAGTGATAGAGCGTGACAGAGGGTGTCAGAGCGTGTCAGAGAGTAATAGAAAGTGTCAGAGAGTGTCAGAGAATGATAGAGATTGTCAGTGAGTGATAGAGCGTGTCAGAGAGTATCAGAGAGTGTCAGAGAGTAATAGAGAGATTCAGAGACTGTCAGAGAGTGATAGAGATTGTCAGAGCGTTTCAGAGAGTGATAGAGAGTGTCAGAGAGTGAGAGAGAGTGTTTGAGAGGGTCAGAGAGTGATAGAGTGTGTCTGAGAGTGTCAGAGAGCGTCTGAGAGTGTCTGAGAGTGATAGAGAGTGTCTGAGAGTGTCAGAGAGTGATAGAGCGTGACAGAGAGTGTCAGAGCGTGTCAGAGAGTAAAAGAAAGTGTCAGAGAGTGTCAGAGAGTGATAGAGAGGTCAGAGACTTTTAGAGAGTGATAGAGATTGTCAGAGAGGGTTAGAGCGTGTCAGAGAGTGTCAGAGAGTGTCAGAGAGTAATAGAGAGATTCAAAGAGTGTCAGAGAGTGATAGAGAGTGTCAGAGAGTAATAGAGAGATTCAGAGAGTGTCAGAGAGTGTCAGAGAGTGTCAGAGAGTGTCAGAGAGTGACAGAGATTGTCAGAGTGTGTCAGAGAGTGTCAGAGAGTGTCTGAGAGTTTCAGAGATTAAAAGAGAGTGTCTGAGAGTGTCAGAGAGTGATAGACAGTGTCTGAGAGTGCCAGAGAGTGATAGAGAGTGTCAGAGAGTGACAGGGATTGTCAGAGTGTGTCAGAGAGTGATAGAGAGCGTCAGAGAGTATCAGAGAGTGATAGAGAGTGTCTGAGAGTGTCAGAGTGTGATAGAGAGTGTCTGAGAATGTCAGAGAGTGTCTGAGAGTGTCAGAGATTGATAGAGTGTGTCAGAGAGTGATAGAGAGTGTCAGAGAGTGTCAGAGAGTGTCAGAGAGTGTCAGAGAGTGATAGAGAGTGTCCGAGTGTGTCCGAGAGTGACAGAGAGCGTCAGAGAGTATCAGAGAGTGATAGAGAGTGTCTGAGAGTGTCAGAGAGTGATAGAGAGTATCTGAGAATGTCAGAGAGAGTCTGAGAGTGCCAGAGATTGATAGAGAGTGTCAGAGAGTGTCAGAGAGTGATAGAGAGTGTCAGAGAGTGATAGAGAGTGTCTGAGAGTGTCAGAGAGTGATAGAGAGTGTCAGAGAGTGTCAGAGTGTGTCAGAGAGTGTTAGAGGGTGTCTGAGAGTGTCAAAGAGTGATAGAGAATGTCAGAGAGTGTCAGAGAGTGATAGAGAGTGTCAGAGAGTGTCTGAGCTTATCAGAGAGTGTCCGAGAGTGATAGAGAGTGTCTGAGAGTGTCAGAGAGTGATAGAGAGTGTCAGAGAGTGTCACAGAGTGTCTGAGAGTGTCAGAGAGTGTCAGAGAGTGATAGAGAGTGTCAGAGAGTGATAGAGAGTGTCGGAGTGTGTCAGAGAGTGTCAGAGAGTGTCAGAGACTGTCTCAGAGTGTCAGAGAGTGTCAGAGAGTGTCTGAGAGTTTCAGAGAGTAGTAGAGAGTGTCTGAGAGTGTCAGAGAGTGATAGACAGTGTCTGAGAGTGTCAGAGAGTGATAGAGAGTGTCAGAGAGTGTCACAGAGTGTCTGAGAGTGTCAGAGATTGTCAGAGAGTGATAGAGAGTGTCAGAGTGTGTCAGAGAGTGTTAGAGGGTGTCTGAGAGTGTCAAAGAGTGATCGAGAGTGTCAGAGAGTGTCAGGGAGTGATAGAGAGTGTCAGAGAGTGTCTGAGCTTATCAGAGAGTGTCCGAGAGTGATAGAGAGTGTCAGAGAGTGATAGAGTGTGTCTGAGAGTGTCAGAGAGTGATAGAGAGTGTCAGAGAGTGTCACAGAGTGTCTGAGAGTGTCAGAGAGTGTCAGAGAGTGATAGAGAGTGTCAGAGAGTGATAGAGAGTGTCGGAGTGTGTCAGAGAGTGTCAGAGAGTGTCAGAGAGTGTCAGAGAGTGTCTGAGAGTTTCAGAGAGTAATAGAGAGTGTCTGAGAGTGTCAGAGAGTGATAGACAGTGTCTGAGAGTGCCAGAGAGTGATAGAGAGTGTCAGAGAGTGTCACAGAGTGTCTGAGAGTGTCAGAGATTGTCAAAGAGTGATAGAGAGTGTCAGAGAGTGTCAGAGAGTGATAGAGAGTGTCTGAGAGTGTCAGAGAGTGATAGAGAGTGTCAGAGAGTGTCTGAGATTATCAGAGAGTGTCCGAGAGTGATAGAGATTGTCAGAGAGTGATAGAGCGTGTCAGAGAGTGTCAGAGAGTAATAGAGAGATTCAGAGAGTGTCAGAGAGTGTCAGAGAGTGTCAGAGAGTGACAGAGATTGTCAGAGTGTGTCAGAGAGTGTCAGAGAGCGTCTGAGAGTGTCTGAGAGTGATAGAGAGTGTCTGAGAGTGTCAGAGAGTGATAGAGCGTGACAGAGAGTGTCAGAGCGTGTCAGAGAGTAAAAGAAAGTGTCAGAGAGTGTCAGAGAGTGATAGAGAGGTCAGAGACTGTTAGAGAGTGATAGAGATTGTCAGAGAGGGATAGAGCGTGTCAGAGAGTGTCAGAGAGTGTCAGAGAGTAATAGAGAGATTCAAAGAGTGTCAGAGAGTGATAGAGAGTGTCAGAGAGTAATAGAGAGATTCAGAGAGTGTCAGAGAGTGTCAGAGAGTGTCAGAGAGTGACAGAGATTGTCAGAGTGTGTCAGAGAGTGTCAGAGAGTGTCTGAGAGTTTCAGAGAGTAATAGAGAGTGTCTGAGAGTGTCAGAGAGTGATAGACAGTGTCTGAGAGTGCCAGAGAGTGATAGAGAGTGTCAGAGAGTGACAGGGATTGTCAGAGTGTGTCAGAGAGTGATAGAGAGCGTCAGAGAGTATCAGAGAGTGATAGAGAGTGTCTGAGAGTGTCAGAGTGTGATAGAGAGTGTCTGAGAATGTCAGAGAGTGTCTGAGAGTGTCAGAGATTGATAGAGTGTGTCAGAGAGTGATAGAGAGTGTCAGAGACTGTCAGAGAGTGTCAGAGAGTGATAGAGAGTGTCCGAGTGTGTCCGAGAGTGACAGAGAGCGTCAGAGAGTATCAGAGAGTGATAGAGAGTGTCTGAGAGTGTCAGAGAGTGATAGAGAGGATCTGAGAATGTCAGAGAGAGTCTGAGAGTGCCAGAGATTGATAGAGAGTGTCAGAGAGTGTCAGAGAGTGATAGAGAGTGTCAGAGAGTGATAGAGAGTGTCTGAGAGTGTCAGAGAGTGATAGAGAGTGTCAGAGAGTGTCAGAGTGTGTCAGAGAGTGTTAGAGGGTGTCTGAGAGTGTCAAAGAGTGATAGAGAATGTCAGAGAGTGTCAGAGAGTGATAGAGAGTGTCAGAGAGTGTCTGAGCTTATCAGAGAGTGTCCGAGAGTGATAGAGAGTGTCTGAGAGTGTCAGAGAGTGATAGAGAGTGTCAGAGAGTGTCACAGAGTGTCTGAGAGTGTCAGAGAGTGTCAGGGAGTGATAGAGAGTGTCAGAGAGTGATAGAGAGTGTCGGAGTGTGTCAGAGAGTGTCAGAGAGTGTCAGAGACTGTCTCAGAGTGTCAGAGAGTGTCAGAGAGTGTCTGAGAGTTTCACAGAGTAGTAGAGAGTGTCTGAGAGTGTCAGAGAGTGATAGACTGTGTCTGAGAGTGTCAGAGAGTGATAGAGAGTGTCAGAGAGTGTCACAGAGTGTCTGAGAGTTTCAGAGATTGTCAGAGAGTGATAGAGAGTGTCAGAGTGTGTCAGAGAGTGTTAGAGGGTGTCTGAGAGTGTCAAAGAGTGATAGAGAGTGTCAGAGAGTGTCAGGGAGTGATAGAGAGTGTCAGAGAGTGTCTGAGCTTATCAGAGAGTGTCCGAGAGTGATAGAGAGTGTCAGAGAGTGATAGAGAGTGTCTGAGAGTGTCAGAGAGTGATAGAGAGTGTCAGAGAGTGTCACAGAGTGTCTGAGAGTGTCAGAGAGTGTCAGAGAGTGATAGAGAGTGTCAGAGAGTGATAGAGAGTGTCGGAGTGTGTCAGAGAGTGTCAGAGAGTGTCAGAGAGTGTCAGAGAGTGTCTGAGAGTTTCAGAGAGTAATAGAGAGTGTCTGAGAGTGTCAGAGAGTGATAGACAGTGTCTGAGAGTGCCAGAGAGTGATAGAGAGTGTCAGAGAGTGTCACAGAGTGTCTGAGAGTGTCAGAGATTGTCAGAGAGTGATAGAGAGTGTCAGAGAGTGTCAGAGAGTGATAGAGAGTGTCTGAGAGTGTCAGAGAGTGATAGAGAGTGTCAGAGAGTGTCTGAGATTATCAGAGAGTGTCCGAGAGTGATAGAGATTGTCAGAGAGTGATAGAGCGTGTCAGAGAGTGTCAGAGAGTGTCAGAGAGTAATAGAGAGATTCAGAGAGTGTCAGAGAGTGATAGAGAGTGTCAAAGAGTGTCAGAGAAAGATCGAGATTGTCAGAGCGTTTCAGAGAGTGATAGAGAGTGTCAGAGAGTGAAAGAGAGTGTTTGAGAGTTATTGAGAGTGTCAGAGAGTGATAGAGATTGTCAGTGAGTGTCAGAGAGTGATAGAGAGGTCAGAGACTGTCAGAGAGTGATAGAGATTGTCAGAGAGTGATAGAGCGTGTCAGAGAGTGTCAGAGAGTGTCAGAGAGTAAAAGAGAGATTCAGAGAGTGTCAGAGAGTGATAGAGATTGTCAGAGCGTTTCAGAGACTGATAGAGAGTGTCAGAGAGTGATAGAGAGTGTTTGAGAGGGTCAGAGAGTGATAGAGTGTGTCTGAGAGTGTCAGAGAGCGTCTGAGAGTGTCTGAGAGTGATTGAGAGTTTCTGAGTGTGTCAGAGAGTGATAGAGCGTGACAGAGAGTGTCAGAGCGTGTCAGAGAGTAATAGAAAGTGTCAGAGAGTGTCAGAGAGTGATAGAGATAGTCAGTGAGTGTCAGAGAGTGATGGAGAGGTCAGAGACTGTCGGAGAGTGATAGAGATTGTCAGAGAGTGATAGAGCGTGTCAGAGAGTAATAGAGAGATTCAGAGAGTGTCAGAGAGTGATAGAGAGTGTCAGAGAGTAATAGAGAGATTCAGAGAGTGTCAGAGAGTGATAGAGAGTGTCAGAGAGTGTCAGAGAGTGTCAGAGAGTGATAGAGAGTGTCAGAGACTGTCGGAGAGTGATAGAGATTGTCAGAGAGTGATAGAGCGTGTCAGAGAGTGTCAGAGAGTAATAGAGAGATACAGAGAGTGTCAGAGAGTGATAGAGAGTGTCAGAGAGTAATAGAAAGATTCAGAGAGTGTCAGAGAGTGATAGAGAGTGTCAGAGAGTGTCAGAGAGTGTCAGAGAGTGATAGAGAGTGTCAGAGTGTGTCAGAGAATGACAGAGAGCGTCAGAGAGTATCAGAGAGTGATAGAGAGCGTCTGAGAGTGTCAGAGAGTGATAGAGAGTATCTGAGAATGTCAGAGAGAGTCTGAGAATGCCAGAGATTGATAGAGAGTGTCAGAGAGTGTCAGAGAGTGACATAGAGTGTCAGAGAGTGATAGAGAGTGTCTGAGAGTGTCAGAGAGTGATAGACAGTGTCAGAGATTGATAGAACGTGTCAGAGAGTGTCAGAGAGTAATAGAGAGATTCAGAGAGTGTCAGAGAGTGATAGAGAGTGTCAGAGAGTGTCACCAAGTGTCTGAGAGTGTCAGAGATTGTCAGAGAGTGATAGAGAGTGTCAGAGAGTGATATAGAGTGACGGAGTGTGTCAGAGAGTGTCAGAGAGTGTCTGAGAGTTTCAGAGAGTAATAGAGAGTGTCTGAGAGTGTCAGAGAGTGATAGACAGTGTCTGAGAGTGCCAGAGAGTGATAGAGAGTGTCAGAGAGTGACAGAGATTGTCAGAGTGTGTCAGAGAGTGATAGAGAGCGTCAGAGAGTATCAGAGAGTGATAGAGAGTGTCTGAGAGTGTCAGAGTGTGATAGAGAGTGTCTGAGAATGTCAGAGAGTGTCTGAGAGTGTCAGAGATTGATAGAGTGTGTCAGAGAGTGATAGAGAGTGTCAGAGAGTGTCAGAGAGTGTCAAAGAGTGATAGAGAGTGTCTGAGTGTGTCCGAGAGTGACAGAGAGCGTCAGAGAGTATCAGAGAGTGATAGAGAGTGTCTGAGAGTGTCAGAGAGTGATAGAGAGTATCTGAGAATGTCAGAGAGAGTCTGAGAGTGCCAGAGATTGATAGAGAGTGTCAGAGAGTGTCAGAGAGTGATAGAGAGTGTCAGAGAGTGATAGAGAGTGTCTGAGAGTGTCAGAGAGTGATAGAGAGTGTCAGAGAGTGTCAGAGTGTGTCAGAGAGTGTTAGAGGGTGTCTGAGAGTGTCAAAGAGTGATAGAGAATGTCAGAGAGTGTCAGAGAGTGATAGAGAGTGTCAGAGAGTGTCTGAGCTTATCAGAGAGTGTCCGAGAGTGATAGAGAGTGTCAGAGAGTGATAGAGAGTGTCTGAGAGTGTCAGAGAGTGATAGAGAGTGTCAGAGAGTGTCACAGAGTGTCTGAGAGTGTCAGAGAGTGTCAGAGAGTGATAGAGAGTGTCAGAGAGTGATAGAGAGTGTCGGAGTGTGTCAGAGAGTGTCAGAGAGTGTCAGAGAGTGTCTCAGAGTGTCAGAGAGTGTCAGAGAGTGTCTGAGAGTTTCAGAGAGTAATAGAGAGTGTCTGAGAGTGTCAGTGAGTGATAGACAGTGTCTGAGAGTGTCAGAGAGTGATAGAGAGTGTCAGAGAGTGTCACAGAGTGTCTGAGAGTGTCAGAGATTGTCAGAGAGTGATAGAGAGTGTCAGATTGTGTCAGAGAGTGTTAGAGGGTGTCTGAGAGTGTCAAAGAGTGATAGAGAGTGTCAGAGAGTGTCAGAGAGTGATAGAGAGTGTCAGAGAGTGTCTGAGCTTATCAGAGAGTGTCTGAGAGTGATAGAGAGTGTCAGAGAGTGATAGAGAGTGTCTGAGAGTGTCAGAGAGTGATAGAGAGTGTCAGAGAGTGTCACAGAGTGTCTGAGAGTGTCAGAGAGTGTCAGAGAGTGATAGAGAGTGTCAGAGAGTGATAGAGAGTGTCGGAGTGTGTCAGAGACTGTCAGAGAGTGTCAGAGAGTGTCAGGGAGTGTCTGAGAGTTTCAGAGAGTAATAGAGAGTGTCTGAGAGTGTCAGAGAGTTATAGACAGTGTCTGAGAGTGCCAGAGAGTGATAGAGAGTGTCAGAGAGTGTCACAGAGTGTCTGAGAGTGTCAGAGATTGTCAGAGAGTGTCAGAGAGTGTCAGAGAGTGATAGAGAGTGTCTGAGAGTGTCAGAGAGTGATAGAGAGTGTCAGAGAGTGTCTGAGATTATCAGAGAGTGTCCGAGAGTGATAGAGATTGTCAGAGAGTGATAGAGCGTGTCAGAGAGTGTCAGAGAGTAATAGAGAGATTCAGAGAGTGTCAGAGAGTGATAGAGAGTGTCAAAGAGTGTCAGAGAAAGATCGAGATTGTCAGAGCGTTTCAGAGAGTGATAGAGAGTGTCAGAGAGTGAAAGAGAGTGTTTGAGAGTTATTGAGAGTGTCAGAGAGTGATAGAGATTGTCAGTGAGTGTCAGAGAGTGATAGAGATTGTCAGAGAGTGATAGAGCGTGTCAGAGAGTGTCAGAGAGTGTCAGAGAGTAAAAGAGAGATTCAGAGAGTGTCAGAGAGTGATAGAGATTGTCAGAGCGTTTCAGAGACTGATAGAGAGTGTCAGAGAGTGATAGAGAGTGTTTGAGAGGGTCAGAGAGTGATAGAGTGTGTCTGAGAGTGTCAGAGAGCGTCTGAGAGTGTCTGAGAGTGATTGAGAGTTTCTGAGTGTGTCAGAGAGTGATAGAGCGTGACAGAGAGTGTCAGAGCGTGTCAGAGAGTAATAGAAAGTGTCAGAGAGTGTCAGAGAGTGATAGAGATAGTCAGTGAGTGTCAGAGAGTGATGGAGAGGTCAGAGACTGTCGGAGAGTGATAGAGATTGTCAGAGAGTGATAGAGCGTGTCAGAGAGTAATAGAGAGATTCAGAGAGTGTCAGAGAGTGATAGAGAGTGTCAGAGAGTAATAGAGAGATTCAGAGAGTGTCAGAGAGTGATAGAGAGTGTCAGAGAGTGTCAGAGAGTGTCAGAGAGTGATAGAGAGTGTCAGAGACTGTCGGAGAGTGATAGAGATTGTCAGAGAGTGATAGAGCGTGTCAGAGAGTGTCAGAGAGTAATAGAGAGATACAGAGAGTGTCAGAGAGTGATAGAGAGTGTCAGAGAGTAATAGAAAGATTCAGAGAGTGTCAGAGAGTGATAGAGAGTGTCAGAGAGTGTCAGAGAGTGTCAGAGAGTGATAGAGAGTGTCAGAGTGTGTCAGAGAATGACAGAGAGCGTCAGAGAGTATCAGAGAGTGATAGAGAGCGTCTGAGAGTGTCAGAGAGTGATAGAGAGTATCTGAGAATGTCAGAGAGAGTCTGAGAATGCCAGAGATTGATAGAGAGTGTCAGAGAGTGTCAGAGAGTGACATAGAGTGTCAGAGAGTGATAGAGAGTGTCTGAGAGTGTCAGAGAGTGATAGACAGTGTCAGAGATTGATAGAACGTGTCAGAGAGTGTCAGAGAGTAATAGAGAGATTCAGAGAGTGTCAGAGAGTGATAGAGAGTGTCAGAGAGTGTCACCAAGTGTCTGAGAGTGTCAGAGATTGTCAGAGAGTGATAGAGAGTGTCAGAGAGTGATATAGAGTGACGGAGTGTGTCAGAGAGTGTCAGAGAGTGTCTGAGAGTTTCAGAGAGTAATAGAGAGTGTCTGAGAGTGTCAGAGAGTGATAGACAGTGTCTGAGAGTGCCAGAGAGTGATAGAGAGTGTCAGAGAGTGACAGAGATTGTCAGAGTGTGTCAGAGAGTGATAGAGAGCGTCAGAGAGTATCAGAGAGTGATAGAGAGTGTCTGAGAGTGTCAGAGAGTGATAGAGAGTGTCTGAGAATGTCAGAGAGTGTCTGAGAGTGTCAGAGATTGATAGAGTGTGTCAGAGAGTGATAGAGAGTGTCAGAGAGTGTCAGAGAGTGTCAAAGAGTGATAGAGAGTGTCTGAGTGTGTCCGAGAGTGACAGAGAGCGTCAGAGAGTATCAGAGAGTGATAGAGAGTGTCTGAGAGTGTCAGAGAGTGATAGAGAGTATCTGAGAATGTCAGAGAGAGTCTGAGAGTGCCAGAGATTGATAGAGAGTGTCAGAGAGTGTCAGAGAGTGATAGAGAGTGTCAGAGAGTGATAGAGAGTGTCTGAGAGTGTCAGAGAGTGATAGAGAGTGTCAGAGAGTGTCAGAGTGTGTCAGAGAGTGTTAGAGGGTGTCTGAGAGTGTCAAAGAGTGATAGAGAATGTCAGAGAGTGTCAGAGAGTGATAGAGAGTGTCAGAGAGTGTCTGAGCTTATCAGAGAGTGTCCGAGAGTGATAGAGAGTGTCAGAGAGTGATAGAGAGTGTCTGAGAGTGTCAGAGAGTGATAGAGAGTGTCAGAGAGTGTCACAGAGTGTCTGAGAGTGTCAGAGAGTGTCAGAGAGTGATAGAGAGTGTCAGAGAGTGATAGAGAGTGTCGGAGTGTGTCAGAGAGTGTCAGAGAGTGTCAGAGAGTGTCTCAGAGTGTCAGAGAGTGTCAGAGAGTGTCTGAGAGTTTCAGAGAGTAATAGAGAGTGTCTGAGAGTGTCAGTGAGTGATAGACAGTGTCTGAGAGTGTCAGAGAGTGATAGAGAGTGTCAGAGAGTGTCACAGAGTGTCTGAGAGTGTCAGAGATTGTCAGAGAGTGATAGAGAGTGTCAGATTGTGTCAGAGAGTGTTAGAGGGTGTCTGAGAGTGTCAAAGAGTGATAGAGAGTGTCAGAGAGTGTCAGAGAGTGATAGAGAGTGTCAGAGAGTGTCTGAGCTTATCAGAGAGTGTCTGAGAGTGATAGAGAGTGTCAGAGAGTGATAGAGAGTGTCTGAGAGTGTCAGAGAGTGATAGAGAGTGTCAGAGAGTGTCACAGAGTGTCTGAGAGTGTCAGAGAGTGTCAGAGAGTGATAGAGAGTGTCAGAGAGTGATAGAGAGTGTCGGAGTGTGTCAGAGACTGTCAGAGAGTGTCAGAGAGTGTCAGGGAGTGTCTGAGAGTTTCAGAGAGTAATAGAGAGTGTCTGAGAGTGTCAGAGAGTTATAGACAGTGTCTGAGAGTGCCAGAGAGTGATAGAGAGTGTCAGAGAGTGTCACAGAGTGTCTGAGAGTGTCAGAGATTGTCAGAGAGTGTCAGAGAGTGTCAGAGAGTGATAGAGAGTGTCTGAGAGTGTCAGAGAGTGATAGAGAGTGTCAGAGAGTGTCTGAGATTATCAGAGAGTGTCCGAGAGTGATAGAGATTGTCAGAGAGTGATAGAGCGTGTCAGAGAGTGTCAGAGAGTAATAGAGAGATTCAGAGAGTGTCAGAGAGTGATAGAGAGTGTCAAAGAGTGTCAGAGAAAGATCGAGATTGTCAGAGCGTTTCAGAGAGTGATAGAGAGTGTCAGAGAGTGAAAGAGAGTGTTTGAGAGTTATTGAGAGTGTCAGAGAGTGATAGAGATTGTCAGTGAGTGTCAGAGAGTGATAGAGATTGTCAGAGAGTGATAGAGCGTGTCAGAGAGTGTCAGAGAGTGTCAGAGAGTAATAGAGAGATTCAGAGAGTGTCAGAGAGTGATAGAGATTGTCAGAGCGTTTCAGAGACTGATAGAGAGTGTCAGAGAGTGATAGAGAGTGTTTGAGAGGGTCAGTGAGTGATAGAGTGTGTCTGAGAGTGTCAGAGAGCGTCTGAGAGTGTCTGAGAGTGATTGAGAGTTTCTGAGTGTGTCAGAGAGTGATAGAGCGTGACAGAGAGTGTCAGAGCGTGTCAGAGAGTAATAGAAAGTGTCAGAGAGTGTCAGAGAGTGATAGAGATAGTCAGTGAGTGTCAGAGAGTGATGGAGAGGTCAGAGACTGTCGGAGAGTGATAGAGATTGTCAGAGAGTGATAGAGCGTGTCAGAGAGTAATAGAGAGATTCAGAGAGTGTCAGAGAGTGATAGAGAGTGTCAGAGAGTAATAGAGAGATTCAGAGAGTGTCAGAGAGTGATAGAGAGTGTCAGAGAGTGTCAGAGAGTGTCAGAGAGTGATAGAGAGTGTCAGAGTGTGTCAGAGAGTGACAGAGAGCGTCAGAGAGTATCAGAGAGTGATAGAGAGTGTCTGAGAGTGTCAGAGAGTGATAGAGAGTATCTGAGAATGTCAGAGAGAGTCTGAGAGTGCCAGAGATTGATAGAGAGTGTCAGAGAGTGTCAGAGTGTGACATAGAGTGTCAGAGAGTGATAGAGAGTGTCTGAGAGTGTCAGAGAGTGATAGACAGTGTCAGAGAGTGATGGAACGTGTCAGAGAGTGTCAGAGAGTAATAGAGAGGTTCAGAGAGTGTCAGAGAGTGATAGAGAGTGTCAGAGAGTAATAGAGAGATTCAGAGAGTGTCAGAGAGTGATAGAGAGTGTCAGGGAGTGTCAGAGAGTGGTAGAGAGTGTCCGAGAATGTCTGAGCTTATCAGAAAGTGTCCGAGAGTGATAGAGAGTGTCAGAGAGTGATAGAGAGTGTCTGAGAGTGTCAGAGAGTGATAGAGAGTATCAGAGAGTGTCACCAAGTGTCTGAGAGTGTCAGAGATTGTCAGAGAGTGATAGAGAGTGTCAGAGAGTGATATAGAGTGTCGGAGTGTGTCAGAGAGTGTCAGAGAGTGTCTCAGAGTGTCAGAGAGTGTCAGAGAGTGTCTGAGAGTTTCAGAGAGTAATAGAGAGTGTCTGAGAGTGTCAGAGAGTGATAGACAGTGTCTGAGAGTGTCAGAGAGTGATAGAGAGTGTCAGAGAGTGTCACAGAGTGTCTGAGAGTGTCAGAGATTGTCAGAGAGTGATAGAGAGTGTCAGAGAGTGTCAGAGAGTGATCGAGTGTGTCAGAGATTGTCAAAGAGTTTCAGAGAGTGTCAGAGAGTGTCAAAGACTTTCAGAGAGTGTCAGAGAGTTTCTGAGAGTATTTGAGAGTGTCGAGAGTGCCTGAGGGTGTCAGAGAGTGTCAGTAACTGTCAGAGAGTTTCAGAGAGTGTCAGAGAGAGTCAGAGATTTTCACAGAGTGTCTGAGAGTGTCTGAGAGTGTCAGAGAGTGTCAGAGACTTTCAGAGAGTGTCAGAGAGTGTCAGAGAGTATCAACGAGTTTCTGAGAGTCTCTGAGAGTGTCTGAGAGTGTCATATAGTTTCTGAAAGTGTCAGAGAGTTTCAGAGAGTGTCAAAGAGTTTCAGAGAGTTTCAGAGAGCTTCTGAGAGTATCTGAGAGTGTCAGATAGTGTCAGAGATGGTCAAAGAGGTTCAGAGAGTGTTAGATAGTTTCTGAGATTATTTGGGAGTGTCAGAGAGTTCCTGGGAGTGTCAGAGAGTTTCTGAGAGCTTCTAGGAGTGTCAGTGAGTGTCAAAGAGTGTCAAAGACTTTCAGAGAGTGTCAGAGATCTTCTGAGAGTATTTGAGAGTGTCAGAGAGTGCCTGAGAGTGTCAGAGAGTGTCAGTAACTGTCAGAGAGTTTCAGAGAGTGTCAGAGAGAGTCAGAGATTTTCAGAGAGTGCATGAGAGTGTCTGAGAGTGTCAGAGAGTGTCAGAGACTTTCAGAGAGTGTCTGAGAGTTTATGAGGGTGTCATAGAGTTTCTGAAAGTGTCAGAGAGTTTCAGAGAGTGTCGAAGAGTTTCAGAGAGTTTCTGAGAGTTTCTGAGTGTATCTGAGAGTGTCAGATCGTGTCAGAGATTGCCAAAGAGTTTCAGAGAGTGTTAGATAGTTTCTGAGATTATTTGAGACTGTCAGAGAGTTCCTGAGAGTGTCAGAGAGTGTTAGCGAGTGTCAGAGAGTTTCTGAGAGTTTCAGAGAGTGTCAGCGAGTTTCAGAGTGTCTGAGAGTGTCAGAGAATGTCAGAGAGTTTCAGAGAGTTTCTGAGAGTGTCTGAGAGTGTCAATGAGTTTCATAGAGTGTCAGAGAGCGTCCGAGAGTTTCAGCGGTAGTCAGAGAGTGTCAGAGAGTTTCTGAGAATATTTGAGAGTGTCAGAGTGTGTCAGAGAGTTTCAGAGTGTGTCACTAAATGTCAGAGACTTTCAGAGAGTGTCAGAGAGTGTCAGAGATTTTCAGAGAGTGTCTGAGACTGTCAGAGAGTGTCGGAGCGTGTCAGAGACTTTCAGAGACTTTCAGAGAGTGTCAAAGAGTTTCAGAGAGTGTCAGAGAGTTTCAGAGATTATTTGAGAGTGTCAGAGAGTGCCTGAGAGAGTCAGAGTGTGTTAGCGAGTGTCAGAGAGTTTCTGAGAACTTCTGAGTGTGTCAGAGGGTGTCAGAGAGTGATAGAGTGTGTCAGAGATTGATAGAGAGTGTCAAAGAGTGTCAGAGAGTGTCAGAGAGTGTTAGAGAGTGTCAGAGAGTGTCAGAGAGTGATAGAGATTGTCAGAGAGTGTCCGAGAGTGATAGAGAGTGTCAGAGAGTGTCAGAGAATGATAGAGATTGTCAGAGCGTTTCAGAGAGTGATAGAGACTGTCAGAGAGTGATAGAGAGTGTCTGAGAGAGTCTGAGAGTGATAGAGAGTGTCTGAGAGTGTCAGAGAGTGATAGAGCGTGACAGAGGGCGTCAGAGCGTGTCAGAGAGTAATAGAAAGTGTCAGAGAGTGTCAGAGAGTGATAGAGATTGTCAGTGAGTGTCAGAGAGTGATAGAGAGGTCAGAGACTGTCAGAGAGTGATAGAGATTGTCAGAGAGTGATAGAGCGTGTCAGAGAGTGTCAGAGAGTGTCAGAGAGTAATAGAGAGATTCAGAGAGTGTCAGAGAGTGATAGAGATTGTCAGAGCGTTTCAGAGAGTGATAGAGAGTGTCAGAGAGTGAGAGAGAGTGTTTGAGAGGGTCAGAGAGTGATAGAGAGTGTCAGAGAGTGTCAGAGTGTGTCAGAGAGTGTTAGAGGGTGTCTGAGAGTGTCAAAGAGTGATAGAGAATGTCAGAGAGTGTCAGAGAGTGATAGAGAGTGTCAGAGAGTGTCTGAGCTTATCAGAGAGTGTCCGAGAGTGATAGAGAGTGTCAGAGAGTGATAGAGAGTGTCTGAGAGTGTCAGAGAGTGATAGAGAGTGTCAGAGAGTGTCACAGAGTGTCTGAGAGTGTCAGAGAGTGTCAGAGAGTGATAGAGAGTGTCAGAGAGTGATAGAGAGTGTCGGAGTGTGTCAGAGAGTGTCAGAGAGTGTCAGAGAGTGTCTCAGAGTGTCAGAGAGTGTCAGAGAGTGTCTGAGAGTTTCAGAGAGTAATAGAGAGTGTCTGAGAGTGTCAGTGAGTGATAGACAGTGTCTGAGAGTGTCAGAGAGTGATAGAGAGTGTCAGAGAGTGTCACAGAGTGTCTGAGAGTGTCAGAGATTGTCAGAGAGTGATAGAGAGTGTCAGATTGTGTCAGAGAGTGTTAGAGGGTGTCTGAGAGTGTCAAAGAGTGATAGAGAGTGTCAGAGAGTGTCAGAGAGTGATAGAGAGTGTCAGAGAGTGTCTGAGCTTATCAGAGAGTGTCTGAGAGTGATAGAGAGTGTCAGAGAGTGATAGAGAGTGTCTGAGAGTGTCAGAGAGTGATAGAGAGTGTCAGAGAGTGTCACAGAGTGTCTGAGAGTGTCAGAGAGTGTCAGAGAGTGATAGAGAGTGTCAGAGAGTGATAGAGAGTGTCGGAGTGTGTCAGAGACTGTCAGAGAGTGTCAGAGAGTGTCAGGGAGTGTCTGAGAGTTTCAGAGAGTAATAGAGAGTGTCTGAGAGTGTCAGAGAGTTATAGACAGTGTCTGAGAGTGCCAGAGAGTGATAGAGAGTGTCAGAGAGTGTCACAGAGTGTCTGAGAGTGTCAGAGATTGTCAGAGAGTGTCAGAGAGTGTCAGAGAGTGATAGAGAGTGTCTGAGAGTGTCAGAGAGTGATAGAGAGTGTCAGAGAGTGTCTGAGATTATCAGAGAGTGTCCGAGAGTGATAGAGATTGTCAGAGAGTGATAGAGCGTGTCAGAGAGTGTCAGAGAGTAATAGAGAGATTCAGAGAGTGTCAGAGAGTGATAGAGAGTGTCAAAGAGTGTCAGAGAAAGATCGAGATTGTCAGAGCGTTTCAGAGAGTGATAGAGAGTGTCAGAGAGTGAAAGAGAGTGTTTGAGAGTTATTGAGAGTGTCAGAGAGTGATAGAGATTGTCAGTGAGTGTCAGAGAGTGATAGAGATTGTCAGAGAGTGATAGAGCGTGTCAGAGAGTGTCAGAGAGTGTCAGAGAGTAAAAGAGAGATTCAGAGAGTGTCAGAGAGTGATAGAGATTGTCAGAGCGTTTCAGAGACTGATAGAGAGTGTCAGAGAGTGATAGAGAGTGTTTGAGAGGGTCAGAGAGTGATAGAGTGTGTCTGAGAGTGTCAGAGAGCGTCTGAGAGTGTCTGAGAGTGATTGAGAGTTTCTGAGTGTGTCAGAGAGTGATAGAGCGTGACAGAGAGTGTCAGAGCGTGTCAGAGAGTAATAGAAAGTGTCAGAGAGTGTCAGAGAGTGATAGAGATAGTCAGTGAGTGTCAGAGAGTGATGGAGAGGTCAGAGACTGTCGGAGAGTGATAGAGATTGTCAGAGAGTGATAGAGCGTGTCAGAGAGTAATAGAGAGATTCAGAGAGTGTCAGAGAGTGATAGAGAGTGTCAGAGAGTAATAGAGAGATTCAGAGAGTGTCAGAGAGTGATAGAGAGTGTCAGAGAGTGTCAGAGAGTGTCAGAGAGTGATAGAGAGTGTCAGAGACTGTCGGAGAGTGATAGAGATTGTCAGAGAGTGATAGAGCGTGTCAGAGAGTGTCAGAGAGTAATAGAGAGATACAGAGAGTGTCAGAGAGTGATAGAGAGTGTCAGAGAGTAATAGAAAGATTCAGAGAGTGTCAGAGAGTGATAGAGAGTGTCAGAGAGTGTCAGAGAGTGTCAGAGAGTGATAGAGAGTGTCAGAGTGTGTCAGAGAATGACAGAGAGCGTCAGAGAGTATCAGAGAGTGATAGAGAGCGTCTGAGAGTGTCAGAGAGTGATAGAGAGTATCTGAGAATGTCAGAGAGAGTCTGAGAATGCCAGAGATTGATAGAGAGTGTCAGAGAGTGTCAGAGAGTGACATAGAGTGTCAGAGAGTGATAGAGAGTGTCTGAGAGTGTCAGAGAGTGATAGACAGTGTCAGAGATTGATAGAACGTGTCAGAGAGTGTCAGAGAGTAATAGAGAGATTCAGAGAGTGTCAGAGAGTGATAGAGAGTGTCAGAGAGTGTCACCAAGTGTCTGAGAGTGTCAGAGATTGTCAGAGAGTGATAGAGAGTGTCAGAGAGTGATATAGAGTGACGGAGTGTGTCAGAGAGTGTCAGAGAGTGTCTGAGAGTTTCAGAGAGTAATAGAGAGTGTCTGAGAGTGTCAGAGAGTGATAGACAGTGTCTGAGAGTGCCAGAGAGTGATAGAGAGTGTCAGAGAGTGACAGAGATTGTCAGAGTGTGTCAGAGAGTGATAGAGAGCGTCAGAGAGTATCAGAGAGTGATAGAGAGTGTCTGAGAGTGTCAGAGAGTGATAGAGAGTGTCTGAGAATGTCAGAGAGTGTCTGAGAGTGTCAGAGATTGATAGAGTGTGTCAGAGAGTGATAGAGAGTGTCAGAGAGTGTCAGAGAGTGTCAAAGAGTGATAGAGAGTGTCTGAGTGTGTCCGAGAGTGACAGAGAGCGTCAGAGAGTATCAGAGAGTGATAGAGAGTGTCTGAGAGTGTCAGAGAGTGATAGAGAGTATCTGAGAATGTCAGAGAGAGTCTGAGAGTGCCAGAGATTGATAGAGAGTGTCAGAGAGTGTCAGAGAGTGATAGAGAGTGTCAGAGAGTGATAGAGAGTGTCTGAGAGTGTCAGAGAGTGATAGAGAGTGTCAGAGAGTGTCAGAGTGTGTCAGAGAGTGTTAGAGGGTGTCTGAGAGTGTCAAAGAGTGATAGAGAATGTCAGAGAGTGTCAGAGAGTGATAGAGAGTGTCAGAGAGTGTCTGAGCTTATCAGAGAGTGTCCGAGAGTGATAGAGAGTGTCAGAGAGTGATAGAGAGTGTCTGAGAGTGTCAGAGAGTGATAGAGAGTGTCAGAGAGTGTCACAGAGTGTCTGAGAGTGTCAGAGAGTGTCAGAGAGTGATAGAGAGTGTCAGAGAGTGATAGAGAGTGTCGGAGTGTGTCAGAGAGTGTCAGAGAGTGTCAGAGAGTGTCTCAGAGTGTCAGAGAGTGTCAGAGAGTGTCTGAGAGTTTCAGAGAGTAATAGAGAGTGTCTGAGAGTGTCAGTGAGTGATAGACAGTGTCTGAGAGTGTCAGAGAGTGATAGAGAGTGTCAGAGAGTGTCACAGAGTGTCTGAGAGTGTCAGAGATTGTCAGAGAGTGATAGAGAGTGTCAGATTGTGTCAGAGAGTGTTAGAGGGTGTCTGAGAGTGTCAAAGAGTGATAGAGAGTGTCAGAGAGTGTCAGAGAGTGATAGAGAGTGTCAGAGAGTGTCTGAGCTTATCAGAGAGTGTCTGAGAGTGATAGAGAGTGTCAGAGAGTGATAGAGAGTGTCTGAGAGTGTCAGAGAGTGATAGAGAGTGTCAGAGAGTGTCACAGAGTGTCTGAGAGTGTCAGAGAGTGTCAGAGAGTGATAGAGAGTGTCAGAGAGTGATAGAGAGTGTCGGAGTGTGTCAGAGACTGTCAGAGAGTGTCAGAGAGTGTCAGGGAGTGTCTGAGAGTTTCAGAGAGTAATAGAGAGTGTCTGAGAGTGTCAGAGAGTTATAGACAGTGTCTGAGAGTGCCAGAGAGTGATAGAGAGTGTCAGAGAGTGTCACAGAGTGTCTGAGAGTGTCAGAGATTGTCAGAGAGTGTCAGAGAGTGTCAGAGAGTGATAGAGAGTGTCTGAGAGTGTCAGAGAGTGATAGAGAGTGTCAGAGAGTGTCTGAGATTATCAGAGAGTGTCCGAGAGTGATAGAGATTGTCAGAGAGTGATAGAGCGTGTCAGAGAGTGTCAGAGAGTAATAGAGAGATTCAGAGAGTGTCAGAGAGTGATAGAGAGTGTCAAAGAGTGTCAGAGAAAGATCGAGATTGTCAGAGCGTTTCAGAGAGTGATAGAGAGTGTCAGAGAGTGAAAGAGAGTGTTTGAGAGTTATTGAGAGTGTCAGAGAGTGATAGAGATTGTCAGTGAGTGTCAGAGAGTGATAGAGATTGTCAGAGAGTGATAGAGCGTGTCAGAGAGTGTCAGAGAGTGTCAGAGAGTAATAGAGAGATTCAGAGAGTGTCAGAGAGTGATAGAGATTGTCAGAGCGTTTCAGAGACTGATAGAGAGTGTCAGAGAGTGATAGAGAGTGTTTGAGAGGGTCAGTGAGTGATAGAGTGTGTCTGAGAGTGTCAGAGAGCGTCTGAGAGTGTCTGAGAGTGATTGAGAGTTTCTGAGTGTGTCAGAGAGTGATAGAGCGTGACAGAGAGTGTCAGAGCGTGTCAGAGAGTAATAGAAAGTGTCAGAGAGTGTCAGAGAGTGATAGAGATAGTCAGTGAGTGTCAGAGAGTGATGGAGAGGTCAGAGACTGTCGGAGAGTGATAGAGATTGTCAGAGAGTGATAGAGCGTGTCAGAGAGTAATAGAGAGATTCAGAGAGTGTCAGAGAGTGATAGAGAGTGTCAGAGAGTAATAGAGAGATTCAGAGAGTGTCAGAGAGTGATAGAGAGTGTCAGAGAGTGTCAGAGAGTGTCAGAGAGTGATAGAGAGTGTCAGAGTGTGTCAGAGAGTGACAGAGAGCGTCAGAGAGTATCAGAGAGTGATAGAGAGTGTCTGAGAGTGTCAGAGAGTGATAGAGAGTATCTGAGAATGTCAGAGAGAGTCTGAGAGTGCCAGAGATTGATAGAGAGTGTCAGAGAGTGTCAGAGTGTGACATAGAGTGTCAGAGAGTGATAGAGAGTGTCTGAGAGTGTCAGAGAGTGATAGACAGTGTCAGAGAGTGATGGAACGTGTCAGAGAGTGTCAGAGAGTAATAGAGAGGTTCAGAGAGTGTCAGAGAGTGATAGAGAGTGTCAGAGAGTAATAGAGAGATTCAGAGAGTGTCAGAGAGTGATAGAGAGTGTCAGGGAGTGTCAGAGAGTGGTAGAGAGTGTCCGAGAATGTCTGAGCTTATCAGAAAGTGTCCGAGAGTGATAGAGAGTGTCAGAGAGTGATAGAGAGTGTCTGAGAGTGTCAGAGAGTGATAGAGAGTATCAGAGAGTGTCACCAAGTGTCTGAGAGTGTCAGAGATTGTCAGAGAGTGATAGAGAGTGTCAGAGAGTGATATAGAGTGTCGGAGTGTGTCAGAGAGTGTCAGAGAGTGTCTCAGAGTGTCAGAGAGTGTCAGAGAGTGTCTGAGAGTTTCAGAGAGTAATAGAGAGTGTCTGAGAGTGTCAGAGAGTGATAGACAGTGTCTGAGAGTGTCAGAGAGTGATAGAGAGTGTCAGAGAGTGTCACAGAGTGTCTGAGAGTGTCAGAGATTGTCAGAGAGTGATAGAGAGTGTCAGAGAGTGTCAGAGAGTGATCGAGTGTGTCAGAGATTGTCAAAGAGTTTCAGAGAGTGTCAGAGAGTGTCAAAGACTTTCAGAGAGTGTCAGAGAGTTTCTGAGAGTATTTGAGAGTGTCGAGAGTGCCTGAGGGTGTCAGAGAGTGTCAGTAACTGTCAGAGAGTTTCAGAGAGTGTCAGAGAGAGTCAGAGATTTTCACAGAGTGTCTGAGAGTGTCTGAGAGTGTCAGAGAGTGTCAGAGACTTTCAGAGAGTGTCAGAGAGTGTCAGAGAGTATCAACGAGTTTCTGAGAGTCTCTGAGAGTGTCTGAGAGTGTCATATAGTTTCTGAAAGTGTCAGAGAGTTTCAGAGAGTGTCAAAGAGTTTCAGAGAGTTTCAGAGAGCTTCTGAGAGTATCTGAGAGTGTCAGATAGTGTCAGAGATGGTCAAAGAGGTTCAGAGAGTGTTAGATAGTTTCTGAGATTATTTGGGAGTGTCAGAGAGTTCCTGGGAGTGTCAGAGAGTTTCTGAGAGCTTCTAGGAGTGTCAGTGAGTGTCAAAGAGTGTCAAAGACTTTCAGAGAGTGTCAGAGATCTTCTGAGAGTATTTGAGAGTGTCAGAGAGTGCCTGAGAGTGTCAGAGAGTGTCAGTAACTGTCAGAGAGTTTCAGAGAGTGTCAGAGAGAGTCAGAGATTTTCAGAGAGTGCATGAGAGTGTCTGAGAGTGTCAGAGAGTGTCAGAGACTTTCAGAGAGTGTCTGAGAGTTTATGAGGGTGTCATAGAGTTTCTGAAAGTGTCAGAGAGTTTCAGAGAGTGTCGAAGAGTTTCAGAGAGTTTCTGAGAGTTTCTGAGTGTATCTGAGAGTGTCAGATCGTGTCAGAGATTGCCAAAGAGTTTCAGAGAGTGTTAGATAGTTTCTGAGATTATTTGAGACTGTCAGAGAGTTCCTGAGAGTGTCAGAGAGTGTTAGCGAGTGTCAGAGAGTTTCTGAGAGTTTCAGAGAGTGTCAGCGAGTTTCAGAGTGTCTGAGAGTGTCAGAGAATGTCAGAGAGTTTCAGAGAGTTTCTGAGAGTGTCTGAGAGTGTCAATGAGTTTCATAGAGTGTCAGAGAGCGTCCGAGAGTTTCAGCGGTAGTCAGAGAGTGTCAGAGAGTTTCTGAGAATATTTGAGAGTGTCAGAGTGTGTCAGAGAGTTTCAGAGTGTGTCACTAAATGTCAGAGACTTTCAGAGAGTGTCAGAGAGTGTCAGAGATTTTCAGAGAGTGTCTGAGACTGTCAGAGAGTGTCGGAGCGTGTCAGAGACTTTCAGAGACTTTCAGAGAGTGTCAAAGAGTTTCAGAGAGTGTCAGAGAGTTTCAGAGATTATTTGAGAGTGTCAGAGAGTGCCTGAGAGAGTCAGAGTGTGTTAGCGAGTGTCAGAGAGTTTCTGAGAACTTCTGAGTGTGTCAGAGGGTGTCAGAGAGTGATAGAGTGTGTCAGAGATTGATAGAGAGTGTCAAAGAGTGTCAGAGAGTGTCAGAGAGTGTTAGAGAGTGTCAGAGAGTGTCAGAGAGTGATAGAGATTGTCAGAGAGTGTCCGAGAGTGATAGAGAGTGTCAGAGAGTGTCAGAGAATGATAGAGATTGTCAGAGCGTTTCAGAGAGTGATAGAGACTGTCAGAGAGTGATAGAGAGTGTCTGAGAGAGTCTGAGAGTGATAGAGAGTGTCTGAGAGTGTCAGAGAGTGATAGAGCGTGACAGAGGGCGTCAGAGCGTGTCAGAGAGTAATAGAAAGTGTCAGAGAGTGTCAGAGAGTGATAGAGATTGTCAGTGAGTGTCAGAGAGTGATAGAGAGGTCAGAGACTGTCAGAGAGTGATAGAGATTGTCAGAGAGTGATAGAGCGTGTCAGAGAGTGTCAGAGAGTGTCAGAGAGTAATAGAGAGATTCAGAGAGTGTCAGAGAGTGATAGAGATTGTCAGAGCGTTTCAGAGAGTGATAGAGAGTGTCAGAGAGTGAGAGAGAGTGTTTGAGAGGGTCAGAGAGTGATAGAGTGTTTCTGAGAGTGTCAGAGAGCGTCTGAGAGTGTCTGAGAGTGATAGAGAGTGTCTGAGAGTGTCAGAGAGTGATAGAGCGTGACAGAGAGTGTCAGAGCGTGTCAGAGAGTAATAGAAAGTGTCAGAGAGTGTCAGAGTGTGATCGAGAGGTCAGAGACTGTCAGAGAGTGATAGAGATTGTCAGAGAGGGATAGTGCGTGTCAGAGAGTGTCAGAGAGTGTCAGAGAGTAATAGAGAGATTCAAAGAGTGTCAGAGAGTGATAGAGAGTAATAGAGATTCAGAGAGTGTCAGAGAGTGTCAGAGAGTGTCAGAGAGTGACAGAGATTGTCAGAGTGTGTCAGAGAGTGATAGAGAGCGTCAGAGAGTACCAGAGAGTGATAGAGAGTGTCTGAGAATGTCAGAGAGTGTCTGAGAGTGTCAGAGATTGATAGAGTGTGTCAGAGAGTGATAGAGAGTGTCAGAGAGTGTCTCAGAGTGTCAGAGAGTGTCAGAGAGTGATAGAGAGTGTCCGAGTGTGTCCGAGAGTGACAGAGAGCGTCAGAGAGTATCAGAGAGTGATAGAGAGTGTCTGAGAGTGTCAGAGAGTGATAGAGAGTATCTGAGAATGTCAGAGAGAGTCTGAGAGTGCCAGAGATTGATAGAGAGTGTCAGAGAGTGTCAGAGAGTGATCGAGTGTGTCAGAGATTGTCAAAGAGTTTCAGAGAGTGTCAGAGAGTGTCAAAGACTTTCAGAGAGTGTCAGAGAGTTTCTGAGAGTATTTGAGAGTGTTGAGAGTGCCTGAGGGTGTCAGAGAGTGTCAGTAACTGTCAGAGAGTTTCAGAGAGTGTCAGAGAGAGTCAGAGATTTTCACAGAGTGTCTGAGAGTGTCTGAGAGTGTCAGAGAGTGTCAGAGACTTTCAGAGAGTGTCTGAGAGTGTCAGAGAGTGTCAGAGAGTATCAGCGAGTTTCTCAGAGTCTCTGAGAGTGTCATTTAGTTTCTGAAAGTGTCAGAGAGTTTCAGAGAGTGTCAAAGAGTTTCAGAGAGTTTCAGAGAGTTTCTGAGAGTATCTGAGAGTGTCAGATAGTGTCAGAGATTGTCAAAGAGTTTCAGAGAGTGTTAGATAGTTTCTGAGATTATTTGGGAGTGTCAGAGAGTTCCTGGGAGTGTCAGAGAGTTTCTGAGAGCTTCTAGGAGTGTCAGTGAGTGTCAAAGAGTGTCAAAGACTTTCAGAGAGTGTCAGAGATTTTCTGAGAGTATTTGAGAGTGTCAGAGAGTGCCTGAGAGTGTCAGAGAGTGTCAGTAACTGTCAGAGAGTTTCAGAGAGTGTCAGAGAGAGTCAGAGATTTTCAGAGAGTGCATGAGAGTGTCTGAGAGTGTCAGAGAGTGTCAGAGACTTTCAGAGAGTGTCTGAGAGTTTATGAGGGTGTCATAGAGTTTCTGAAAGTGTCAGAGAGTTTCAGAGAGTGTCAAAGAGTTTCAGAGAGTTTCTGAGAGTTTCTGAGTGTATCTGAGAGTGTCAGATCGTGTCAGAGATTGTCAAAGAGTTTCAGAGAGTGTTAGATAGTTTCTGAGATTATTTGAGACTGTCAGAGAGTTCCTGAGAGTGTCAGAGAGTGTTAGCGAGTGTCTGAGAGTGTCAGAGAATGTCAGAGAGTTTCAGAGAGTTTCTGAGAGTGTCTGAGAGTGTCAATGAGTTTCATAGAGTGTCAGAGAGCGTCGGAGAGTTTCAGCGATAGTCAGAGAGTGTCAGAGAGTTTCTGAGAATATTTGAGAGTGTCAGAGTGTGTCAGAGAGTTTCAGAGTGTGTCACTAAATGTCAGAGACTTTCAGAGAGTGTCAGAGAGTGTCAGAGATTTTCAGAGAGTGTCTGAGACTGTCAGAGAGTGTCGGAGAGTGTCAGAGACTTTCAGAGACTTTCAGAGAGTGTCAAAGAGTTTCAGAGAGTGTCAGAGAGTTTCAGAGATTATTTGAGAGTGTCAGAGAGTGCCTGAGAGGGTCAGAGTGTGTTAGCGAGTGTCAGAGAGTTTCTGAGAACTTCTGAGAGTGTCAGAGGGTGTCAGAGAGTGATAGAGTGTGTCAGAGATTGATAGAGAGTGTCAAAGAGTGTCAGAGAGTGTCAGAGAGTGTTAGAGAGTGTCTGAGAGTGCCAGAGAGTAATAGAGAGTGTCAGAGAGTGTCAGAGAGTGATAGAGATTGTCAGAGAGTGTCCGAGAGTGATAGAGAGTGTCAGAGAGTGTCAGAGAATGATAGAGATTGTCAGAGCGTTTCAGAGAGTGATAGAGACTGTCAGAGAGTGATAGAGAGTGTCTGAGAGAGTCTGAGAGTGATAGAGAGTCTCTGAGAGTGTCAGAGAGTGATAGAGCGTGACAGAGGGTGTCAGAGCGTGTCAGAGAGTAATAGAAAGTGTCAGAGAGTGTCAGAGAGTGATAGAGATGGTCAGTGAGTGATAGAGCGTGTCAGAGAGTATCAGAGAGTGTCAGAGAGTAATAGAGAGATTCAGAGAGTGTCAGAGAGTGATAGAGATTGTCAGAGCGTTTCAGAGAGTGATAGAGAGTGTCAGAGAGTGAGAGAGAGTGTTTGAGAGGGTCAGAGAGTGATAGAGTGTGTCTGAGAGTGTCAGAGAGCGTCTGAGAGTGTCTGAGAGTGATAGAGAGTGTCTGAGAGTGTCAGAGAGTGATAGAGCGTGACAGAGAGTGTCAGAGCGTGTGAGAGAGTAAAAGAAAGTGTCAGAGAGTGTCAGAGAGTAATAGAGAGATTCAAAGAGTGTCAGAGAGTGATAGAGAGTGTCAGAGAGTAATAGAGAGATTCAGAGAGTGTCAGAGAGTGTCAGAGAGTGTCACAGAGTGTCTGAGAGTGTCAGAGATTGTCAGAGAGTGATAGAGAGTGTCAGAGAGTGTCAGAGAGTGATCGAGTGTGTCAGAGATTGTCAAAGAGTTTCAGAGAGTGTCAGAGAGTGTCAAAGACTTTCGGAGAGTGTCAGAGAGTTTCTGAGAGTATTTGAGAGTTGCGAGAGTGCCTGAGGGTGTCAGAGAGTGTCAGTAACTGTCAGAGAGTTTCAGAGAGTGTCAGAGAGAGTCAGAGACTTCAACAGAGTGTCTGAGAGTGTCTGAGAGTGTCAGAGAGTGTCAGAGACTTTCAGAGAGTGTCTGAGAGTGTCAGAGAGTGTCAGAGAGTATCAACGAGTTTCTGAGAGTCTCTGAGAGTGTCTGAGAGTGTCATATAGTTTCTGAAAGTGTCAGAGAGTTTCAGAGAGTGTCAAAGAGTTTCAGAGAGTTTCAGAGAGTTTCTGAGAGTATCTGAGAGTGTCAGATAGTGTCAGAGATGGTCAAAGAGTTTCAGAGAGTGTTAGATAGTTTCTGAGATTATTTGGGAGTGTCAGAGAGTTCCTGGGAGTGTCAGAGAGTTTCTGAGAGCTTCTAGGAGTGTCAGTGAGTGTCAAAGAGTGTCAAAGACTTTCAGAGAGTGTCAGAGTTCTTCTGAGAGTATTTGAGAGTGTCAGAGAGTGCCTGAGAGTGTCAGAGAGTGTCAGTAACTGTCAGAGAGTTTCAGAGAGTGTCAGAGAGAGTCAGAGATTTTCAGAGAGTGCATGAGAGTGTCTGAGAGTGTCAGAGAGTGTCAGAGACTTTCAGAGAGTGTCTGAGAGTTTGTGAGGGTGTCATAGAGTTTCTGAAAGTGTCAGAGAGTTTCAGAGAGTGTCAAAGAGTTTCAGAGAGTTTCTGAGAGTTTCTGAGTGTATCTGAGAGTGTCAGATTGTGTCAGAGATTGTCAAAGAGTTTCAGAGAGTGTTAGATAGTTTCTGAGATTATTTGAGACTGTCAGAGAGTTCCTGAGAGTGTCAGAGAGTGTTAGCGAGTGTCAGAGAGTTTCTGAGAGTTTCAGAGAGTGTCAGCGAGTTTCAGAGTGTCTGAGAGTGTCAGAGAATGTCAGAGAGTTTCAGAGAGTTTCTGAGAGTGTCTGAGAGTGTCAATGAGTTTCATCGAGTGTCAGAGAGCGTCGGAGAGTTTCAGCGGTAGTCAGAGAGTGTCAGAGAGTTTCTGAGAATATTTGAGAGTGTCAGAGTGTGTCAGAGAGTTTCAGAGTGTGTCACTAAATGTCAGAGACTTTCAGAGAGTGTCAGAGAGTGTCAGAGATTTTCAGAGAGTGTCTGAGACTGTCAGAGAGTGTCGGAGAGTGTCAGAGACTTTCAGAGACTTTCAGAGAGTGTCAAAGAGTTTCAGAGAGTGTCAGAGAGTTTCAGAGATTATTTGAGAGTGTCAGAGAGTGCCTGAGAGCGTCAGAGTGTGTTAGCGAGTGTCAGAGAGTTTCTGAGAACTTCTGAGAGTGTCAGAGGGTGTCAGAGAGTGATAGAGTGTGTCAGAGATTGATAGAGAGTGTCAAAGAGTGTCAGAGAGTGTCAGAGAGTGTTAGAGAGTGTCTGAGAATGTCAGAGAGTGTCTGAGAGTGTCAGAGATTGATAGAGTGTGTCAGAGAGTGATGGAGAGTGTCAGAGAGTGTCAGAGAGTGTCAGAGAGTGTCAGAGAGTGATAGAGAGTGTCCGAGTGTGTCCGAGAGTGACAGAGAGCGTCAGAGAGTATCAGAGAGTGATAGAGAGTCTCTGAGAGTGTCAGAGAGTGATAGAGAGTATCTGAGAATGTCAGAGAGAGTCTGAGAGTGCCAGAGATTGATAGAGAGTGTCAGAGAGTGTCAGAGAGTGATCGAGTGTGTCAGAGATTGTCAAAGAGTTTCAGAGAGTGTCAGAGAGTGTCAAAGACTTTCAGAGAGCGTCAGAGAGTTTCTGAGAGTATTTGAGAGTTGCGAGAGTGCCTGAGGGTGTCAGAGAGTGTCAGTAACTGTCAGGGAGTTTCAGAGAGTGTCAGAGAGAGTCAGAGATTTTCACAGAGTGTCTGAGAGTGTCTGAGAGTGTCAGAGAGTGTCAGAGACTTTGAGAGAGTGTCTGAGAGTGTCAGAGAGTGTCAGAGAGTATCAGCGAGTTTCTGAGAGTCTCTGAGAGTGTCTGAGAGTGTCATATAGTTTCTGAAAGTGTCAGAGAGTTTCAGAGAGTGTCAAAGAGTTTCAGAGAGTTTCAGAGAGTTTCTGAGAGTATCTGAGAGTGTCAGATAGTGTCAGAGATTGTCAAAGAGTTTCAGAGAGTGTTAGATAGTTTCTGTGATTATTTGGGAGTGTCAGAGAGTTCCTGGGAGTGTCAGAGAGTTTCTGAGAGCTTCTAGGAGTGTCAGTGAGTGTCAATGAGTGTCAAAGACTTTCAGAGAGTGTCAGAGATTTTCTGAGAGTATTTGAGAGTGTCAGAGAGTGCCTGAGAGTGTCAGAGAGTGTCAGTAACTGTCAGAGAGTTTCAGAGAGTGTCAGAGAGAGTCAGAGATTTTCAGAGAGTGCATGAGAGTGTCTGAGAGTGTCAGAGACTTTCAGAGAGTGTCTGAGAGTGTCTGAGGGTGTCATAGAGTTTCTGAAAGTGTCAGAGAGTTTCAGAGAGTGTCAAAGAGTTTCAGAGAGTTTCTGAGAGTTTCTGAGTGTATCTGAGAGTGTCAGATCGTGTCAGAGATTGTCAAAGAGTTTCAGAGAGTGTTAGATAGTTTCTGAGATTATTTGAGACTGTCAGAGAGTTCCTGAGAGTGTCAGAGAGTGTTAGCGAGTGTCAGAGAGTTTCTGAGAGTTTCAGAGAGTGTCCGCGAGTTTCAGAGTGTCTGAGAGTGTCAGAGAATGTCAGAGAGTTTCAGAGAGTTTCTGAGAGTGTCTGAGAGTGTCAATGAGTTTCATCGAGTGTCAGAGAGCGTCGGAGAGTTTCAGCGGTAGTCAGAGAGTGTCAGAGAGTTTCTGAGAATATTTGAGAGTGTCAGAGTGTGTCAGAGAGTTTCAGAGTGTGTCACTAAATGTCAGAACTTTCAGAGAGTGTCAGAGAGTGTCAGAGATTTTCAGAGAGTGTCTGAGACTGTCAGAGAGTGTCGGAGAGTGTCAGAGACTTTCAGAGACTTTCAGAGAGTGTCAAAGAGTTTCAGAGAGTGTCAGAGAGTTTCAGAGATTATTTGAGAGTGTCAGAGAGTGCCTGAGAGCGTCAGAGTGTGTTAGCGAGTGTCAGAGAGTTTCTGAGAACTTCTGAGAGTGTCAGAGGGTGTCAGAGAGTGATAGAGTGTGTCAGAGATTGATAGAGAGTGTCAAAGAGTGTCAGAGAGTGTCAGAGAGTGTTAGAGAGTGTCTGAGAGTGTCAGAGAATGTCAGAGAGTTTCAGAGAGTTTCTGAGAGTGTCTGAGAGTGTCAATGAGTTTCATGGAGTGTCAGAGAGCGTCGGAGAGTGTCAGCGATAGCCAGAGAGTGTCAGAGAGTGTTATAGAGTGTAAGAGAGTGTCAGAGACTTTCAGAGAGTGTATGAGAGTGGCAGAGAGTGTCACAGAGTTTCAGAGAGTGTCAGAGAGTGTCTGAGAGTGTCAGAGAGTTTCAGAAAGTGTCCGAGAGTGTCGGAGATTTTCAGAGAGTGTTAGAGAGTGTCTGAGAGTGTCAGAGAGTGTCTGAGAGTGTCTGAGAGTGTCAGAGAGTTTCGGAGAGTGTATGGGAGAGTCAGAGAGTGTCAGAGGGTTTCAGAGAGTGTCTGAGACTGTCAGAGAGTGTCGGAGAGTGTCAGAGACTTTCACAGCCTTTCAGAGATTATTTGAGAGTGTCAGAGAGTGCCTGAGAGCGTCAGAGTGTGTTAGCGAGTGTCAGAGAGTTTCTGAGAGAGTATGGGCGTGTCAGAGAGTGTCAGAGAGTTTCAGAGAGTGTATGGGAGTGTCAGAGATTGTCAGAGAGATTCAGAGGTATTCTGAGAGTGTCCGAGAGTTTCTGAGAATATTTGAGTTCGTCAGAGAGTTTCTGAGAGTTTCAGAGTGTTTCACTAAATGTCAGAGATTTTCAGAGAGTGTCAGAGAGTGTCAGAGATTTTCAGAGAGTGTCTGAGAGTGTCAGAGAGTGTCTGAGAGAGTCAGAGAGTGTCTGAGAGTTTCTGAGAGTGTCAGAGACTTTCAGAGAGTGTCAGAGAGTGTCAGAGACTTTCAGAGAGTGTCAGAGAATTTCTGAGAGAATTTGAGAGTGTCATTGAGTTTCTGAGAGTGTCAGAGAGTCTCAGAGAGCGTCAAAGAGTTTCTGAGAGTTTCTGAGAGTGTCTGAGACTGTCAGAGAGTGTCGGAGAGTGTCAGAGACTTTCACAGCCTTTCAGAGATTATTTGAGAGTGTCAGAGAGTGCCTGAGAGCGTCAGAGTGTGTTAGCGAGTGTCTGAGAGTTTCTGAGAGAGTATGGGAGTGTCAGAGAGTGTCAGAGAGTTTCAGAGAGTGTATGGGAGTGTCAGAGATTGTCAGAGAGATTCAGAGATATTCTGAGAGTGTCAGAGAGTTTCTGAGAATATTTGAGTTCGTCAGAGAGTTTCTGAGAGTTTCAGAGTGTTTCACTAAATGTCAGAGATTTTCAGAGAGTGTCAGAGAGTGTCAGAGATTTTCAGAGAGTGTCTGAGAGTGTCAGAGAGTGTCTGAGAGTGTCAGAGAGTGTCTGAGAGTTTCTGAGAGTGTCAGAGACTTTCAGAGAGTGTCTGAGAGTGTCAGAGAGTGTCAGAGACTTTCAGAGAGTGTCAGAGAATTTCTGAGAGAATTTGAGAGTGTCATTGAGTTTCTGAGAGTGTCAGAGAGTCTCAGAGAGCGTCAAAGAGTTTCTGAGAGTTTCTGAGAGTATCTGAGAGTGTCAGATAATGTCAGAGGTTGTCAATGAGTTTCAGAGAGTGTCAGAGACTTTCAGAGAGTGTCAGAGAGTTTCTGAGAGTATTTGAGAGTGTCGAGAGTGCCTGAGTGTGTCAGAGAGTGTCAGTAACTGTCAGAGAGTTTCAGAAAGAGTCAGAGAGTATCAGAGAGTTTCTGAGAGTCTCTGAGAGTCTCTGAGAGTGTCTGAGAGTGTCATAGAGTTTCTGAAAGTGTCAGAGAGTTTCAGAGATTGTCAAAGAGTTTCAGAGAGTTTCAGAGAGTTTCTGAGAGTATCTGAGAGTGTCAGATAGTGCCAGAGATTGTCAAAGAGTTTCAGAGAGTGTTAGATAGTTTCTGAGATTATTTGGGAGTGTCAGAGAGTTCCTGAGAGAGTCAGAGTGTTTCTGAGAGCTTCTGAGAGCGTCAGTGAGTGTCAGAGAGTGTCAGAGAGTGTCAGAGAGTTTCAGAGAGATTCTGAGAGATTCTGAGATTGGCTGAGAGTGTCAGAGAGTGTCAGAGAGTGTCAGAGGGTTTCTGAGAGTTTCAGAGAGTTTCAGAGATTGTCAAAGCGTTTCAGAGATTTTCTGAGAGTTTCTGAGAGTATCTGAGAGTGTCAGTGAGTGTCAGAGAGTGTCATAGAGTGTCAGAGAGTTTCAGCGAGTGTCAGAGTGTGTCACAGAGTGTCAGAGAGTTTCAGAGAGTGTCAGAGATTTTCAGCGAGTGTCTAAGAGTGTCAGATAGTGTCAGAGAGATCCTGAGAGTGTCAGAGAGCGTCCGATAGTGTCAGAGATTGTCAAATTGGGCCAGAGAGTGTCAGAGAGTTTCAAAGAGTTTCAGAGAGTGTTTGATCGTTTCTGAGATTATTTGAGAGTGTCAGAGAGTTCCGGAGAGTGTCAGAGAGTGTTAGCGAGTGTCTGAGAGTGTCAGAGAGTATCAGAGAGTTTCTGAGAGTTTCTGAGAGTGTCTGAGAGTGTCAGTGAGTTTCATAGAGTGTCAGAGAGTGTCGGAGAGTTTCAGCGATTGTCAGAGAGTGTCAGAGAGTGTTATAGAGTGTAAGAGAGTGTCAGAGACTTTCAGAGAGTGTATGAGAGTGTCAGAGAGTGTCATAGTGTTTCTGGGAGTGTCAGAGAGTTTCAGAGAGTGTCCAAGAGTTTCAGAGAGTTTCTGAGAGTTTCTGAGAGTATCTGAGAGCGTCAGATAGTGTCAGAGATTGTCAAAGAGTGTCAGAGAGTGTCAGAGAGTGTCAAAGATTTTCATAGAGTGTCAGAGAGTGTCAGAGAGTCTCAGCGAGTGTCAGAGTGTGTCACAGAGTGTCAGAGAGTTTCAGAGAGTGTCAGAGAGTGTCAGAGTTTTTCAGCGAGTGTCTGAGTGTGTCAGAGAGTGTCAGAGAGTTTCTGAGAGATTCTGAGAGTGGCCGAGAGTGTCAGAGAGTGTCAGAGAGTGTCAGAGATTTTCTGAGAGTTTCAGAGATTTTCAGAGATTGTCAAAGCGTTTCAGAGATTTTCTGAGATTTTCTGAGACTATCTGAGAATGTCAGATAGTGTCAGAGAGTGTCAAAGCACTTCGGAGAGTGTCAGAGAGTGTCAGAGATAATTTGAGTGTGTCAGAGAGTGCCTGAGAGAGTCAGAGATTGTTAGCGAGTGTCAGAGAGTTTCAGAGAGTTTCAGAGATTTTCAGCGAGTGTCTGAGATTGGCAGAGACTGGCAGAGAGTTTCAGAGAGTTTCTGAGAGTGTCTGAGAGTTTCAGCGAGTTTCAGAGAGTGTCAGAGAGTGTCAGAGAGTTTCTGTGGGTTTCTGAGAGTGGCAGAGAGTGTCAGACAGTGTCAGAGAGTGCCAAAGTGTTTCAGAGAGTGTCAGAGAGTTTCGGAAAGTGTCAGAGATTTTCGGAGAGTGTCTGAGAGTGTCAGAGAGGGTCGGAGAGTGTCAGAGAGTGTCTGAGAGTGTCTGAGAGTGTCAGAGAGTGTCAGAGAGTGTCTGAGAGTATCAGAGAGTGTCAGAGAATTTCAGAGAGAGTATGGGAGTGTCAGTGAGAGTCAGAGAGTTTCAGAGAGTGTATGGGAGTGTCAGAGAGTGTCAGAGTGTTTCAGAGAGTTTCTGAGAGTGTCAGAGAGTGTCAGAGACTTTCAGAGAGAATATGGGAGCGTCGTAGGGGTTATAGTCGTAGGGGATTCGATTGTAAGGGGAGTAGATAGGCGGTTCTGTGGTCGAAAACGAGGCTCCCGAATGGTATGTTGCCTCCCAGGTGCACGGGTCAGGGACATCTCAGATCGGCTGCAGAACATTCTAAAGGGGGAGGGTGAACAGCCAGTTGTCATTGTGCACATAGGCACTAATGATATAGGTAAAAAACGGGATGAGGTCCTACATGCAGAGTTTAGGGAGTTAGGAGCCAAGTTAAAAAGTAGGACCTCAAAGGTAGTAATCTCAGGATTACTACCAGTGCCACGTGATAGTCAGAGTAAAAATGAAAGAATAGTCAGGATGAATGCGTGGCTTGAGAGATGGTGCAGGAAGGAAGGGTTCAGATTTTTGGGACATTGGGACCGGTTCTGGGGGAGGTGGGACTATTACAAATTGGATGGTCTACACCTGGGCCGGACTGGAACCAATGTCCTTGGAGGTGCTTTTGCTAACGCTGTTGGGGAGGGTTTAAACTAATGTGGCAGGGGGATGGGAACCAATTGAGGTCAGTTGACAGTAAGGAGGTAGTAACAAAAGCCTGTAAGGAACTAGATAATGAAGTCAGTGTGACTAAGGGGAAGAGCAGGCAGGGAGCAGATGATGAATATAAAGGGACTGGTGGTCTGAGGTGCATTTGTTTTAATGCAAGAAGTGTAGTAGGTAAGGCAGATGAACTTAGGGCTTGGATTAGTACCTGGGAGTATGATGTTATTGCTATTACTGAGACTTGGTTGAGGGAAGGGCATGATTGGCAACTAAATATCCCAGGATATCGATGCTTCAGGCGGGATAGAGAGGGAGGTAAAAGGGGTGGAGGAGTTGCATTACTGGTCAAAGAGGATATCACAGCTGTGCTGAAGGAGGGCACTATGGAGGACTCGAGCAGTGAGGCAATATGGACAGAACTCAGAAATAGGAAGGGTGCGGTAACAATGTTGGGGCTGTACTACAGGCCTCCCAACAGCGAGCGTGAGATAGAGGTACAAATATGTAAACAGATTATGGAAAGATGTCGGACCAACAGGGTGGTGGTGATAGGAGATTTTAATTTTCCCAACATTGACTGGGATTCGCTTAGTGTTAGAGGTCCAGATGGAGCAGAATTTGTAAGGAGCATCCAGGAGGGATTTCTAGAGCAGTATGTAAATAGTCCAACTCGGGAAGGGGCCATACTGGACCTGATGTTGGGGAATGAGCCCGGCCAGGTTGTTGAAGTTTCAGTAGGGGACTACTTTGGGAATAGTGATCACAATTCCGTAAGCTTTAAAATACTCATGGACAAAGACGAGAGTGGTCCAAAAGGGAGAGTGCTAAATTGGGGGAAGGCCAACTACACCAAAATTCGGCAGGAGCTGGGAAATGTAGATTGGGAGCAGCTGTTTGAAGGTAAATCCACATGTGATATGTGGGAGGCTTTTAAAGAGAGGTTGATTAGCGTGCAGGAGAGACATGTTCCTGTGAAAATGAGGGATAGAAATGGCAAGATTAGGGAACCATGGATGACAGGTGAAATTGTGAGACTAGCTCAGAGGAAAAAGGAAGCATACATAAGGTCTTGGCGGCTGATGAAAGACGAAGCTTTGAAAGAATATCGGGAATGTTGGACCAATCTGAAACGAGGAATTAAGAGGGCTAAAAGGGGTCATGAAATATCTTTAGCAAACAGGGTTAAGGAAAATCCCAAAGCCTTTTATTCATATATAAGGAGAAAGAGGGTAACTAGAGAAAGGATTGGCCCACTAAAGGACAAAGGAGGAATGTTATGCTTGGACTCAGAGAAAATGGGTGAGATTCTAAACGAGTACTTTGCATCGGTATTCACCGAGGAGAGGGACATGACGGATGTTGAGGTTAGGAACAGATGTTTGATTACTCTAGGTCAAGTCGGCATAAGGAGGGAGGAAGTGTTGGGTATTCTAAAGGGCATTAAGGTGGACAAGTCCCCAGGTCCGGATGGGATCTATCCCAGGTTACTGAGGGAAGCGAGAGAGGAAATAGCTGGGGCCTTAACAGATATCTTTGCAGCATCCTTAAACACGGGTGAGGTCCCGGAGGACTGGAGAATTGCTAATGTTGTCCCCTTGTTTAAGAAGGGTAGCAGGGATAATCCAGGTAATTATAGACCGGTGAGCCTGACGTCAGTGGTAGGGAAGCTGCTGGAGAAGATACTGAGGGATAGGATCTATTCCCATTTGGAAGAAAATGGGCTCATCAGTGATAGGCAACATGGTTTTGTGCAGGGAAGGTCATGTCTTACCAACTTAATAGAATTCTTTGAGGAAGTGACAAAGTTGATTGATGAGGGAAGGGCTGTCGATGTCATATACATGGACTTCAGTAAGGCGTTTGATAAGGTTCCCCATGGCAGGCTGATGGAGAAAGTGAAGTCGCTTGGGGTCCAAGGTGTACTAGCTAGATGGATAAAGAACTGGCTGGGCAACAGGAGACAGAGAGTAGCAGTAGAAGGGAGTTTCTCAAAATGGAGACGTGTGACCAGTGGTGTTCCACAGGGATCCGTGCTGGGACCACTGTTGTTTGTGATATACATTAATGATTTGGAGGAAAGTATAGGTGGACTGATTAGCAAATTTGCAGACGACACTAAGATTGGTGGAGTAGCAGATAGTGAAGGGGACTGTCAGAGAATGTGGGGGTTTCAATTACTAGAGGACACGAGTTCAAAGTGAAAGGGGAAAAGTTTAGGGGGGATATGCGTGGAAAGTTCTTTACGCAGAGGGTGGTGGGCACCTGGAACGCATTGCCAGCGGAGGTGGTAGATGCGGGCACGATGGAGTCTTTTAAGATGTATCTAGACAGATACATGAATGGGCAGGAAGAAAAGAGATACAGAACCTTAGAAAATAGGCGACATGTTTAGAGAGAGGATCTGGATCGGCGCAGGCTTGGAGGGCCGAAGGGCCTGTTCCTGTGCTGTAATTATCTTTGTTCTTTATCTTTGTTCTTTGTCAGAGAGTGTCAGAGAGTTTCAGAGAGTGTATGGGAGTGTCAGAGAGTGTCAGAGTGTTTCAGAGAGTATCTGAGAGTGTCAGAGAGTTTCTGAAAATATTTGAGAGTGTCAGAGAGTGTCAGAGAGTTTCAGAGAGTGTATGGGACTGTCAGAGAGTGTCAGAGTGTTTCAGAGAGTATCTGAGAGTGTCAGAGAGTTTCTGAAAATATTTGAGAGTGTCAGAGAGTGTCAGAGAGTTTCAGAGAGTGTATGGGACTGTCAGAGAGTGTCAGAGTGTTTCAGAGAGTTTCTGACAGTGTCAGAGAGTTTCTGCGAATATTTGAGAGTTTCAGAGTGTGTCAGAGTGTGTCAGAGATTTTCAGAGGGTGTCTGAGAGTGTCAGAGAGTGTCTGAGAGTATCAGACAGTGTCAGAGTGTTTCAGAGTGTTTCTGACAGTGTCAGAGAGTTTCTGCGAATATTTGAGAGTTTCAGAGTGTGTCAGAGTGTGTCAGAGATTTTCAGAGGGTGTCTGAGAGTGTCAGAGAGTGTCAGAGACTTTCAGAGAGTGTCTGAGATTGTCAGAGAGTTTCTGAGAGTATTTGAGAGTGTCATTGAGTTTCTGAGAGTGTCAGAGAGTTTCAGAGAGTTTCAAAGAGTTTCTGTGAGTTTCTGAGAGTTTCTGAGAGTATCTGAGAGTGTCAAATACTGTCAGAGATTGTCAATGAGTTTCAGAGAGTGTCAGAGAGTGTCAAAGACTTTCAGAGAGTGTTAGAGATTTTCTGAGAGTATTTGAGAGTGTCAGAGAGTGTCTCAGAGTGTCAGAGAGTATCAGAGAGTTTCTGAGAGTGTCTGAGAGTGTCAGTGAGTTTCATAGAGTGTCAGAGAGTGTCGGAGAGTTTCAGCGAGTTTCAGAGAGTGTCAGAGAGTGTTATAGAGTGTAAGAGAGTGTCAGAGACTTTCAGAGAGTGTATGAGAGTGTCAGAGAGTGTCATAGAGTTTCTGGGAGTGTCAGAGAGTTTCAGAGAGCTTCTGAGAGTTTCTGAGAGTATCTAAGAGTGTCAGATAGTGTCAGAGATTGTCAAAGAGTGTCAGAGAGTGTCAGAGAGTGTCAAAGATTTTCATAGAGTCTCAGAGAGTGACAGAGAATTTCAGCAAGTGTCAGAGTGTGTCACAGAGTGTCAGAGAGTTTCAGAGAGTGTCAGAGATTTTCAGCGAGTGTCTGAGAGTGTCAGAGAGTGTCAGAAGGTTTCTGAGAGATTCTGAGAGTGGCCGAGAGTGTCAGAGAGTGTCAGAGAGTGTCAGTGAGTGTCAGAGAGTGTCAGAGATTTTCTGAGAGTTTCTGAGAGTATCTGAGAATGTCAGATAGTGTCAGAGATTGTCAAAGAGTGTCAGAGATTGTCAGAGAGTGTCAAAGCACTTCAGAGAGTGTCAGAGAGTGTCAGAGATAATTTGAGAGTGTCAGAGAGTGACTGAGATAGTCAGAGATTGTTAGCGAGTGTCAGAGAGTTTCAGAGAGTTTCAGAGATTTTCAGCGAGTGTCTGAGATTGTCAGAGACTGGCAGCGAGTTTCAGAGAGTTTCTGAGAGTGTCAGCGAGTGTCAGAGAGTTTCAGAGAGTATCAGAGAGTTTTTGAGAGTTTCTGAGAGTGGCAGAGAGTGTCAGAGAGTGTCAGAGAGTGTCAAAGAGTTTCAGAGAGTGTCAGAGAGTTTCAGAAAGTGTCAGAGAGTATCAGAGATTTTCGGAGAGTGTCTGAGAGTGTCAGAGAGGGTCTGAGAGTGTAAGAGAGTGTCTGAGAGTGTCAGAGAGTGTCAGAGAGTGACAGAGATTTTCTGAGAGTGTCTGAGACTGTCAGAGAGGGTCTGAGAGTGTCAGAGAGTGTCTGAGAGTGTCAGAGAGTGTCAGAGAGTTTCAGAGAGTGTATGGGAGTTTCAGAGAGTGTCAGAGTGTTTCAGAGAGTTTCTGAGAGTGTCAGAGAGTGACAGAGAGTGTCAGAGACTTTCAGAGAGAGTATGGGAGCGTCAGAGAGTGTCAGAGAGTGTATGGGAGTGTCAGAGAGTGTCAGAGTGTTTCAGAGAGTTTCTGAGAGTGTCAGAGAGTTTCTGAGAATATTTGAGAGTGTCAGAGAGTGTCAGAGAGTGTCAGAGATTTTCAGAGAGTGTCTGAGAGTTTCAGAGAGTGTCTGAGAGTGTCAGACAGTGTCTGAGAGTTTCTGAGAGTGTCAGAGACTTTCAGAGAGTGTCTGAGAGTGTCAGAGAGTGTCAGAGACTTTCAGAGAGTGTCAGAGAGTTTCTGAGAGTATTTGAAGTGTCATTGAGTTTCTGAGAGTGTCAGAGAGTTTCAGAGAGTGTCAAAGAGTTTCTGAGAGTTTCCGAGAGTTTCTGAGAGTATCTGAGAGTGTCAGGTAATGTCAGAGATTGTCAATGAGTTTCAGAGAGTGTCAGAGAGTGTCAAAGACTTTCAGAGAGTTTCAGAGATTTTCTGAGAGTATTGAAAGTGTCAGACAGTGCCTGAGAGTGTCGGAGAGTGTCAGTAACTGTCAGAGAGTTTCAGAGAGTTTCAGAGAGAGTCAGAGAATTTCAGAGAGTGCATGAGAGTGTCAGAGAATGTCAGAGACTTTCAGAGAGTGTCTGAGAGTGTCAGAGAGTGTCATAGATTTTCTGAAAGTGTCAGAGAGTTTCAGAGAGCGTCAAAGTGTTTCAGAGAGTTTCTGAGAGTATCTGAGAGTGTCAGATAGTGTCAGATAGTGTCAGAGATTGTCAAAGAGTTTCAGAGAGTGTTAGATAGTTTCTGAGATTATTTGAGAGTGTCAGAGAGTTCCTGAGAGTGTCAGAGAGTGTCAGAGAGTTTCTGAGAGTTTCTGAGAGTGTCAGCGAGTGTCAGAGAGTGTCTGAGAGTGTCAGAGAGTTTCTGAGAGTTTCTGAGAATGTCTGAGAGTGTCAGTGAGTATCATAGAGTGTCAGAGAGTGTCGGAGAGTTCCAGCCAGTGTCAGAGAGTGTTATAGAGTGTCAGAGAGTTTCTGAGAGTTTCTGAGAGTATCTGAGAGTGTCAGATAGTGGCAGAGATTGTCAAAGAGTTTCAGAGAGTGTTAGATAGTTTCTGAGATTATTTGAGAGTGTCAGAGAGTTCCTGAGAGTGTCAGAGAGTTTCTGAGAGTGTCAGTGAGTGTCAGAGGGTGTCTGAGAGTGTCAGAGAGTGTCAGAGAGTGTCAGAGAGTTTCTGAGAGTGTCTGAGAGTGTCAGTGAGTTTCATAAAGTGTCAGAGAGTGTCGGAGAGTTACAGCGAGTGTCAGAGTGTGTCAGAGAGATTTATCGAGTGTAAGGGAGTGTCAGAGACTTTCAGAGAGTGTATGAGAGTGTCAGAGAGTGTCATAGAGATTCTGGGAGTGTTAGAGAGTTCCTGAGTGTGTCAGAGAGTTTTAGCGAGTTTCTGAGAGGTTCTGAGAGTTTCTGAGAGTGTCAGCGAGTGTCTGAGAGTGTCAGAGAGTGTCAGAGATTTTCAGAGAGTGTCTGTGAGAGTGTCAGAGAGTGTCTGAGAGTTTCTGAGAGTGTCAGAGACTTTCAGAGAATGTCAGAGAGTTTCTGAGAGTATTTGAGAGTGTCATTGAGTTTCTGAGAGTTTCTGAGAGTATCTGAGAGTGTCAGAGAGTGTCAAAGACTTTCAGAGTGTGTCAGAGAGTTTCTGAGAGTATTTGAGAGTGTCAGAGAGTGCCTGAGGGTGTCAGAGAGGGTCAGTAACTGTCAGAGAGTTTCAGAGAGTGTCAGAGAGAGTCAGAGATTTTCACAGAGTGTCTGAGAGTGTCTGAGAGTGTCAGAGAGTGTCTGAGAGTTTCAGAGAGTGTCTGAGAGTGTCAGAGAATGTCAGAGAGTATCAGAGATTGTCAAAGAGTGTCAGAGAGTGTCAGAGAGTGTCACAGATTTTCATAGAGTGTCAGAGGGTGTCAGAGAGTTTCAGCGAGTGTCAGAGTGTGTCACAGAGTGTCAGAGAGTTTCAAACAGTGTCAGAGAGTGTCAGAGATTTTCAGAGAGTGTCTGAGAGTGTCAGCGAGTGTCAGAGAGTTTCAGAGAGTTTCAGAGATTTTCAGCGAGTGTCTGAGATTGTCAGAGACTGGCAGCGAGTTTCAGAGAGTTTCTGAGAGTGTCTGAGAGTTTCAGCGAGTTTCAGAGAGTGTCAGAGAGTTTCTGAGAGTGGCAGAGAGTGTCAGAGAGTGTCAGAGATTGTCAAAGAGTTTCAGAGAGTGTCAGAGAGTTTCAGAAAGTGTCAGAGAGTGACAGAGATTTTCTGAGAGTGTCTGAGACTGTCAGAGAGGGTCTGAGAGTGTCAGAGAGTGTCTGAGAGTGTCAGAGAGTGTCAGAGAGTTTCAGAGAGTGTATGGGAGTTTCAGAGAGTGTCAGAGTGTTTCAGAGAGTTTCTGAGAGTGTCAGAGAGTGACAGAGAGTGTCAGAGACTTTCAGAGAGAGTATGGGAGCGTCAGAGAGTGTCAGAGAGTGTATGGGAGTGTCAGAGAGTGTCAGAGTGTTTCAGAGAGTTTCTGAGAGTGTCAGAGAGTTTCTGAGAATATTTGAGAGTGTCAGAGAGTGTCAGAGAGTTTCAGAGACTGTATGGGAGTGTCAGAGAGTGTCAGAGTGTTTCAGAGAGTTTCTGAGAGTGTCAGAGAGTTTCTGAGAATATTTGAGAGTTTCAGAGTGTGTCAGAGAGTGTCAGAGATTTTCAGAGAGTGTCTGAGAGTTTCAGAGAGTGTCTGAGAGTGTCAGACAGTGTCTGAGAGTTTCTGAGAGTGTCAGAGACTTTCAGAGAGTGTCTGAGAGTGTCAGAGAGTGTCAGAGACTTTCAGAGAGTGTCAGAGAGTTTGTGAGAGTATTTGAGAGTGTCATTGAGTTTCTGAGAGTGTCAGAGAGTTTCAGAGAGTGTCAAAGAGTTTCTGAGAGTTTCCGAGAGTTTCTGAGAGTATCTGAGAGTGTCAGGTAATGTCAGAGATTGTCAATGAGTTTCAGAGAGTGTCAGAGAGTGTCAAAGACTTTCAGAGAGTTTCAGAGATTTTCTGAGAGTATTGAAAGTGTCAGACAGTGCCTGAGAGTGTCAGAGAGTGTCAGTAACTGTCAGAGAGTTTCAGAGAGAGTCAGATAATTTCAGAGAGTGCATGAGAGTGCATGAGAGTGTCAGAGAGTGTCAGAGACTTTCAGAGAGTGTCTGAGAGTGTCAGAGAGTGTCATAGATTTTCTGAAAGTGTCAGAGAGTTTCAGAGAGCGTCAAAGAGTTTCAGAGAGTTTCTGAGAGTATCTGAGAGTGTCAGATAGTGTCAGATAGTGTCAGAGATTGTCAAAGAGTTTCAGAGAGTGTTAGATAGTTTCTGAGATTATTTGAGAGTGTCAGAGAGTTTCTGAGAGTTTCTGAGAGTGTCAGCGAGTGTCAGAGAGTGTCTGAGAGTGTCAGAGAGTTTCTGAGAGTTTGTGAGAATGTCTGAGAGTGTCAGTGAGTATCATACATTGTCAGAGAGTGTCGGAGAGTTCCAGCCAGTGTCAAAGAGTGTTATAGAGTGTCAGAGAGTTTCTGAGAGTTTCTGAGAGTATCTGAGAGTGTCAGATAGTGGCAGAGATTGTCAAAGAGTTTCAGAGAGTGTTAGATAGTTTCTGAGATTATTTGAGAGTGTCAGAGAGTTCCTGAGAGTGTCAGAGAGTTTCTGAGAGTGTCAGTGAGTGTCAGAGGGTGTCTGAGAGTGTCAGAGAGTGTCAGAGAGTGTCAGAGAGTTTCTGAGAGTGTCAGAGAGTGTCAGAGACTTTCAGAGAGTGTCAGAGAGTTTCTGAGAGTATTTGAGAGTGTCATTGAGTTTCTGAGAGTGTCAGAGAGTTTCAGAGAGTGTCAAAGAGTTTCTGAGTGTTTATGAGAGTTTCTGAGAGTTTCTGAGAGTATCTGAGAGTGTCAGATAATGTCAGAGATTGTCAATGAGTTTCAGAGAGTGTCAAAGACTTTCAGAGCATTGAAAGTGTCAGGCAGTGCCTGAGAGTGTCAGAGAGTGTCAGTAACTGTCAGACAGTTTCAGAGAGTTTCAGAGAGAGTCAGAGAATTTCAGAGAGTGCATGAGAGTGTCAGAGAGTGTCAGAGACTTTCAGAGAGTGTCTGAGAGTGTCAGAGAGTGTCATAGAGTTTCTGAAAGTGTCAGAGAGTTTCAGAGAGTGTCAAAGAGTTTCAGAGAGTTTCTGAGAGTATCTGAGAGTTGCAGATAGTGTCAGATAGTGTCAGAGAGTGTCAAAGAGTTTCAGAGAGTGTTAGATAGTTTCTGAGATTATTTGAGAGTGTCAGAGAGCTCCTGAGAGTGTCAGAGAGTGTTAGCGAGTGTCAGAGAGTTTCTGAGAGTTTCTGAGGGTGTCAGCGAGTGTCAGCGAGTGTCAGAGAGTGTCTGAGAGTGTCAGAGGGTTTCTGAGAGTTTCTGAGAATGTATGAGAGTGTCAGTGAGTATCATAGAGTGTCAGAGAGTGTCGGAGAGTTTCAGCCAGTGTCAGAGAGTGTCAGAGAGTGTTATAGAGTGTCAGAGAGTTTCCGAGAGTTTCTGAGAGTGTCAGATAGTGGCAGAGATTGTCCAAGAGTTTCAGAGAGTGTTAGATAGTTTCTGAGATTATTTGAGAGTGTCAGAGAGTTCCTGAGAGTGTCAGAGAGTTTCTGAGAGTTTCTGAGAGTGTCAGTGAGTGTCAGAGAGTGTCTGAGAGTGTCAGAGAGAGTCAGAGAGTTTCTGAGAGTGTCTGAGAGTGTCAGTGAGTTTCATAGAGAGTCAGAGAGTGTCGGAGAGTTACAGCGAGTGTCAGAGTGTGTCAGAGAGAGTTATCGAGTGTAAGAGAGTGTCAGACAGTTTCTGAGAGTTTCTGAGAGTGTCAGCGAGTGTCAGAGAGTGTCTGAGAGTGTCAGAGAGTTTCTGAGAGTTTCTGAGAATGTCTGAGAGTGTCAGTGAGTATCATACAGTGTCAGAGATTGTCGGAGAGTTCCAGCCAGTGTCAGAGAGTGTTATAGAGTGTCAGAGAGTTTCTGAGAGTTTCTGAGATTATCTGAGAGTGTCAGATAGTGGCAGAGATTGTCAAAGAGTTTCAGAGAGTGTTAGATAGTTTCTGAGATTATTTGAGAGTGTCAGAGAGTTCCTGAGAGTGTCAGAGAGTTTCTGAGAGTGTCAGTGAGTGTCAGAGGGTGTCTGAGAGTGTCAGAGAGTGTCAGAGAGTGTCAGAGAGTTTCTGAGAGTGTCTGAGAGTGTCAGTGAGTTTCATAGAGTGTCAGAGAGTGTCGGAGAGTTACAGCGAGTGTCAGAGTGTGTCAGAGAGAGTTATCGAGTGTAAGAGAGTGTCAGAGACTTTCAGAGAGTGTATGAGAGTGTCAGAGAGTGTCATAGAGTTTCTGGGAGTGTTAGAGAGTTCCTGAGTGTGTCAGAGAGTTTTAGCGAGTTTCTGAGAGTTTCTGAGAATGTCTGAGAGTGTCAGTGAGTATCATACAGTGACAGAGAGTGTCGGAGAGTTTCAGCCAGCGTCAGAGAGTGTCAGAGAGTGTTATAGAGTGTCAGTGAGTTTCTGAGAGTTTCTGAGAGTATCTGAGAGTGTCAGATAGTGGCAGAGATTGTCAAAGAGTTTCAGAGAGTGTTAGATAGTTTCTGAGATTATTTGAGAGTGTCAGAGAGTTCCTGAGAGTGTCTGAGAGTTTCTGAGCGTGTCAGAGACTTTCAGAGAATGTCAGAGAGTTTCTGAGAGTATTTGAGAGTGTCATTGAGTTTCTGAGAGTTTCTGAGAGTATCTGAGAGTGTCAGAGAGTGTCAAAGACTTTCAGAGAGTGTCAGAGAGTTTCTGAGAGTATTTGAGAGTGTCAGAGAGTGCCTGAGGGTGTCAGAGAGGGTCAGTAACTGTCAGAGAGTTTCAGAGAGTGTCAGAGAGAGTCAGAGATTTTCACAGAGTGTCTGAGAGTGTCTGAGAGTGTCAGAGAGTGTCTGAGAGTTTCAGAGAGTGTCTGAGAGTGTCAGAGAATGTCAGAGAGTATCAGAGATTGTCAAAGAGTGTCAGAGAGTGTCAGAGAGTGTCAAAGATTTTCATAGAGTGTCAGAGGGTGTCAGAGAGTTTCAGCGAGTGTCAGAGTGTGTCACAGAGCGTCAGAGAGTTTCAGAGAGTGTCAGAGAGTGTCAGAGATGTTCAGCGAGTGTCTGAGATTGTCAGAGAGTTTCTCAGATATTCTGAGAGTGGCCGAGAGTGCCAGAGAGTGTCAGAGAGTGTCAGAGAGTGTCAGAGATTTTCTGAGAGTTTCAGAGATTTTCAGAGTTTGTCGAAGCGTTTCAGAGAATTTCTGAGAGTTTCTGAGAGTATCTGAGAATGTCAGATAGTGTCAGAGATTGTCAAAGAGTGTCAGAGATTGTCAGAGAGTGTCAAAGCACTTCAGAGAGTGTCAGAGAGTGTCAGAGATAATTTGAGAGTGTCAGAGAGTGCCTGAGAGAGTCAGAGATTGTTAGCGAGTGTCAGAGAGTTTCAGAGATTTTCAGCGAGTGTCTGAGATTGTCAGAGACTGGCAGCGGATTTCAGAGAGTTTCTGAGAGTGTCTGAGAGTTTCAGCGAGTTTCAGAGTGTGTCAGAGAGTTTCTGAGAGTGTATGAGTGTGTCAGAGAGTGTCATAGAGTTTCTGGGAGTGTTAGAGAGTTCCTGAGTGTGTCAGAGAGTTTTAGTGAGTTTCTGAGAGGTTCTGAGAGTTTCTGAGAGTGTCAGCGAGTGTCAGCGAGTGTCTGAGAGTGTCAGAGAGTGTCAGAGATTTTCAGAGAGTGTCTGAGAGTGTCAGAGAGTGTCTGAGAGTTTCTGAGAGTGTCAGAGACTTTCAGAGAATGTCAGAGAGTTTCTGAGAGTATTTGAGAGTGTCATTGAGTTTCTGAGAGTTTCTGAGAGTTTCTGAGAGTATCTGGGAGTGTCAGAGAGTGTCAAAGACTTTCAGAGAGTGTCAGAGAGTTTCTGAGAGTATTTGAGAGTGTCAGAGAGTGCCTGAAAGTGTCAGAGAGGGTCAGTAACTGTCAGAGAGTTTCAGAGAGTGTCAGAGAGAGTCAGAGATTTTCACAGAGTGTCTGAGAGTGTCTGAGAGTGTCAGAGAGTGTCTGAGAGTTTCAGAGAGTGTCTGAGAGTGTCAGAGAATGTCAGAGAGTATCAGAGATTGTCAAAGAGTGTCAGAGAGTGTCAGAGAGTGTCAAAGATTTTCATAGAGTGTCAGAGGGTGTCAGAGAGTTTCAGCGAGTGTCAGAGTGTGTCACAGAGCGTCAGAGAGTTTCAGAGAGTGTCAGAGAGTGTCAGAGATGTTCAGCGAGTGTCTGAGAGTGTCAGAGAGTGTCAGAGAGTTTCTCAGAGATTCTGAGAGTGGCCGAGAGTGCCAGAGAGTGTCAGAGAGTGTCAGAGAGTGTCAGAGATTTTCTGAGAGTTTCAGAGATTTTCAGAGTTTGTCGAAGCGTTTCAGAGATTTTCTGAGAGTTTCTGAGAGTATCTGAGAATGTCAGATAGTGTCAGAGATTGTCAAAGAGTGTCAGAGATTGTCAAAGAGTGTCAGAGAGTTTCTGAGAGTTTCTGAGAGTGTCTGAGAGTTTCAGCGACTTTCAGAGAGTGTCAGAGAGTGTCAGAGAGTTTCTGAGAGTTTCTGAGAGTTTCTGAGAGTATCTGAGAGTGTCAGATAATGTCAGAGATTGTCATTGAGTTTCAGAGAGTGTCAGAGAGTGTCAAAGACTTTCAGAGAGTGTCAGAGATTTTCTGAGAGTATTGAAAGTGTCAGGCAGTTCCTGAGAGTGTCAGAGAGTGTCAGTAACTGTCAGCGAGTTTCAGAGAGTTTCAGAGAGAGTCAGTGAATTTCAGAGAGTGCATGAGAGTGTCTGAGAGTGTCAGAGACTTTCAGAGAGTTTCTGAAAGTGTCAGAGAGTTTCAGAGAGTGTCAAAGAGTTTCAGAGTGTTTCTGAGAGTATCTGAGAGTGTCAGATAGTGTCAGATAGTGTCAGAGATTGTCAAAGAGTTTCAGAGAGTGTTAGATAGTTTCTGAGATTATTTGAGAGTGTCAGAGAGTTCCTGAGAGTGTCAGAGTGTGTTAGCGAGTGTCAGAGAGTTTCTGAGAGTGTCAGCGAGTGTCAGAGAGTGTCTGAGAGTGTCAGAGAGTTTCTGAGAGTTTCTGAGAATGTCTGAGAGTGTCAGTGAGCATCATACAGTGTCAGAGAGTGTCGGAGAGTTTCAGCCAGCGTCAGAGAGTGTCAGAGAGTGTTATAGAGTGTCAGTGAGTTTCTGAGAGTTTCTGAGAGTATCTGAGAGTGTCAGATAGTGGCAGAGATTGTCAAAGAGTTTCAGAGAGTGTTAGATAGTTTCTGAGATTATTTGAGAGTGTCAGAGAGTTCCTGAGAGTGTCAGAGAGTTTCTGAGAGTGTCAGTGAGTGTCAGAGAGTGTCTGAGAGTGTCAGAGAGTGTCAGAGAGTTTCTGAGGGTGTCTGAGAGTGTCAGTGAGTTTCATAGAGTTTCAGAGAGTGTCGGAGAGTTACAGCGAGTGTCAGAGTGTGTCAGAGAGAGTTATAGAGTGTAAGAGAGTGTCAGAGACGTTCAGAGAGTGTATGAGAGTGTCAGAGAGTGTCATAGAGTTTCTGGGAGTGTTAGAGAGTTCCTGAGTTTGTCAGAGAGTTTTAGCGAGTTTCTGAGAGGTTCTGAGAGTTTCTGAGAGTGTCAGCGAGTGTCAGCGAGTGTCTGAGAGTGTCAGACAGTGTCGGAGATTTTCAGAGAGTGTCTGAGAGTGTCAGAGAGTGTCTGAGAGTTTCTGAGAGTGTCAGACACTTTCAGAGAGTGTCTGAGAGTGTCAGAGAGTGTCAGAGGCTTTCAGAGAGTGTCAGAGAGTTTCTGAGAGTATTTGAGAATGTCATTGAGTTTCTGAGAGTGTCAAAGAGCTTCAGAGAGTTTCTGAGAGTTTCTGAGAGTTTCTGAGAGTGTCATATAATGTCAGAGATTGTCAAAGAGTTTCAGAGAGTGTCAGAGAGCGTCAAAGAGTTTCAGAGAGTGTCAGAGTGTTTCTGAGAGTATTTGAGAGTGTCAGAGAGTGCCTGAGGGTGTCAGAGAGGGTCAGTAACTGTCAGAGAGTTTCAGAGTGTGTCTGAGAGTGTCAGTGAGTTTCATAGAGTGTCACAGAGTGTCGGAGAGTTACAGCGAGTGTCAGAGTGTGTCAGAGAGTTTCTGAGAGTGTCAGAGAGTTTCTGAGAATATTTGAGAGTGTCAGAGAGTGTCAGAGAGTTTCAGAGAATGTATGGGAGTGTCAGAGAGTGTCAAAGTGTTTCAGAGATTTTCTGAGAGTGTCTGAGTGTTTTTGAGAATATTTGATAGTTTCAGAGTGTGTCAGAGAGTGTCAGAGATTTTCAGAGAGTGTCTGAGAGCGTCAGAGAGTGTCTGAGAGTGTCAGACAGTGTCTGAGAGTTTCTGAGAGTGTCAGAAACTTTCAGAGAGCGTCTGAGAGTGTCAGAGAGTGTCAGAGACTTTCAGAGAGTGTCAGAGAGTTTCTGAGAGTATTTGAGAGTGTCATTGAGTTTCTGAGAGTGTCAGAGAGTTTCAGAGAGTGTCAAAGAGTTTCTGAGTGTTTATGAGAGTTTCTGAGAGTTTCTGAGAGTATCTGAGAGTGTCAGATAATGTCAGAGATTGTCAATGAGTTTCAGAGAGTGTCAAAGACTTTCAGAGAGTATTGAAAGTGTCAGGCAGTGCCTGAGAGTGTCAGAGAGTGTCAGTAACTGTCAGAGAGTTTCAGAGAGTTTCTGAGAGAGTCAGAGAATTTCAGAGAGTGCATGAGAGTGTCAGAGAGTGTCAGAGACTTTCAGAGAGTGTCTGAGAGTGTCAGAGAGTGTCATAGAGTTTCTGAAAGTGTCAGAGAGTTTCAGAGAGTTTCTGAGAGTATCTGAGAGTTGCAGATAGTGTCAGATAGTGTCAGAGAGTGTCAAAGAGTTTCAGAGAGTGTTAGATAGTTTCTGAGATTATTTGAGAGTGTCAGAGAGCTCCTGAGAGTGTCAGAGAGTGTTAGCGAGTGTCAGAGAGTTTCTGAGAGTTTCTGAGAGTGTCAGCGAGTGTCAGCGAGTGTCAGAGAGTGTCTGAGAGTGTCAGAGGGTTTCTGAGAGTTTCTGAGAATGTATGAGAGTGTCAGTGAGTATCATAGAGTGTCAGAGAGTGTCGGAGAGTTTCAGCCAGTGTCAGAGAGTGTCAGAGAGTGTTATAGAGTGTCAGAGAGTTTCCGAGAGTTTCTGAGAGTGTCAGATAGTGGCAGAGATTGTCCAAGAGTTTCAGAGAGTGTTAGATAGTTTCTGAGATTATTTGAGAGTGTCAGAGAGTTCCTGAGAGTGTCAGAGAGTTTCTGAGAGTTTCTGAGAGTGTCAGTGAGTGTCAGAGAGTGTCTGAGAGTGTCAGAGAGAGTCAGAGAGTTTCTGAGAGTGTCTGAGAGTGTCAGTGAGTTTCATAGAGAGTCAGAGAGTGTCGGAGAGTTACAGCGAGTGTCAGAGTGTGTCAGAGAGAGTTATCGAGTGTAAGAGAGTGTCAGACAGTTTCTGAGAGTTTCTGAGAGTGTCAGCGAGTGTCAGAGAGTGTCTGAGAGTGTCAGAGAGTTTCTGAGAGTTTCTGAGAATGTCTGAGAGTGTCAGTGAGTATCATACAGTGTCAGAGATTGTCGGAGAGTTCCAGCCAGTGTCAGAGAGTGTTATAGAGTGTCAGAGAGTTTCTGAGAGTTTCTGAGATTATCTGAGAGTGTCAGATAGTGGCAGAGATTGTCAAAGAGTTTCAGAGAGTGTTAGATAGTTTCTGAGATTATTTGAGAGTGTCAGAGAGTTCCTGAGAGTGTCAGAGAGTTTCTGAGAGTGTCAGTGAGTGTCAGAGGGTGTCTGAGAGTGTCAGAGAGTGTCAGAGAGTGTCAGAGAGTTTCTGAGAGTGTCTGAGAGTGTCAGTGAGTTTCATAGAGTGTCAGAGAGTGTCGGAGAGTTACAGCGAGTGTCAGAGTGTGTCAGAGAGAGTTATCGAGTGTAAGAGAGTGTCAGAGACTTTCAGAGAGTGTATGAGAGTGTCAGAGAGTGTCATAGAGTTTCTGGGAGTGTTAGAGAGTTCCTGAGTGTGTCAGAGAGTTTTAGCGAGTTTCTGAGAGTTTCTGAGAATGTCTGAGAGTGTCAGTGAGTATCATACAGTGACAGAGAGTGTCGGAGAGTTTCAGCCAGCGTCAGAGAGTGTCAGAGAGTGTTATAGAGTGTCAGTGAGTTTCTGAGAGTTTCTGAGAGTATCTGAGAGTGTCAGATAGTGGCAGAGATTGTCAAAGAGTTTCAGAGAGTGTTAGATAGTTTCTGAGATTATTTGAGAGTGTCAGAGAGTTCCTGAGAGTGTCTGAGAGTTTCTGAGCGTGTCAGAGACTTTCAGAGAATGTCAGAGAGTTTCTGAGAGTATTTGAGAGTGTCATTGAGTTTCTGAGAGTTTCTGAGAGTATCTGAGAGTGTCAGAGAGTGTCAAAGACTTTCAGAGAGTGTCAGAGAGTTTCTGAGAGTATTTGAGAGTGTCAGAGAGTGCCTGAGGGTGTCAGAGAGGGTCAGTAACTGTCAGAGAGTTTCAGAGAGTGTCAGAGAGAGTCAGAGATTTTCACAGAGTGTCTGAGAGTGTCTGAGAGTGTCAGAGAGTGTCTGAGAGTTTCAGAGAGTGTCTGAGAGTGTCAGAGAATGTCAGAGAGTATCAGAGATTGTCAAAGAGTGTCAGAGAGTGTCAGAGAGTGTCAAAGATTTTCATAGAGTGTCAGAGGGTGTCAGAGAGTTTCAGCGAGTGTCAGAGTGTGTCACAGAGCGTCAGAGAGTTTCAGAGAGTGTCAGAGAGTGTCAGAGATGTTCAGCGAGTGTCTGAGATTGTCAGAGAGTTTCTCAGATATTCTGAGAGTGGCCGAGAGTGCCAGAGAGTGTCAGAGAGTGTCAGAGAGTGTCAGAGATTTTCTGAGAGTTTCAGAGATTTTCAGAGTTTGTCGAAGCGTTTCAGAGAATTTCTGAGAGTTTCTGAGAGTATCTGAGAATGTCAGATAGTGTCAGAGATTGTCAAAGAGTGTCAGAGATTGTCAGAGAGTGTCAAAGCACTTCAGAGAGTGTCAGAGAGTGTCAGAGATAATTTGAGAGTGTCAGAGAGTGCCTGAGAGAGTCAGAGATTGTTAGCGAGTGTCAGAGAGTTTCAGAGATTTTCAGCGAGTGTCTGAGATTGTCAGAGACTGGCAGCGGATTTCAGAGAGTTTCTGAGAGTGTCTGAGAGTTTCAGCGAGTTTCAGAGTGTGTCAGAGAGTTTCTGAGAGTGTATGAGTGTGTCAGAGAGTGTCATAGAGTTTCTGGGAGTGTTAGAGAGTTCCTGAGTGTGTCAGAGAGTTTTAGTGAGTTTCTGAGAGGTTCTGAGAGTTTCTGAGAGTGTCAGCGAGTGTCAGCGAGTGTCTGAGAGTGTCAGAGAGTGTCAGAGATTTTCAGAGAGTGTCTGAGAGTGTCAGAGAGTGTCTGAGAGTTTCTGAGAGTGTCAGAGACTTTCAGAGAATGTCAGAGAGTTTCTGAGAGTATTTGAGAGTGTCATTGAGTTTCTGAGAGTTTCTGAGAGTTTCTGAGAGTATCTGGGAGTGTCAGAGAGTGTCAAAGACTTTCAGAGAGTGTCAGAGAGTTTCTGAGAGTATTTGAGAGTGTCAGAGAGTGCCTGAAAGTGTCAGAGAGGGTCAGTAACTGTCAGAGAGTTTCAGAGAGTGTCAGAGAGAGTCAGAGATTTTCACAGAGTGTCTGAGAGTGTCTGAGAGTGTCAGAGAGTGTCTGAGAGTTTCAGAGAGTGTCTGAGAGTGTCAGAGAATGTCAGAGAGTATCAGAGATTGTCAAAGAGTGTCAGAGAGTGTCAGAGAGTGTCAAAGATTTTCATAGAGTGTCAGAGGGTGTCAGAGAGTTTCAGCGAGTGTCAGAGTGTGTCACAGAGCGTCAGAGAGTTTCAGAGAGTGTCAGAGAGTGTCAGAGATGTTCAGCGAGTGTCTGAGAGTGTCAGAGAGTGTCAGAGAGTTTCTCAGAGATTCTGAGAGTGGCCGAGAGTGCCAGAGAGTGTCAGAGAGTGTCAGAGAGTGTCAGAGATTTTCTGAGAGTTTCAGAGATTTTCAGAGTTTGTCGAAGCGTTTCAGAGATTTTCTGAGAGTTTCTGAGAGTATCTGAGAATGTCAGATAGTGTCAGAGATTGTCAAAGAGTGTCAGAGATTGTCAAAGAGTGTCAGAGAGTTTCTGAGAGTTTCTGAGAGTGTCTGAGAGTTTCAGCGACTTTCAGAGAGTGTCAGAGAGTGTCAGAGAGTTTCTGAGAGTTTCTGAGAGTTTCTGAGAGTATCTGAGAGTGTCAGATAATGTCAGAGATTGTCATTGAGTTTCAGAGAGTGTCAGAGAGTGTCAAAGACTTTCAGAGAGTGTCAGAGATTTTCTGAGAGTATTGAAAGTGTCAGGCAGTGCCTGAGAGTGTCAGAGAGTGTCAGTAACTGTCAGCGAGTTTCAGAGAGTTTCAGAGAGAGTCAGTGAATTTCAGAGAGTGCATGAGAGTGTCTGAGAGTGTCAGAGACTTTCAGAGAGTTTCTGAAAGTGTCAGAGAGTTTCAGAGAGTGTCAAAGAGTTTCAGAGTGTTTCTGAGAGTATCTGAGAGTGTCAGATAGTGTCAGATAGTGTCAGAGATTGTCAAAGAGTTTCAGAGAGTGTTAGATAGTTTCTGAGATTATTTGAGAGTGTCAGAGAGTTCCTGAGAGTGTCAGAGTGTGTTAGCGAGTGTCAGAGAGTTTCTGAGAGTGTCAGCGAGTGTCAGAGAGTGTCTGAGAGTGTCAGAGAGTTTCTGAGAGTTTCTGAGAATGTCTGAGAGTGTCAGTGAGCATCATACAGTGTCAGAGAGTGTCGGAGAGTTTCAGCCAGCGTCAGAGAGTGTCAGAGAGTGTTATAGAGTGTCAGTGAGTTTCTGAGAGTTTCTGAGAGTATCTGAGAGTGTCAGATAGTGGCAGAGATTGTCAAAGAGTTTCAGAGAGTGTTAGATAGTTTCTGAGATTATTTGAGAGTGTCAGAGAGTTCCTGAGAGTGTCAGAGAGTTTCTGAGAGTGTCAGTGAGTGTCAGAGAGTGTCTGAGAGTGTCAGAGAGTGTCAGAGAGTTTCTGAGGGTGTCTGAGAGTGTCAGTGAGTTTCATAGAGTTTCAGAGAGTGTCGGAGAGTTACAGCGAGTGTCAGAGTGTGTCAGAGAGAGTTATAGAGTGTAAGAGAGTGTCAGAGACGTTCAGAGAGTGTATGAGAGTGTCAGAGAGTGTCATAGAGTTTCTGGGAGTGTTAGAGAGTTCCTGAGTTTGTCAGAGAGTTTTAGCGAGTTTCTGAGAGGTTCTGAGAGTTTCTGAGAGTGTCAGCGAGTGTCAGCGAGTGTCTGAGAGTGTCAGACAGTGTCGGAGATTTTCAGAGAGTGTCTGAGAGTGTCAGAGAGTGTCTGAGAGTTTCTGAGAGTGTCAGACACTTTCAGAGAGTGTCTGAGAGTGTCAGAGAGTGTCAGAGGCTTTCAGAGAGTGTCAGAGAGTTTCTGAGAGTATTTGAGAATGTCATTGAGTTTCTGAGAGTGTCAAAGAGCTTCAGAGAGTTTCTGAGAGTTTCTGAGAGTTTCTGAGAGTGTCATATAATGTCAGAGATTGTCAAAGAGTTTCAGAGAGTGTCAGAGAGCGTCAAAGAGTTTCAGAGAGTGTCAGAGTGTTTCTGAGAGTATTTGAGAGTGTCAGAGAGTGCCTGAGGGTGTCAGAGAGGGTCAGTAACTGTCAGAGAGTTTCAGAGAGTGTCTGAGAGTGTCAGTGAGTTTCATAGAGTGTCACAGAGTGTCGGAGAGTTACAGCGAGTGTCAGAGTGTGTCAGAGAGTTTCTGAGAGTGTCAGAGAGTTTCTGAGAATATTTGAGAGTGTCAGAGAGTGTCAGAGAGTTTCAGAGAATGTATGGGAGTGTCAGAGAGTGTCAAAGTGTTTCAGAGATTTTCTGAGAGTGTCTGAGTGTTTTTGAGAATATTTGATAGTTTCAGAGTGTGTCAGAGAGTGTCAGAGATTTTCAGAGAGTGTCTGAGAGCGTCAGAGAGTGTCTGAGAGTGTCAGACAGTGTCTGAGAGTTTCTGAGAGTGTCAGAAACTTTCAGAGAGCGTCTGAGAGTGTCAGAGAGTGTCAGAGACTTTCAGAGAGTGTCAGAGAGTTTCTGAGAGTATTTGAGAGTGTCATTGAGTTTCTGAGAGTGTCAGAGAGTTTCAGAGAGTGTCAAAGAGTTTCTGAGTGTTTATGAGAGTTTCTGAGAGTTTCTGAGAGTATCTGAGAGTGTCAGATAATGTCAGAGATTGTCAATGAGTTTCAGAGAGTGTCAAAGACTTTCAGAGAGTATTGAAAGTGTCAGGCAGTGCCTGAGAGTGTCAGAGAGTGTCAGTAACTGTCAGAGAGTTTCAGAGAGTTTCAGAGAGAGTCAGAGAATTTCAGAGAGTGCATGAGAATGTCAGAGAGTGTCAGAGACTTTCAGAGAGTGTCTGAGAGTGTCAGAGAGTGTCATAGAGTTTCTGAAAGTGTCAGAGAGTTTCAGAGAGTGTCAAAGAGTTTCAGAGAGTTTCTGAGAGTATCTGAGAGTTGCAGATAGTGTCAGATAGTGTCAGAGAGTGTCAAAGAGTTTCAGAGAGTGTTAGATAGTTTCTGAGATTATTTGAGAGTGTCAGAGAGCTCCTGAGAGTGTCAGAGAGTGTTAGCGAGTGTCAGAGAGTTTCTGAGAGTTTCTGAGTGTCAGCGAGTGTCAGAGAGTGTCTGAGAGTGTCAGAGGGTTTCTGAGAGTTTCTGAGAATGTATGAGAGTGTCAGTGAGTATCATAGAGTGTCAGAGAGTGTCGGAGAGTTTCAGCCAGTGTCAGAGAGTGTCAGAGAGTGTTATAGAGTGTCAGAGAGTTTCCGAGCGTTTCTGAGAGTGTCAGATAGTGGCAGAGATTGTCCAAGAGTTTCAGAGACTGTTAGATAGTTTCTGAGATTATTTGAGAGTGTCAGAGAGTTCCTGAGAGTGTCAGAGAGTTTCTGAGAGTTTCTGAGAGTGTCAGTGAGTGTCAGAGAGTGTCTGAGAGTGTCAGAGAGTGTCAGAGAGTTTCTGAGAGTGTCTGAGAGTGTCAGTGAGTTTCATAGAGTATCAGAGAGTGTCGGAGAGTTACAGTGAGTGTCAGAGTGTGTCAGAGAGAGTTATAGAGTGTAAGAGAGTGTCAGAGACTTTCAGAGAGTTTATGAGAGTGTCAGAGAGTGTCATAGAGGTTCTGGGAGTGTTAGAGAGTTCCTGAGTGTGTCAGAGAGTTTTAGCGAGTTTCTGAGAGGTTCTGAGACTTTCTGAGAGTGTCAGCGAGTGTCAGCGAGTGTCTGAGAGTGTCAGAGATTGTCAGAGATTTTCAGAGAGTGTCTGAGAGTGTCAGAGAGTGTCTGAGAGTTACTGAGAGTGTCAGAGACTTTCAGAGAGTGTCTGAGAGTGTCAGAGAGTTTCTGAGAGAGTCAGAGAATTTCAGAGAGTGCATGAGAGTGTCAGAGAGTGTCAGAGACTTTCAGAGAGTGTCTGAGAGTGTCAGAGAGTGTCATAGAGTTTCTGAAAGTGTCAGAGAGTTTCAGAGAGTGTCAAAGAGTTTCAGAGAGTTTCTGAGAGTATCTGAGAGTTGCAGATAGTGTCAGATAGTGTCAGAGAGTGTCAAAGAGTTTCAGAGAGTGTTAGATAGTTTCTGAGATTATTTGAGAGTGTCAGAGAGCTCCTGAGAGTGTCAGAGAGTGTTAGCGAGTGTCAGAGAGTTTCTGAGAGTTTCTGAGAGTGTCAGCGAGTGTCAGCGAGTGTCAGAGAGTGTCTGAGAGTGTCAGAGGGTTTCTGAGAGTTTCTGAGAATGTATGAGAGTGTCAGTGAGTATCATAGAGTGTCAGAGAGTGTCGGAGAGTTTCAGCCAGTGTCAGAGAGTGTCAGAGAGTGTTATAGAGTGTCAGAGAGTTTCCGAGAGTTTCTGAGAGTATCTGAGAGTGTCAGATAGTGGCAGAGATTGTCCAAGAGTTTCAGAGAGTGTTAGATAGTTTCTGAGATTATTTGAGAGTGTCAGAGAGTTCCTAAGAGTGTCAGAGAGTTTCTGAGAGTTTCTGAGAGTGTCAGTGAGTGTCAGAGATTGTCTGAGAGTGTCAGAGAGTGTCAGAGAGTTTCTGAGAGTGTCTGAGAGTGTCAGTGAGTTTCATAGAGTGTCAGAGAGTGTCGGAGAGTTACAGCGAGTGTCAGAGTGTGTCAGAGAGAGTTATAGAGTGTAAGAGAGTGTCAGAGACTTTCAGAGAGTGTATGAGAGTGTCAGAGAGTGTCATAGAGTTTCTGGGAGTGTTAGAGAGTTCCTGAGTGTGTCAGAGAGTTTTAGCGAGTTTCTGAGAGGTTCTGAGACTTTCTGAGAGTGTCAGCGAGTGTCAACGAGTGTCTGAGAGTGTCAGAGATTGTCAGAGATTTTCAGAGAGTGTCTGAGAGTGTCAGAGAGTGTCTGAGAGTTTTTAAGAGTGTCAGAGACTTTCAGAGAGTGTCTGAGAGTGTCAGAGAGTGTCAGAGAATTTCAGAGTGTTTCAGAGAGTTTCTGAGAGTATTTGAGAGTGTCATTGAGTTTCTGAGAGTGTCAGAGAGTTTCAGAGCCTGTCAAAGAGTTTCAGAGAGTTTCTGAGAGTTTCTGAGAGTTTCTGAGAGTATCTGAGAGTGTCAGATAATGTCAGAGATTGTCAACGAGTTTCAGAGATTGTCAGAGATTGTCAAAGACTTTCAGAGAGTGTCAGAGAGTTTCTGAGAGTATTTGAGAGTGTCAGAGAGTGCCTGATGGTGTCAGAGAGGGTCAGTAACTGTCTGAGAGTGTCTGAGAGTGTCAGAGAGTGTCTGAGAGTTTCAGAGAGTGTCTGAGAGTGTCAGAGAATGTCAGAGAGTATCAGAGAGTTTCTGAGAGTTTCTGAGAGTGTCAGAGATTGTCAAAGAGTTTCAGAGAGTGTCACATAGTTTCTGAGATTATTTGAGAGTGTCAGAGAGTTCCTGAGAGAGTCAGAGAGTGTTAGCGAATGACAGAGAGTTTCTGAGAGTTTCTGAGAGTGTCATCGAGTGTCAGAGCGTGTCTGAGAGTGTCAGAGAGTGGCAGAGAGTTTCTGAGAGTTTCTGAGAGTGTCTGAGAGTTTCAGAGAGTTTCAGAGAGTTTGAGAGAGATCCTGAGAGTCTCAGAGAGTGTCAGATAGTGTCAGAGATTGTCAAAGAGTGTCAGAGAGTGTCAGAGAGTGTCAGAGACTTTCAGAGAGTTTCTGAGAGAGTCAGATAGTGTCAGAGAGTATCAGAGAGTTTCTGAGAGTCTCTGAGAGTGTCTGAGAATGTCAGAGAGTGTCAGAGACTTTCAGAGAGTGTCTGAGAGTGTCAGAGAGTGTCAGAGAGTATCAGAGAGTTTCTGAGAGTTTCTGAGAGTGTCTGAGAGTTTCAGAGATATCCTGAGAGTCTCAGAGAGTGTCAGATAGTGTAAGAGATTGTCAAAGAGTATCAGAGAGTGTCAGAGATTGTCAAAGAGTGTCAGCGAGTGTCTGAGAGTGTCAAAGAATTTCATCGAGTATCAGAGAGTGTCACAGAGTTTCTGAGAGTTTCTGAGAGTTTCTGAGAGTTTCTGAGAGTATCTGGGAGTGTCAGAGAGTGTCAAAGACTTTCAGAGAGTGTCAGAGAGTTTCTGAGAGTATTTGAGAGTGTCAGAGAGTGCCTGAGGGCGTCAGAGAGGGTCAGTAACTGTCAGAGAGTTTCAGAGAGTGTCAGAGAGAGTCAGAGATTTTCACAGAGTGTCTGAGAGTGTCTGAGAGTGTCAGAGAGTGTCTGAGAGTGTCAGGGAATGTCAGAGAGTATCAGAGATTGTCAAAGAGTGTCAGAGAGTGTCAGAGAGTTTCAATGATTTTCATAGAGTGTCAGAGGGTGTCAGAGAGTTTCAGCGAGTGTCAGAGTGTGTCACAGAGCGTCAGAGAGTTTCAGAGAGTGTCAGAGAGTGTCAGAGATGTTCAGCGAGTGTCTGAGAGTGTCAGAGAGTGTCAGAGAGTTTCTCAGAGATTCTGAGAGTGGCCGAGAGTGTCAGAGAGTGTCAGAGATTTTCTGAGAGTTTCAGAGATTTTCAGAGTTTGTCGAAGCGTTTCAGAGAATTTCTGAGAGTTTCTGAGAGTATCTGAGAATGTCAGATAGTGTCAGAGATTGTCAAAGAGTGTCAGAGATTGTCAAAGAGTGTCAGAGATTGTCAGAGAATGTCAAAGCACTTCAGAGAGTGTCAGAGAGTGTCAGAGATAATTTGAGAGTGTCAGAGAGTGCCTGAGAGAGTCAGAGATTGCTAGCGAGTGTCAGAGAGTTTCAGAGATTTTCAGCGAGTGTCTGAGATTGTCAGAGACTGGCAGCGGATTTCAGAGAGTTTCTGAGAGTGTCTGAGAGTTTCAGCGAGTTTCAGAGAGTGTCAGAGAGTGTCAGAGAGTGTCAAAGAGTTTCAGACAGTGTCACAGATTTTCAGAAAGTGTCAGAGAGAGTCAGAGATTTTCGGAGAGTGTCTGACAGTGTCAGGGAGGCTCTGAGAGTGTCAGAGGGTGTCTGAGAGTGTCAGAGAGTGTCTGAGAGTGTCAGAGAGTGTCAGAGAGTTTCAGAGAGTGTATGGGAGTGTCAGAGAGTGTCAGAGTGTTTCAGAGAGTTTCTGAGAGTGTCCGAGAGTTTCTGAGAATATTTGAGAGTGTCAGAGAGTGTCAGAGAGTTTCAGGGAGTGTCAGAGAGTGTATGGGAGTGTCAGAGAGTGTCAGAGTGTTTCAGAGAGTTTCTGAGAGTGTCAGAGAGTTTTTGAGAATATTTGAGAGTTTCAGAGTGTGTCAGAGAGTGTCAGAGATTTTCAGAGAGTGTCTGAGAGTCTCAGACAGTGTCTGAGAGTTTCTGAGAGTGTCAGAAACTTTCTGAGAGTGTCAGAGAGTTTCAGAGAGTGTCAAACAGTTTCTGAGAGTTTCTGAGAGTTTCTGAGAGTATCTGAGAGTGTCAGATAATGTCAGAGATTGTCATTGAGTTTCAGAGAGTGTCAGAGAGTGTCAAAGACTTTCAGAGAGTGTCAGAGATTTTCTGAGAGTATTGAAAGTGTCAGGCAGTGCCTGAGAGTGTCAGAGAGTGTCAGTAACTGTCAGCGAGTTCCAGAGAGTTTCAGAGAGAGTCAGTGAATTTCAGAGAGTGCATGAGAGTGTCAGAGAGTGTCAGAGACTTTCAGAGAGTGCCTGAGAGTGTCGGAGAGTTTCAGAGAGTGTCAAAGAGTTTCAGAGAGTTTCTGAGAGTATCTGAGAGTGTCAGATAGTGTCAGATAGTGTCAGAGATTGTCAAAGAGTTTCAGAGAGTGTTAGATAGTTTCTGAGATTATTTGAGAGTGTCAGAGAGTTCCTGAGAGTGTCAGAGAGTGTTAGCGAGTGTCAGAGAGTTTCTGAGAGTGTCAGCGAGTGTCAGAGAGTGTCTGAGAGTGTCAGAGAGTGTCAGAGAGTTTCAGAGAGTTTCTGAGAGTTTCTGAGAGTGTCTGAGAGTTTCAGAGAGTTTCAGAGAGTTTGAGAGAGATCCTGAGAGTCTCAGAGAGTGTCAGATAGTGTCAGAGATTGTCAAAGAGTGTCAGAGAGTGTCAAAGAGTTTCAGAGAGTGTCAGAGAGTTTCTGAGATTATTTGAGAGTGTTAGAGAGTTCCTGAGAGTGTCAGAGAGTTTTAGCGAGTGTCTGAGGGGTTACGAGAGTTTCTGAGAGTATCAGGGAGTGTCTGAGAGTGTCAGAGCTTGTCAGAGAGTGTCTGAGAGTTTCTGAGAGAGTCTGAGAGTGTCAGTGAGTTTCAGAGTGTCAGAGAGTGTCTGAGAGTGTCAGACAGTGTCAGAGACTTTCAGAGAGCGTCAGAGAGTTTCTGAGAGTATTTGAGAGTGTCATTGAGTTTCTGAGAATGTCAGAGAGTTTCAGAGAGTGCCAAAGAGTTTCAGAGAGTATCTGAGAGTTTCTGAGAGTGGCTGAGAGTGTCAGAGAGTGTCAGAGAATGTCAGTAAATGTCAGAGAGTTTGAGAGAGTGTCAGAGAGTGTCACAGATTTTCAGAGTGTCTAAGAGTGTCAGAGAATGTCTGAGAGTGTCAGAGAGAGTCTGAGAGTGTCTGAGAGTGTCAGAGAGTTTCAGAGACTTTCAGAGAGTGTCTGAGTGTGTCAGAGAGTGTCAGAGAGTTTCGGAGAGTTTCTGAGAGTGTCTGAGAGTTTCAGAGAGTTTCAGAGAGTTTGAGAGAGATCCTGAGAGTCTCAGAGAGTGTCAGATAGTGTCAGAGATTGTCAACGTGTCTCAGAGAGTGTCAGAGAGTGTCAAAGAGTTTCAGAGAGTGTCAGAGAGTTTCTGAGATTATTTGACAGTGTTAGAGAGTTCCTGAGAGTGTCAGAGAGTTTTAGCGCGTGTCTGAGAGGTTCTGAGAGTTTCTGAGAGTGTCACCGAGTGTCAGGGAGTGTCTGAGAGTGTCAGAGAGTGTCTGAGAGTTTCTGAGAGAGTCTGAGAGTGTCAGTGAGTTTCATAGAGTGTCAGAGAGTTTCTGAGAGTATTTGAGAGTGTCATTGAGTTTGTGAGAGGGTCAGAGAGTTTCAGAGAGTTTTTGAGAGTGTCAGAGACTGTCAGAGAATGTCAGAGAGTGTCAGAGAGTGAAAGACAATGTCTGTGAGTGTCAGAGAGTGTCAGTAAATGTCAGAGAGTTTGAGAGAGTGTCAGAGAGTGTCACAGATTTTCAGAGTATCTAAGAGTGTCAGAGAGTGTCTGAGAGTGTGAGAGAGAGTCTGAGAGTGTCTGAGAGTGTCAGAGAGTGTCAGAGACTTCCAGAGAGTGTCTGAGAGTGTCAGAGAGCGTCAGAGAGTATCAGAGAGTTTCTGAGAGTGTCTGAGAGTTTCAGAGAGTTTCAGAGAGTTTGAGAGAGATCCTGAGAGTCTCAGGGAGTGTCAGATAGTGTCAGAGATTGTCAGAGAGTGTCAGAGAGTGTCAGAGAGTGTCAAAGAGTTTCAGAGAGTGTCAGAGAGTTTCTGAGATTATTTGAGAGTGTTCGAGTGTTCCTGAGAGTGTCAGAGAGTTTTAGCGAGTGTCTGAGAGGTTCTGAGTGTTTCTGAGAATGTCAGACAGTGTCAGCGAGTGTCTGAGAGTGTCAGAGAGTGTCAGAGAGTGTCTGAGAGTTTCTGAGGGAGTCTGAGAGTGTCAGTGAGTTTCATAGAGTTTCAGAGAGTGTCTGAGAGTGACAGCGTGTGTCAGAGACTTTCAGAGAGTGTCAGAGAGTTTCTGAGAGTATTTGAGAGTGTCATTGAGTTTCTGAGAGAGTCAGAGAGTTTCAGAGAGTGTCAAAGAGTTTCAGAGAGTTTATGAGAGTATCTGAGAGTGTCAGATAATGTCAGAGATTGTCAAAGAGTTTCAGAGAGTGTCAAAGACTTTCAGAGAGTGTCAGAGAGTTTCTGAGAGTATTTGAGAGTGTCAGAGAGTGCCTGAAGGTGTCAGAGAGTGTCAGTAACTGTCAGAGCGTTTCAGAGAATGTCAGAGATTTTCTTAGAGTGTCTGAGAGTGTCTGAGAGTGTCAGAGAGTGTCAGAGACTTTCAGAGAGTGTCTGAGAGTGTCTGAGAGTGTCAGAGAGTGTCAGAGAGTATCAGAGAGTTTCTGAGAGTCTCTGAGAGTGTCTGAGAGTGTCATAGAGTTTCTGAAAGTGTCAGAGAGTGTCAGAGAGTGTGAAAGACTTTCAGAGAAAGTCAGAGAGTTTCTGAGAGGATTTCAGAGTGTCAGAGAGTGCCTGAGGGTGTCAGAGAGTGTCAGTAACTGTCAGAGAATTTCAGAGAGTGTCAGAGATTTTCACAGAGTGTCTGAGAGTGTCTGAGAGTGTCTGAGAGTGTCAGAGAGTGTCAGAGACTTTCAGAGAGTTTCTGAGAGAGTCAGATAGTGTCAGAGAGTATCAGAGAGTTTCTGAGAGTCTCTGAGAGTGTCTGAGAGTGTCAGAGAGTGTCAGAGACTTTCAGAGAGTGTCTGAGAGTGTCAGAGAGTGTCAGAGAGTATCAGAGAGTTTCTGAGAGTTTCTGAGAGTGTCTGAGAGTTTCAGAGATATCCTGAGAGTCTCAGAGAGTGTCAGATAGTGTAAGAGATTGTCAAAGAGTATCAGAGAGTGTCAGAGATTGTCAAAGAGTGTCAGCGAGTGTCTGAGAGTGTCAAAGAATTTCATCGAGTATCAGAGAGTGTCACAGAGTTTCTGAAAGTTTCTGAGAGTTTCTGAGAGTATCTGGGAGTGTCAGAGAGTGTCAAAGACTTTCAGAGAGTGTCAGAGAGTTTCTGAGAGTATTTGAGAGTGTCAGAGAGTGCCTGAGGGCGTCAGAGAGGGTCAGAAACTGTCAGAGAGTTTCAGAGAGTGTCAGAGAGAGTCAGAGATTTTCACAGAGTGTCTGAGAGTGTCTGAGAGTGTCAGAGAGTGTCTGAGAGTGTCAGGGAATGTCCGAGAGTATCAGAGATTGTCAAAGAGTGTCAGAGAGTGTCAGAGAGTGTCAATGATTTTCATAGAGTGTCAGAGGGTGTCAGAGAGTTTCAGCGAGTGTCAGAGTGTGTCACAGAGCGTCAGAGAGTTTCAGAGAGTGTCAGAGAGTGTCAGAGATGTTCAGCGAGTGTCTGAGAGTGTCAGAGAGTGTCAGAGATTTTCTGAGAGTTTCAGAGATTTTCAGAGTTTGTCGAAGCGTTTCAGAGAATTTCTGAGAGTTTCTGAGAGTATCTGAGAATGTCAGATAGTGTCAGAGATTGTCAAAGAGTGTCAGAGATTGTCAAAGAGTGTCAGAGATTGTCAGAGAGTGTCAAAGCACTTCAGAGAGTGTCAGAGAGTGTCAGAGATAATTTGAGAGTGTCAGAGAGTGCCTGAGAGAGTCAGAGATTGTTAGCGAGTGTCAGAGAGTTTCAGAGATTTTCAGCGAGTGTCTGAGATTGTCAGAGACTGGCAGCGGATTTCAGAGAGTTTCTGAGAGTGTCTGAGAGTTTCAGCGAGTTTCAGAGAGTGTCAGAGAGTGTCAGAGAGTGTCAAAGAGTTTCAGACAGTGTCACAGATTTTCAGAAAGTGTCAGAGAGAGTCAGAGATTTTCGGAGAGTGTCTGACAGTGTCAGGGAGGCTCTGAGAGTGTCAGAGAGTGTCTGAGAGTGTCAGAGTGTGTCTGAGAGTGTCAGAGAGTGTCAGAGAGTTTCAGAGAGTGTATGGGAGTGTCAGAGAGTGTCAGAGTGTTTCAGAGAGTTTCTGAGAGTGTCCGAGAGTCTCTGAGAATATTTGAGAGTGTCAGAGAGTGTCAGAGAGTTTCAGGGAGTGTCAGAGAGTGTATGGGAGTGTCAGAGAGTGTCAGAGTGTTTCAGAGAGTTTCTGAGAGTGTCAGAGAGTTTTTGAGAATATTTGAGAGTTTCAGAGTGTGTCAGAGAGTGTCAGAGATTTTCAGAGAGTGTCTGAGAGTCTCAGACAGTGTCTGAGAGTTTCTGAGAGTGTCAGAAACTTTCTGAGAGTGTCAGAGAGTTTCAGAGAGTGTCAAACAGTTTCTGAGAGTTTCTGAGAGTTTCTGAGAGTATCTGAGAGTGTCAGATAATGTCAGAGATTGTCATTGAGTTTCAGAGAGTGTCAGAGAGTGTCAAAGACTTTCAGAGAGTGTCAGAGATTTTCTGAGAGTATTGAAAGTGTCAGGCAGTGCCTGAGAGTGTCAGAGAGTGTCAGTAACTGTCAGCGAGTTCCAGAGAGTTTCAGAGAGAGTCAGTGAATTTCAGAGAGTGCATGAGAGTGTCAGAGAGTGTCAGAGACTTTCAGAGAGTGCCTGAGAGTGTCGGAGAGTTTCAGAGAGTGTCAAAGAGTTTCAGAGAGTTTCTGAGAGTATCTGAGAGTGTCAGATAGTGTCAGATAGTGTCAGAGATTGTCAAAGAGTTTCAGAGAGTGTTAGATAGTTTCTGAGATTATTTGAGAGTGTCAGAGAGTTCCTGAGAGTGTCAGAGAGTGTTAGCGAGTGTCAGAGAGTTTCTGAGAGTGTCAGCGAGTGTCAGAGAGTGTCTGAGAGTGTCAGCGAGTTTCTGAAAGTTTCTGAGAATGTCTGAGAGTGTCAGTGAGTATCATAGAGTGTCAGAGAGTGTCGGAGAGTTTCAGCCAGCGTCAGAGAGTGTCAGAGAGTGTTATAGAGTGTCAGTGAGTTTCTGAGAGTTTCTGAGAGTATCTGAGAGTGTCAGATAGTGGCAGAGATTGTCAAAGATTTTCAGAGAGTGTTAGATAGTTTCTGAGATTATTTGAGAGTGTCAGAGAGTTCCTGAGAGTGTCAGAGAGTGTCAGAGAGTTTCTGAGAGTGTCAGTGAGTGTCAGAGAGTGTCTGAGAGTGTCAGAGAGTGTCAGAGAGTTTCTGAGGGTGTCTGAGAGTGTCAGTGAGTTTCATAGAGTTTCAGAGAGTGTCGGAGAGTTACAGCGAGTGTCAGAGTGTGTCAGAGAGAGTTATAGAGTGTAAGAGAGTGTCAGAGACGTTCAGAGAGTGTATGAGAGTGTCAGAGAGTGTCATAGAGTTTCTGGGAGTGTTAGAGAGTTCCTGAGTGTGTCAGAGAGTTTTAGCGAGTTTCTGAGAGGTTCTGAGAGTTTCTGAGAGTGTCAGCGAGTGTCAGCGAGTGTCTGAGATTGTCAGAGAGTGTCGGATATTTTCAGAGAGTGTCTGAGAGTGTCAGAGAGTGTCTGAGAGTTTCTGAGAGTGTCAGAGACTTTCAGAGAGTGTCTGAGAGTGTCAGAGAGTGTCAGAGGCTTTCAGAGAGTGTCAGAGAGTTTCTGAGAGTATTTGAGAGTGTCATTGAGTTTCTGAGAGTGTCAAAGAGCTTCAGAGAGTTTCTGAGAGTTTCTGAGAGTTTCTGAGAGTGTCATATAATGTCAGAGATTGTCAAAGAGTTTCAGAGAGTGTCAGAGAGCGTCAAAGAGTTTCAGAGAGTTTCTGAGAGTTTCTGAGAGTTTCTGAGAGTATCTGAGAGTGTCAGATAATGTCAGAGATTGTCAATGAGTTTCAGAGAGTGTCAGAGAGTGTCAGAGAGTGCCTGAGGGTGTCAGAGAGGGTCAGTAACTGTCAGAGAGTTTCAGAGAGTGTCTGAGAGTGTCAGTGAGTTTCATAGTGTGTCACAGAGTGTCGGAGAGTTACAGCGAGTGTCAGAGTGTGTCAGAGAGTTTCTGAGAGTGTCAGAGAGTTTCTGAGAATATTTGAGAGTGTCAGAGAGTGTCAGAGAATTTCAGAGAGTGTATGGGAGTGTCAGAGAGTGTCAAAGTGTTTCAGAGAGTTTCTGAAAGTCTCTGAGAGTTTTTGAGAATGTTTGAGAGTTTCAGAGTGTGTCAGAGAGTGTCAGAGATTTTCAGAGAGTGTCTGAGAGCGTCAGAGAGTGTCTGAGAGTGTCAGACAGTGTCTGAGAGTTTCTGAGTGTGTCAGAAACTTTCAGAGAGCGTCTGAGAGTGTCAGAGAGTGTCAGAGACTTTCAGAGAGTGTCAGAGAGTTTCTGAGAGTATTTGAGAGTGTCATTGAGTTTCTGAGAGTGTCAGAGAGTTTCAGAGAGTTTCTGAGAGTATCTGAGAGTGTCAGATAATGTCAGAGATTGTCAATGAGTTTCAGAGAGTGTCAGAGAGTGTCAAAGACTTTCAGAGAGTATTGAAAGTGTCAGGCAGTGCCTGAGAGTGTCAGAGAGTGTCAGTAACTGTCAGAGAGTTTCAGAGAGTTTCTGAGAGAGTCAGAGAATTTCAGAGAGTGCATGAGAGTGTCAGAGAATGTCAGAGACTTTCAGAGAGTGTCTGAGAGTGTCAGAGAGTGTCATAGAGTTTCTGAAAGTGTCAGAGAGTTTCAGAGAGTGTCAAAGAGTTTCAGAGAGTTTCTGAGAGTATCTGAGAGTTGCAGATAGTGTCAGATAGTGTCAGAGAGTGTCAAAGAGTTTCAGAGAGTGTTAGATAGTTTCTGAGATTATTTGAGAGTGTCAGAGAGCTCCTGAGAGTGTCAGAGAGTGTTAGCGAGTGTCAGAGAGTTTCTGAGAGTTTCTGAGAGTGTCAGCGAGTGTCAGAGAGTGTCTGAGAGTGTCAGAGGGTTTCTGAGAGTTTCTGAGAATGTATGAGAGTGTCAGTGAGTATCATAGAGTGTCAGAGAGTGTCGGAGAGTTTCAGCCAGTGTCAGAGAGTGTCAGAGAGTGTTATAGAGTGTCAGAGAGTTTCCGAGAGTTTCTGAGAGTATCTGAGAGTGTCAGATAGTGGCAGAGATTGTCCAAGAGTTTCAGAGAGTGTTAGATAGTTTCTGAGATTATTTGAGAGTGTCAGAGAGTTCCTGAGAGTGTCAGAGAGTTTCTGAGAGTTTCAGAGAGTGTCAGTGAGTGTCAGAGAGTGTCTGAGAGTGTCAGAGAGTGTCAGAGAGTTTCTGAGAGTGTCTGAGAGTGTCAGTGAGTTTCATAGAGTGTCAGAGAGTGTCGGAGAGTTACAGCGAGTGTCAGAGTGTGTCAGAGAGAGTTATAGAGTGTAAGAGAGTGTCAGAGACTTTCAGAGAGTGTATGAGAGTGTCAGAGAGTGTCATAGAGTTTCTGGGAGTGTGAGAGAGTTCCTGAGTGTGTCAGAGAGTTTTAGCGAGTTTCTGAGAGGTTCTGAGACTTTCTGAGAGTGTCAGCGAGTGTCAGCGAGTGTCTGAGAGTGTCAGAGATTGTCAGAGATTTTCAGAGAGTGTCTGAGAGTGTCAGAGACTGTCTGAGAGTTACTGAGAGTGTCAGAGACTTTCAGAGAGTGTCTGAGAGTGTCAGAGAGTGTCAGAGAATTTCAGAGTGTTTCAGAGAGTTTCTGAGAGTATTTGAGAGTGTCATTGAGTTTCTGAGAGTGTCAGAGAGTTTCAGAGCCTGTCAAAGAGTTTCAGAGAGTTTCTGAGAGTTTCTGAGAGTATCTGAGAGTGTCAGATAATGTCAGAGATTGTCAAAGAGTTTCAGAGATTGTCAGAGATTCTCAAAGACTTTCAGAGAGTGTCAGAGAGTTTCTAAGAGTATTTGAGAGTGTCAGAGAGTGCCTGATGGTGTCAGAGAGGGTCAGTAACTGTCAGAGAGTTTCAGAGAGTGTCAGAGAGAGTCAGAGATTTTCACAGAGTGTCTGAGAGTGTCTGAGAGTGTCAGAGAGTGTCTGAGAGTTTCAGAGAGTGTCTGAGAGTGTCAGAGAATGTCAGAGAGTATCAGAGAGTTTCTGAGAGTTTCTGAGAGTGTCAGAGATTGTCAAAGAGTTTCAGAGAGTGTCACATAGTTTCTGAGATTATTTGAGAGTGTCAGAGAGTTCCTGAGAGAGTCAGAGAGTGTTAGCGAATGACAGAGAGTTTCTGAGAGTTTCTGAGAGTGTCAGCGAGTGTCAGAGCGTGTCTGAGAGTGTCAGAGAGTGGCAGAGAGTTTCTGAGAGTGTCACTGAGTTTCAGAGAGTGTCTGAGAGTTTCAGCGAGTGTCAGAGAGTGTCAGAGTGTCAGAGACTTTCAGAGAGTTTCTGAGAGTTTCTGAGAGTATCTGAGAGTGTCAGATAGTGGCAGAGATTGTCAAAGAGTGTCATCGAGTGTGAGAGAGTGTCAAAGATTTTCATAGAATGTCTGAGAGTGTCAGAGAGTTTCAGCGAGTGTCAGAGTGTGTCACTGAGTGTCAGACAGTTTCAGAGAGTGTCAGAGAGTGTCAGAGATTTTCAGCGAGTGTCTGAGATTGTCAGAGACTGGCAGAGAGTTTCAGAGAGTTTCTGAGAGTGTCAGAGAGATTCAGAGAGAGTCAGAGAGTTTCTGAGAGTGGCTGAGAGTGTCAGAGAGTGTCAGAGAATGTCGGAGAGTGTCAGTTAGTTTCAGCGAGTGTCAGAGAGTGCCACAGAGTTTCTGAGAGTTTCTGAGAGTGTCAGAGAGTGTCAAAGAGTGTCAGAGAGTGTCAGAGAGTTTCAGCGAGTGTCAGAGTGTGTCACAGAGTGTCAGAGAGTTTCAGAGACTGTCAGAGTGTGTCAGAGATTTTCGGCGAGTGTCTGAGAGTGTCAGAGAGTTTCTGAGATATTCTGAGAGTGGCTGATAATGTCCGAGAGTGTCACAGAGTGTCAGAGAGTTTCTGAGATTTTCAGAGAGTGTCTCAGCGTGTCAGAGAGTGGCAGAGAGTGTCTGAGAGTGCCAGAGAGTGTCAGTAAATGTCAGAGCGTGTCTTAGAGTGTCTGAGAGTGTCAGTGAGTGTCAAAGAGTGTCAGAGAGATTCTGAGATTTTCTGAGAGTGGCTGAGAGTGTCAGAGAATGTCTGAGTGTGTCTGAGAGTGTCGGAGAGTGTCAAAGAGTGTCAGAAAGTTTCTGAGAGTTTCTGAGAGTGGCTGAGAGTGTCTCAGAGTGTCAGAGACTTTCAGAGAGTGTCTGAGAGTGTCAGAGAGTGTCAGAGAGTTTCAGAGAGTTTCAGAGAGATCCTGAGAGTGTCAGAGAGTGTCAGATAGTGTCAGAAAGTGTCAAAGAGTTTCAGAGAGTGTCAGAGAGTTTCTGAGATTATTTGAGAATGTTAGAGAGTTCCTGAGAGTGTCACAGAGTTTCAGCGAGTTTCTGAGTGGTTCTGAGACTTTCTGAGAGTGTCAGCGAGTGTTAGCGAGTGTCTGAGAGTGTCAGAGATTGTCAGAGACTTTCAGAGAGTGTCTGAGAGTGTCAGAGAGTGTCAGAGAGTGTCAGTAAATGTCAGAGAGTTTGAGAGAGTGTCACAGATTTTCAGAATGTCTAAGAGTGTCAGAGAGTGTCTGAGAGTGTCAGAGAGAGTCTGAGAGTGTCTGAGAGTGTCTCAGAGTGTCTCAGAGTGTCAGAGAATTTCAGAGAGTGTCTGAGAGTGTCAGAGAGTGTCAGAGAGTTTCAGAGAGTTTCTGAGAGTTTCTGAGAGTGTCTGAGAGTTTCAGAGAGTTTCAGAGAATTTGAGAGAGATCCTGAGAGTCTCAGAGAGTGTCAGATAGTGTCAGAGATTGTCAAAGAGTGTCAGAGAGTGTCAAAGAGTTTCAGAGAGTGTCAGAGAGTTTCTGAGATTATTTGAGAGTGTTAGAGAGTTCCTGAGAGTGTCAGAGAGTTTTAGCGAGTGTCTGAGAGGTTCTGAGAGTTTCTGAGAGTATCAGGGAGTGTCTGAGAGTGTCAGAGCTTGTCAGAGAGTGTCTGAGAGTTTCTGAGAGAGTCTGAGAGTGTCAGTGAGTTTCAGAGTGTCAGAGAGTGTCTGAGAGTGTCAGACAGTGTCAGAGACTTTCAGAGAGCGTCAGAGAGTTTCTGAGAGTATTTGAGAGTGTCATTGAGTTTCTGAGAATGTCAGAGTTTCAGAGAGTGCCAAAGAGTTTCAGAGAGTATCTGAGAGTTTCTGAGAGTGGCTGAGAGTGTCAGAGAGTGTCAGAGAATGTCAGTAAATGTCACAGAGCTTGAGAGAGTGTCAGAGAGTGTCACAGATTTTCAGAGTGTCTAAGAGTGTCAGAGAATGTCTGAGAGTGTCAGAGAGAGTCTGAGAGTGTCTGAGAGTGTCAGAGAGTTTCAGAGACTTTCAGAGAGTTTCTGAGTGTGTCAGAGAGTGTCAGAGAGTTTTGGAGAGTTTCAGAGAGTTTGAGAGAGATCCTGAGAGTCTCAGAGAGTGTCAGATAGTGTCAGAGATTGTCAAAGAGTGTCAGAGAGTGTCAAAGAGTTTCAGAGACTGTCAGAGAGTTTCTGAGATTATTTGACAGTGTTAGAGTGTTCCTGAGAGTGTCAGAGAGTTTTAGCGAGTGTCTGAGAGGTTCTGAGTGTTTCTGAGAATGTCAGAGAGTGTCAGCGAGTGTCTGAGAGTGTCAGAGAGTTTCAGAGAGTATCTGAGAGTTTCTGAGAGTGTCAGAGAGTGTCAGAGAATGTCAGAGAGTGTCAGAGAGTGAAAGACAATGTCTGTGAGTGTCAGAGAGTGTCAGTAAATGTCAGAGAGTTCGGGAGAGTGTCAGAGAGTGTCACAGATTTTCAGAGTATCTAAGAGTGTCAGAGAGTGTCTGAGAGTGTGAGAGAGAGTCTGAGAGTGTCTGAGAGTGTCAGAGAGTGTCAGAGACTTCCAGAGAGTGTCTGAGAGTGTCAAAGAGTTTCAGAGAGTGTCAGAGAGTTTCTGAGATTATTTGAGAGTGTTCGAGTGTTCCTGAGAGTGTCAGAGAGTTTTAGCGAGTGTCTGAGAGGTTCTGAGTGTTTCTGAGAATGTCAGAGAGTGTCAGCGAGTGTCTGAGAGTGTCAGAGAGTGTCAGAGAGTGTCTGAGAGTTTCTGAGGGAGTCTGAGAGTGTCAGTGAGTTTCATAGAGTTTCAGAGAGTGTCTGAGAGTGACAGCGAGTGTCAGAGACTTTCAGAGAGTGTCAGAGAGTTTCTGAGAGTATTTGAGAGTGTCATTGAGTTTCTGAGAGAGTCAGAGAGTTTCAGAGAGTGTCAAAGAGTTTCAGAGAGTTTATGAGAGTATCTGAGAGTGTCAGATAATGTCAGAGATTGTCAAAGAGTTTCAGAGAGTGTCAAAGACTTTCAGAGAGTGTCAGAGAGTTTCAGAGAGTATTTGAGAGTGTCAGAGAGTGCCTGAGGGTGTCAGAGAGTGTCAGTAACTGTCAGAGCGTTTCAGAGAATGTCAGAGATTTTCTTAGAGTGTCTGAGAGTGTCTGAGAGTGTCAGAGAGTGTCAGAGACTTTCAGAGAGTGTCTGAGAGTGTCAGAGAGTGTCAGAGAGTATCAGAGAGTTTCTGAGAGTCTCTGAGAGTGTCTGAGAGTGTCATAGAGTTTCTGAAAGTGTCAGAGAGTGTCAGAGAGTGTCAAAGACTTTCAGAGAGTGTCAGAGAGTTCCTGAGAGGATTTGAGAGTGTCAGAGAGTGCCTGAGGGTGTCAGAGAGTGTCAGTAACTGTCAGAGAGTTTCAGAGAGTGTCAGAGATTTTCACAGAGTGTCTGAGAGTGTCTGAGAGTGTCTGAGAGTGACAGAGAGTGTCAGAGACTTTCAGAGAGTTTCTGAGAGAGTCAGATAGTGTCAGAGAGTATCAGAGTGTTTCTGAGAGTCTCTGAGAGTGTCAGAGAGTGTCAGAGAGTGTCAGAGACTTTCAGAGAGTGTTTGAGAGTGTCAGAGAGTGTCAGAGAGTATCAGAGAGTTTCTGAGAGTTTCTGAGAGTGTCTGAGAGTTTCAGAGAGATCCTGAGAGTCTTAGAGAGTGTCAGATAGTGTAAGAGATTGTCAAAGAGTGTCAGAGAGTGTCAGAGAGTGTCAAAGAGTTTCAGAGAGTTTCTGAGAGTTTCTGAGAGTATTTGAGAGTGTTAGAGAGATTTAGCGAGTGTCTGAGAGGTTCTGAGAGTTTCTGAGAGAGTCAGCGAGTGTCTGAGAGTGTCAGAGAGTGTCAGAGAATTTCAGAGAGTGTCTGTGAGTGTCAGATAGTGTCAGAGATTGTCAGAGTTTCAGAGAGTGTTAGATAGTTTCTGAGCTTATTTGAGAGTGTCAGAGAGTTCCTGAGAGTGTCAGAGAGTTTCTGAGAGTTTCTGAGAGTGTCAGTGAGTGTCAGAGAGTGTCTGAGAGTGTCAGAGAGTTTCTGAGAGTTTCTGAGAGTGTCTGAGAGTGTCAGTGAGTTTCATAGAGTGTCAGAGAGTGTCTGAGAGTTACAGCAAGTGTCAGAGTGTGTCAGAGAGAGTTATATAGTGTAAGAGAGTGTCAGATACTTTCAGAGTGTGTATGAGAGTGTCAGAGAGTGTCATAGAGTTTCTGGGAGTGAGAGTTTCAGAGACTGTCCAAGAGTTTCAGAGAGTTTCTGAGAATTTCTGAGAGTATCTGAGAGTATCAGAGAGTGTCAGAGATTGTCAAAGAGTTTCAGCGAGTGTCTGAGAGTTTCTGAGAGTGTCAGAGAGTTTCAGCGAGTGTCAGAGTGTGTCACAGAGTGTCAGAGAGTTTCAGTGAGCGCCAGAGAGTGTCAGAGATTTTCAGAGAGTGTCTGAGATTGTCAGAGACTGGCAGAGAGTTTCAGAGAGTGTCAGAGAGTGTCACAGAGTTTCTGAGAGTGGCTGAGAGTGTCAGAGAGTGTCTGATAGTGTCAAGAGTGTCAAAGAGCGTCAGAGAGTGTCACAGAGTTTCTGAGAGTGTCTGAGAGTGTCAGAGAGTTTCAGAGAGTGTCAGAGATTTTCAGCGAGTGTCTGTGAGTGTCAGAGAGTGTCAGAAAGTGTCAGAGAGTTTCTGAGAGTCTCTGAGAGTGTCTGAGAGTGTCAGAGAGTGTCTGAGAGTGGTAGAGAGTGTCAGAGAGTGTCTGAGAGTGTCAGAGAGTGATAGAGAGTGTCTGAGAGTGTCTGAGAGTGTCAGAGAGTGTCTGAGAGTGATAGAGTGTGTCAGAGAGTGTCTGAGAGTGTCAGAGAGTGATAGAGAGTGTCTGAGAGTGACAGAGAGTGTCTGAGAGTGGTAGAGAGTGTAAGAGAGTGGTACAGAGTGTCTGAGAGTGTCAGAGAATGTCAGAGAGGATCTGAGAGTGTCTGAGAGTGTCTGAGATTGTCTGAGAGTGTCAGAGAGTGGTAGAGAGTGTCAGAGAGTGGTAGAGAGTGTCTGAGGGTGATAGAGCGTCTCAGGGAGTGATAGAGAGTGTCTGAGAGTGTCAGAGAGTTGTAGAGAGTGTCTGAGAGTGATATAGAGTGTCTGAGAGTGATAGAGTGTGTCTGAGAGAGTCTGAGACAGTCTGAGAGTGTCAGAGAGTGTCAGAGAGTGGTCGAGAGAGTCTGAGAGTGTCAGAGAGTGGTACAGAGTGGTAGAGAGTGGCTGAGAGTGTCTGAGAGTGTCAGAGAGTGTCAGAGAGGATCTGAGAGTGTCTGAGAGTATCTGAGATTATCTGAGAGTGTCAGAGAGTGGTAGAAAGTGTCAGAGAGTGATAGAGATTGTCTGAGAGTATCTGAGAGTGATAGAGAGTGTCAGAGAGTGATAGAGAGTGTCTGAGAGTGATGGAGAGTGTCAGAGTGTGTCTGAGAGTGTCAAAGAGTGATAGAGAGTGTCAGTGAGTGATAGAGAGTGTCAGAGAGTGATAGAGAGTGTCTGAGAGTGTCAGAGATTGTCTGAGAGTGGTAGAGAGTGTCAGAGAGTGTTGGAGAGAGTCTGAGATTGAGAGATAGTGTCTGAGAGTGACAGTGAGTGTCAGAGATTGTCAGAGAGGATCAGAGAGTGGTAGAGAGTGTCTGAGAGTGATAGAGAGTGTCTGAGAGTGTCAGAGAGTTGTAGAGAGTGTCTGAGAGTGATATCGAGTGTCTGAGAGTGATAGAGTGTGTCTGAGAGAGTCTGAGAGTGTCAGAGTGTGGTAGAGAGAGTCTGAGAGTGTCCGAGAGTGAGAGAGAGTGTCTGAGAGTGTCAGAGAATGTCAGAGAGGATCTGAGAGAGTCTGAGAGTGTCTGAGAGTATCTGAGATTGTCTGAGAGTGTCAGAGATTGATAGAGTGTCTGTGAGTGTCAGAGAGTGTCAGAGAGTGGTAGAGAGTGTCTGAGAGTGATATATAGTGTCTGAGAGAGTCTGAGAGAGTCTGAGAGTGTCAGAGAGTGGTACAGAGAGTCTGAGAGTGTCTGAGAGTGACAGAGAGTGACAGAGAGTGTCAGAGTGTCAGAGAAAGTCAGAGAGGATCTGAGAGTGTCGGAGTGTGTCTGAGAGTATCTGAGATTGTCTGAGAGTGTCAGAGAGTGGCAGAGAGTGGCAGAGAGTGATAGAGATTGTCTGAGAGTGTCTGAGAGGGATAGAGAGTGTCAGAGAGTGATAGAGAGTGTCTGAGAGTGATAGAGAGTGTCAGAGTGTATCTGAGAGTGTCAGAGAGTGATAGAGAGTGTCAGTGAGTGATAGAGAGTGTCTGAGAGTGTCAGAGATTGTCTGAGAGTGTCAGAGATTGTCTGAGAGTGGTAGAGAGTGTCAGAGAGTGTTGGAGAGAGTCTGAGGTTGATAGATAGTGTCTGAGAGTGACCGTGAGTGTCAGAGATTGTCAGAGAGTGTCTGAGATTGATGGAGAGTGTCAGAGAGTGACAGAGAGTGTCAGAGCGTGTTAGAGAGTGATGGAGAATGTCAGAGTGTCAGACAGAGTCAGAGAGTGACAGAGAGAGTCTGAGAGTATCAGAGAGAGTCAGAGAGTGATGGAGAGTTTCAGAGAGTGTCAGAGATTGTCAGAGAGAGAGTGAGAGTGTCAGAGAGTGTCTGAGAGTGGGAGAGAGTTTCTGAGAGTGTCAGAGAGTGAACGAGAGTGTCTGAGAGTATCTGAGAGTTTCTGAGAGTGTTTGCGAGTGTCTGAGAGTGTCCGAGAGTGTTAGAGAGTGTCAGAGAATGTCAGAGAGTGTTAGAGAGTGTCAGAGAGAGTCAGAGGGTGATAGAGTGTGTCTGAGAGTGTCAGAGAGTGATAGAGAGTGTCTGAGGGTGTCTGAAAGTGTCAGAGAGTGTCAGAGAGTGTCAGAGAGTGATAGAGTGTGTCTGAGAGTGTCTGAGAGTGTCTGAGAGAGTCTGAGAGTGATAGAGCGTGTCTCAGAGTGTCATAGTTTGTCAGAGTGTATTGGAGAGTGATAGAGAATGTCAGAGAGTGATAGAGAGAGTCCGAGCGTGTTAGAGAGTGATAGAGAGTGTCAGAGAGTGTCAGAGAGTGACAGAGAGTGACTGAGATTGTTTGAGAGCATCAGAGAGTGTCAGAGAGTGTCAGAGAGTGATAGAGAGTGTCAGAGAGTGTCAGAGAGTGTCAGAGAGAGATGGAGAGTGTCAGAGAGTGTCCGAGAGAGCCAGAGAGTTATAGAGTGTGTCATAGAGTGTCAGAGAGTGTCTGAGATTGTCTGAGAGTGTCTGAGAGAGACCAAGAGTTTCTGAGAGTGTCTGAGAGTGTCCGAGAGTGATTGAGAGTGTCTCGGGGTGTCTGAAATTGTCAGAGAGAGTCAGAGAGTAATAGAGTGCGTCTGAGAGTGTCTGAGAGTGTCACAGAGTGATAGAGAGTGTCTGAGAGTGTCAGAGAGTATCAGAGAGAGTCAGAGAGTGATAGAGAGTGTCAGAGAGTGTCAGAGAGTGACAAAGAGTGTCTGAGAGTGTCCGTGAGAGACAGAGAGTGTCAGAGAGAGTCTGAGAGTGTCAGAGAGTGTCAGAGAGTGATAGAGTGTGTCTGAGAGTGTCAGAGAGTGTCAGAGAGGGGCAGAGCGTGTTAGAGAGTGATAGAGAATGTCAGAGCGTCTCAGATAGTGTCTGAGAGTGTCTGAGACTATCAGAGAGTGTCAGAGAGTGTCAGAGAGTGATAGAGAGTGTCAGAGAGTGATTGAGAGTGATAGAGATTCTCAGAGAGTGATAGAGATTGTCTGAGAGTGATACAGAGGGTCAGAGAGTGTCAGAGAGTGTCAGAGTGTGTCTGAGAGTGCCAGAGAGTGCCAGAGAGTGTCAGAGAGTGTCAGAGAGTGTCCGAGTGTGATCGAGAGTGTCAGAGAGTGTCTGAGAGAGTCTGAGAGTGTCAGAGAGTGTCAGAGAGTGATAGAGAGAGTCAGAGAGTGATAGAGAGTGATTGAGAGTGTCTGAGAGTGGTAGAGAGTGTCAGAGAGTGGTACAGAGTGTCTGAGAGTGTCAGAGAATGTCAGAGAGGATCTGAGAGTGTCTGAGATTGTCTGAGAGTGTCAGAGAGTGGTAGAGAGTGGTAGAGCGTGTCAGAGAGTGGTAGAGAGTGTCTGAGGGTGACAGAGAGTGTCTGAGAGTGTCAGAGAGTATCTGAGAGTATCTGAGATTACCTGAGAGTGATAGAGATTGTCTGAGTGTCTGAGAGGGTCATAGAGTGATAGAGAGTGTCTGAGAGTGATAGAGAGTGTCTGAGAGTGATAGAGATTGTCTGAGAGTGTCAGAGAGAGACAGAGAGTGTCTGAGAGTGATCGAGAGTGTCTGAGAGTGTCAGGGAGTGTCAGAGCGTGTTAGAGAGTGATAGAGTGTGTCAGAGAGTGTCAGAGAGTGTCAGAGAGTGATAGAGAGTGTCTGAGAGTGTCAGAGAGTTGTAGAGAGTGTCTGAGAGTGATATAGAGTGTCTGAGAGTGATAGAGTTTGTCTGAGAGAGTCTGAGAGTGTCAGAGAGTGGGAGAGAGAGTCTGAGAGTGTCCGAGAGTGATAGAGAGTGTCTGAGAGTGTCAAGAGAAAGTCAGAGAGGATCTAAGAGTGTCTGAGAGTGTCTGAGAATATCTGAGATTGTCTGAGAGTTTCAGAGATTGATAGAGTGTCTGAGAGTGTCAGAGAGTGGTCGAGAGTGTCTGAGAGTGATATAGAGTGTATGAGAGTGTCTGAGAGAGTCTGAGAGTGCCAGAGAGTGGTAGAGAGAGTCTGAGAGTGTCTGAGAGTGACAGAGAGTGGCAGAGAGTGTCTGAGAGTGTCAGAGAATGTCAGAGAGGATCTGAGAGTGTCTGAGAGTGTCTGAGAGTATCTGAGATTGTCTGAGAGTGTCAGAGAGCGGTAGAGTGTGTCTGAGAGTGTCAGAGAGTGTCAGAGAGGCTCTGAGAGTGATAGAGAGTGTCAGAGGGTGATAGAGAGTGTCAGAGAGTGATAGAGAGTGTCAGAGTGTGTCTGAGAGTGTCAGAGAGTGATAGAGAGTGTCAGTGAGTGATAGAGAGTGTCAGAGAGTGATAGAGAGTGTCTGAGAGTGGTAGAGAGTGTCATGAGTGTTGGAGAGAGTCTGAGATTGATAGATAGTGTCTGAGAGTGACAGTGAGTGTCAGAGATTGTCAGAGAGTGTCTGAGATTGATGGAAAGTGTCAGAGAGTGATAGAGAGTGTCAGAGCGTGTTAGAGAGTGATAGAGAATGTCAGAGTGTCAGACAGAGTCAGAGAGTGACAGAGAGTGACTGAGAGTATCAGAGAGCATCAGAGAGTGATAGAGAGTTTCAGAGAGTGTCAGAGAGTGTCTGAGAGAGATTGAGAGTGTCAGAGAGTGTCAGAGAGTGTCAGAGAGTGATAGAGAGTGTCAGAGAGTGTCAGAGAGTGTCTGAGAGTGTCAGAGATTGTCAGAGAGTGTCTGAGATTGATGGAGAGTGTCAGAGAGTGATAGAGAGTGTCAGGGCGTGTTAGAGAGTGATAGACAATGTCAGAGTGTCAGACAGAGTCAGAGAGTGACAGAGAGTGTCTAAGAGTATCAGAGAGTGTCAGAGAGTGATAGAGAGTTTCAGAGAGTGTCAGAGAGAGATTGAGAGTGTCAGAGAGTGTCAGAGATTGTCAGAGAGAGATTGAGAGTGTCAGAGAGTATCTGAGACTGTCAGAGAGTGTCTGAGAGTGTCTGAGAGTGTCAGAGAGTGTCTGAGAGTGTCAGAGACTGATACAGAGTGTCTGAGAGTGTCTGAGAGTGTCTGAGAGTGATAGAGAGTGTCTGAGAGTGATAGAGAGTGTCTGAGAGTGTCAGAGTGTGTCAGAGAGTGATAGAGAGTGTCAGTGAGTGATAGAGAGTGTCAGAGAGTGATAGAGAGTGTCTGAGATTGTCAGAGAGTGTCAGAGAGGATCTGAGAGTCTCTGAGACTGTCTGAGAGAATCTGAGATTGTCTGAGAGTGTCAGAGAGTGGTAGAGAGTGTCAGAGAGTGATAGGTTAGATTAGATTAGAGATACAGCACTGAAACAGGCCCTTCGGTCCACCGAGTCTGTGCCGACCATCAACCACCCATTTATACTAATCCTACACTAATCCCCTATTCCTACCAAACATCCCCACCTGTCCCTATATTTCCCTATCACCTACCTATACTAGTGACAATTTATAATGGCCAACTTACCTATCAACCTGCAAGTCTTTTGGCTTGTGGGAGGAAACCGGAGCACCCGGAGAAAACCCACGCAGACACAGGGAGAACTTGCAAACTCCCCACAGGCAGTACCCGGAATCGAACCCGGGTCCCTGGAGATGTGAGGCTGCAGTGCTAACCACTGCGCCACTGTGCCGCCCTTGTCTGAGAGTGTCTGAGAGTGATAGAGAGTGTCAGAGCGTGTTCGAGAGTGATAGAGAATGTCAGAGTGTCAGACACAGTCAGAGAGTGACAGAGTTTCTGAGAGTGTCAGAGAGTGTTTGAGATTGTCAAAGAGTGTCAGAGAGTGTCTCAGAGTGTCAGATAGTGTCTGAGAGTGTCTGAAAGTGTCAGAGAGTGATAGAGAGGGTCTGAGAGTGACAGATAGTGTCTGAGAGTGATAAATAGTGTCTGAGAGTGTCTGAGAGTGTCAGAGAGTGTCAGAGTCAGAGGATGATAGGGAGTGTCTGAGAGTGTCTGAGAGTGATAGAGTGTGTCTGAGGGTGTCTGAAAGTGTCAGAGAGTGTCAGAGAGTGGGAGAGAGTGTCTAAGCGTGATAGAGAGTGATAGAGAGTGTCTGAGAGTGTCACAGAGTGGTAGAGAGTGTCTGAAAGTGATTGAGAGTGTCTGAGAGTGATAGAGAGTGTCTGAGAGTGTCTGAGAGTGGTAGAGAGTGTCTGAGTGTGATAGAGTGTCTGAGAGTGTCAGAGAGTATCTGAGAGTATCTGAGAGTGTCTGAGAGTGTCAGAGAGTGATAGAGATTGTCTGAGAGTGTCTGAGAGGGTCATAGAGTGATAGAGTGTGTCTGAAAGTGATAGAGATTGTCTGAGAGTGTCAGAGAGAGATAGAGAGTGTCTGAGAGTGATAGAGAGTGTCTGAGAGTGATAGAGAGTGTCAGTGAGTGGTAGAGAGTGTCAGAGAGTGATAGAGAGTGTCTGAGAGTGTCAGAGATTGTCAGAGAGTGGGAGAGAGCGTCAGAGAGTGTTGGAGAGAGTCTGAGATTGATAGATAGTGTCTGAGAGTGACAGTGAGTGTCAGAGATTGTCAGAGAGTGTCTGAGATTGATGGAGATGTCAGAGAGTGATAGAGAGTGTCAGAGCGTGTTAGAGAGTGATAGAGAATGTCAGAGTGTCAGACAGAGTCAGAGAGTGACAGAGTGTCTGAGAGTATCAGAGAGTGTCAGAGAGTGTCTGAGAGTGTCAGAGAGTGTCAGAGAGTGTCTGAGATTGTCAGAGAGTGTCAGATAGTGTCTCAGAGTGTCAGATAGTGTCTGAGAGTGTCTGAAAGTGTCAGAGAGTGTCAGAGAGTGGCAGAGAGTGTCTGAGAGTGATCGAGAGTGTCTGAGAGTCATAGACAGTGTCTGAGAGTGTCAGAGAGTGTCAGAGAGTGTCAGAGAGTGTCTCAGAGTGTCAGATCGTGTCTGAGAGTGTCTGAAAGTGTCAGAGAGTGGCAGAGAGTGGCAGAGAGTGTCTGAGAGTGATACAGAGTGTCTGAGAGTCATAGAAAGTGTCTGAGAGTGTCTGAGAGTGTCAGAGAGTGATAGAGAGTGTCTGAGAGTTATAGATAGTGTCTGGAGTGCCTGAGAGTGTCAGAGAGTGTCAGAGTCAGAGGACGATAGGGAGTGTCTGAGAGTGTCTGAGAGTGATAGAGAGTGTCTGAGGGTGTCTGAAAGTGTCAGAGAGTGATAGCGAGTGTGTGAGAGTGTCACAGAGTGATAGAGAGTGTCTGAGAGTTTCTGAGAGTTTCAGACATTGATAGAGATTATCTGAGGGTGTCTGAAATTGTCAGAGAGTGTCAGAGAGTGATAGAGATTGTCTGAGTGTGTCTGAGAGTGATAGAGAATGGTAGAGAGTGTCAGAGAGGATCAGAGAGTGATATAGTGTGTCTGAGAGGGTCAGAGAGTGATGGGGAGTTTCTGAGAGTGATAGAGAGTGTCTGAGAGTGTCTGAGATTGTCAGAGAGTGATAGAGAGAGTCTGAGAGTGTCAGAGAGTGGGAGAGAGTGTCTGAGGGTGATAGAGAGTGTCAGAGAGTGATAGAGAGCGTCTGAGAGTGTCACAGAGTGGTAGAGAGTGTCTGAAAGTGATTGAGAGTGTCTGCGAGTGATAGAGACTGTCTGAGAGTGTCTGAGAGTGGCAGAGAGTGTCCGAGAGTGGCAGAGAGTGTGAGAGTGATAGAGTGTCTGAGAGTGTCAGAGAGTGTCTGAGAGTGATAGAGATTGTCTGAGAGTGATAGTGATTGTCTGAGAGTTTCTGAGAGTGTCAGAGAGAGATAGAGAGTGTCTGAGAGTGTCAGAGATTGTCAGAGAATGGTAGAGAGTGTCAGAGAGTGTCAGAGAGAGATAGAGAGTGTCTGAGAGTGATAGAGAGTGTCTGAGAGTGATAGAGAGTGTCAGTGAGTGGTAGAGAGTGTCAGAGAGTGATAGAGAGTGTCTGAGAGTGTCAGAGATTGTCAGAGAGTGGGATAGAGCGTCAGAGAGTGTTGGAGAGAGTCTGAGATTGATAGATAGTGTCTGAGAGTGACAGTGAGTGTCAGAGATTGTCAGAGAGTGTCTGAGATTGATGGAGATGTCAGAGAGTGATAGAGAGTGTCAGAGCGTGTTAGAGAGTGATAGAGAATGTCAGAGTGTCAGACAGAGTCAGAGAGTCACAGAGTGTCTGAGAGTATCAGAGAGTGTCAGAGAGTGTCTGAGCGTGTCAGAGAGTGTCAGAGAGTGTCTGAGATTGTCAGAGAGTGTCTCAGAGTGTCAGATAGTGTCTGAGAGTGTCTGAAAGTGTCAGAGAGTGTCAGAGAGTGGCAGAGAGTGTCTGAGAGTGATAGAGAGTGTCTGAGAGTGATAGATAGTGTCTGAGAGTGATAGATAGTGTCTGAGAGTGTCAGAGAGTGTCAGAGAGTGTCAGAGTCAGAGGATGATAGAGAGTGTCTGAGAGTGTCTGAGAGTGATAGAGAGTGTCTGAGGGTGTCTGAAAGTGTCAGAGTGTGTCAGAGAGTGATAGAGAGTGTCTGAGAGTGTCACAGAGTGATAGAGAGTGTCTGAGAGTTTCTGAGAGTTTCAGACATTGATAGAGATTATCTGAGTGTGTCTGAAATTGTCAGAGAGTGATAGAGATTGTCTGAGTGTGTCTGAGAGTGATAGAGAGTGTCTGAGAGTGTCAGAGAGTATCAGAGAGTGTCTGAGAGTGTCAGAGAGTGTCAGAGAGTATCAGAGAGTGATATTGTGTGTCTGAGAGGGTCAGAGAGTGATGGAGAGTTTCTGAGAGTGATAGAGCGTGTCTGAGAGTGTCTGAGATTGTCAGAGAGTGATAGAGAGTGTCTGAGAGTGTCAGAGAGTGGGAGAGAGTGTCTGAGGGTGATAGAGAGTGTCAGAGAGTGATAGAGAGTGTCTGAGAGTGTCACAGAGTGATAGAGAGTGTCTGAAAGTGATTGAGAGTGTCTGAGAGAGATAGAGAGTGTCTGAGAGTGTCAGAGAGTGTCAGAGAGTGTCAGAGTCAGAGGATGATAGAGAGTGTCTGAGAGTGTCAGAGAGTTGTAGAGAGTGTCTGAGAGTGATATAGAGTGTCTGAGAGTGATAGAGTGTGTCAGAGAGTGTCTGAGAGTGTCAGAGAGTGATAGAGAGTGTCTGAGAGTGACAGAGAGTGTCTGAGAGTGGTAGAGAGTGTCAGAGAGTGGTACAGAGTGTCTGAGAGTGTCAGAGCATGTCAGAGAGGATCTGAGAGTGTCTGAGAGTGTCTGAGAGTGTCTGAGATTGTCTGAGAGTGTCAGAGAGTGGTAGAGAGTGTCAGAGAGTGGTAGAGAGTGTCTGAGGGTGATAGAGCGTGTCAGGGAGTGATAGAGAGTGTCTGAGAGTGTCAGAGAGTTGTAGAGAGTGTCTGAGAGTGATATAGAGTGTCTGAGAGTGATAGTGTGGGTCTGAGAGAGTCTGAGACAGTCTGAGAGTGTCAGAGAGTGTCAGAGAGTGGTCGAGAGAGTCTGAGAGTGTCAGAGAGTGGTACAGAGTGGTACAGAGTGGCTGAGAGTGTCTGAGAGTGTCAGAGAGTGTCAGAGAGGATCTGAGAGTGTCTGAGAGTATCTGAGATTGTCTGAGAGTGTCAGAGAGTGGTAGAGAGTGTCAGAGAGTGATAGAGATTGTCTGAGAGTATCTGAGAGTGATAGAGAGTGTCAGAGAGTGATAGAGAGTGTCTGAGAGTGATAGAGAGTGTCAGAGTGTGTCTGAGAGTGTCAAAGAGTGATAGAGAGTGTCAGTGAGTGATAGAGAGTGTCAGAGAGTGATAGAGAGTGTCTGAGAGTGTCAGAGATTGTCTGAGAGTGGTAGAGAGAGTCAGAGAGTGTTGGAGAGAGTCTGAGATTGAAAGATAGTGTCTGAGAGTGACAGTGAGTGTCAGAGATTGTCAGAGAGTATCAGAGAGTGGTAGAGAGTGTCTGAGGGTGATAGAGAGTGTCAGAGAGTGATAGAGAGTGTCTGAGAGTGTCAGAGAGTTGTAGAGAGTGTCTGAGAGTGATATCGAGTGTCTGAGAGTGATAGAGTGTGTCTGAGAGAGTCAGAGAGTGTCAGAGAGTGGTAGAGAGAGTCTGAGAGTGTCTGAGAGTGACAGAGAGTGACAGCGAGTGGCAGAGAGTGTCAGAGAGTGATAGAGATTGTCTGAGAGTGTCTGAGAGGGATAGAGAGTGTCAGAGAGTGATAGAGAGTGTCTGAGAGTGATAGAGAGTGTCAGAGTGTGTCTGAGAGTGTCAGAGAGTGATAGAGAGTGTCAGTGAGTGATAGAGAGTGTCTGAGAGTGTCAGAGATTGTCTGAGAGTGTCAGAGATTGTCTGAGAGTGGTAGACAGTGTCAGAGAGTGTTGGAGAGAGTCTGAGATTGATAGATAGTGTCTGAGAGTGACCGTGAGTGTCAGAGATTGTCAGAGAGTGTCTGAGATTGATGGAGAGTGTCAGAGAGTGACAGAGAGTGTCAGAGCGTGTTAGAGAGTGATGGAGAATGTCAGAGTGTCAGACAGAGTCAGAGAGTGACAGAGAGAGTCTGAGAGTATCAGAGAGAGTCAGAGAGTGATGGAGAGTTTCAGAGAGTGTCAGAGAGTGTCAGAGAGTGTCAGAGAGAGAGTGAGAGTGTCAGAGAGTGTCAGAGAGTGTCAGAGAGTGATAGAGAGTGTCAGAGAGTGATAGAGAGTGTCTGAGAGTGTCTGAGAGTGGGAGAGAGTTTCTGAGAGTGTCAGAGAGTGAACGAGAGTGTCTGAGAGTATCTGAGAGTGTCTGAGAGTGTTTGCGAGTGTCTGAGAGTGTCCGAGAGTGTTAGAGAGTGTCAGAGAATGTCAGAGAGTGTTAGAGAGTGTCAGAGAGAGTCAGAGGGTGATAGAGTGTGTCTGAGAGTGTCAGAGAGTGATAGAGAGTGTCTGAGGGTGTCTGAAAGTGTCAGAGAGTGTCAGAGAGTGTCAGAGAGTGATAGAGTGTGTCTGAGAGTGTCTGAGAGTGTCTGAGAGAGTCTGAGAGTGATAGAGCGTGTCTCAGAGTGTCATAGTTTGTCAGAGTGTATTGGAGAGTGATAGAGAGTGTCAGAGAGTGTCAGAGAGTGACAGAGAGTGACTGAGATTGTTTGAGAGCATCAGAGAGTGTCAGAGAGTGTCAGAGAGTGATAGAGAGTGTCAGAGAGTGTCAGAGAGTGTCAGAGAGAGATGGAGAGTGTCAGGGAGTGTCCGAGAGAGCCAGAGAGTTATAGAGTGTGTCATAGAGTGTCAGAGAGGGTCTGAGATTGTCTGAGAGTGTCTGAGAGAGACCGAGAGTTTCTGAGAGTGTCTGAGAGTGTCCGAGAGTGATTGAGAGTGTCTCAGGGTGTCTGAAATTGTCAGAGAGAGTCAGAGAGTAATAGAGTGCGTCTGAGAGTGTCTGAGAGTGTCACAGAGTGATAGAGAGTGTCTGAGAGTGTCAGAGAGTATCAGAGAGAGTCAGAGAGTGATAGAGAGTGTCAGAAAGTGTCAGAGAGTGACAAAGAGTGTCTGAGAGAGTCCGTGAGAGACAGAGAGTCTCAGAGAGAGTCTGAGAGTGTCAGAGAGTGTCAGAGAGTGATAGAGTGTGTCTGAGAGTGTCAGAGAGTGTCAGAGAGGGGCAGAGCGTGTTAGAGAGTGATAGAGAATGTCAGAGCGTCTCAGATAGTGTCAGAGAGTGATAGAGAGTGTCTGAGAGTGTCTGAGACTATCAGAGAGTGTCAGAGAGTGTCAGAGAGTGATAGAGAGTGTCAGAGAGTGATTGAGAGTGATAGAGATTCTCAGAGAGTGATAGAGATTGTCTGAGAGTGATACAGAGTGTCAGAGAGTGTCAGAGAGTGTCTGAGAGTGCCAGAGAGTGCCAGAGAGTGTCAGAGAGTGTCCGAGTGTGATCGGGAGTGTCAGAGAGTGTCTGAGAGAGTCTGAGAGTGTCAGAGAGTGTCAGAGAGTGATAGAGAGAGTCAGAGAGTGATAGAGAGTGATAGAGAGTGTCTGAGAGTGGTAGAGAGTGTCAGAGAGTGGTACAGAGTGTCTGAGAGTGTCAGAGAATGTCAGAGAGGATCTGAGAGTGTCTGAGAGTGTCTGAGATTGTCTTAGAGTGTCAGAGAGTGGTAGAGAGTGGTAGAGCGTGTCAGAGAGTGGTAGAGAGTGTCTGAGGGTGATAGAGAGTGTCAGAGAGTGATAGAGAGTGTCTGAGAGAGTCTGAGAGTGTCAGAGAGTGGCAGAGAGAGTCTGAGAGTGTCCGAGAGTGATAGGGAGTGTCTGAGAGTATCAGAGAATGTCAGTGGGGATCTGAGAGAGTCTGAGAGTGTCTGAGAGTATCTGAGATTGTCTGAGAGTTTCAGAGATTGATAGAGTGTCAGAGAGTGGTAGAGAGTGTCAGAGAGTGATAGAGTTTGTCTGAGAGAGTCTGAGAGTGGCAGAGAGTGGCAGAGAGAATCTGAGAGTGTCCGAGAGTGACAGAGAGTGTCTGAGAGTGTCAGAGAAAGTCAGAGGGGACCTGAGAGAGTCTGAGAGTATCTGAGAGTATCTGAGATTGTCTGAGAGTGTCAGAGATTGATAGAGTGTCTGAGAGTGTCAGAGAGTGTCAGAGAGTGGTAGAGAGTGTCTGAGAGTGATATAGAGTGCCTGAGAGAGTCTGAGAGTGTCAGAGAGTGGTAGAGAGAGTCTGAGAGTGTCTGAGAGTGACAGAGAGTGACAGAGAGTGTCTGAGAGTGTCAGAGAATGTCAGAGAGGATCTGAGAGTGTCTGAGAGTATCTGAGATTGTCTGAGAGTGTCAGAGAGTGGTAGAGAGTGTCTGAGAGTGTCAGAGTGTGTCAGAGAGGATCTGAGAGTGTCTGAGAGTGTCTGAGAGTGTCAGAGAGTGATAGAGATTGTCTGAGAGTGTCTGAGAGGGTCATAGAGTGATAGAGAGTGTCTGAGAGTGATAGAGAGTGTCTGAGAGTGATAGAGATTGTCTGAGAGTGTCAGAGAGTGTCAGAGAGAGATAGAGAGTGTCTGAAAGTGATAGAGAGTGTCAGTGAGTGATAGAGAGTGTCAGAGAGTGATAGAGAGTGTCTGAGAGTGTCAGATATTGTCAGAGAGTGGTAGAGAGTGTCAGAGAGTGTTGGAGAGAGTCTGAGATTGATAGATAGTGTCAGAGAGTGTCTGAGAGTGTCAGAGAGTGTCAGAGAGTGTCTGAGATTGTCAGAGAGTGTCAGAGAGTGTCAGATAGTGTCTGAAAGTGTCAGAGAGTGTCAGAGAGTGGCAGAGAGTGTCTGAGAGTGATAGAGAGTGTCTGAGAGTCACAGACAGTGTCTGAGAGTGTCAGAGAGTGTCAGATAGTGTCTGAGAGTGTCTGAAAGTGTCAGAGAGTGGCAGAGAGTGGCAGAGAGTGTCTGAGAGTGATAGAGAGTGTCTGAGAGTGATAGATAGTTTCTGAGAGTATCTGAGAGTGTCAGAGAGTGTCAGAGAGTGTCAGAGTCAGAGGATGATAGGGAGTGTCTGAGAGTGTCAGAGAGTGATAGAGTGTGTCTGAGAGTGATAGATAGTGTCTGAGAGTGATAGATAGTGTCTGAGAGTGTCTGAGAGTGTCAGAGAGAGTCAGAGAGTGTCAGAGTCAGAGGATGATAGGGAGTGTCTGAGAGTGTCTGAGAGTGATAGAGAGTGTCTGAGGGTGTCTGAAAGTGTCAGAGAGTGATAGCGAGTGTCTGAGAGTGTCACAGAGTGATAGAGAGTGTCTGAGAGTTTCTGAGAGTTTCAGACATTGATAGAGGTTATCTGAGGGTGTCTGAAATTGTCAGATAGAGTCAGAGAGTGATAGAGATTGTCTGAGTGTGTCTGAGAGTGATAGAGAATGGTAGAGAGTGTCTGGGAATGTCTGAGAGTGTCAGAGAGTATCAGAGAGTGATATAGTGTGTCTGAGAGGGTCAGAGAGTGATGGAGAGTTTCTGAGAGTGATAGAGAGTGTCTGAGAGTGTCTGAGATTGTCAGAGAGTGGTAGAGAGTGTCTGAAAGTGATTGAGAGTGTCTGCGAGTGATAGAGAGTGTCTGAGAGTGTCTGAGAGTGGCAGAGAGTGTCTGAGAGTGATAGAGTGTCTGAGAGTGTCAGAGAGTATCTGAGAGTATCTGAGAGTGTCTGAGAGTGTCAGAGAGTAATAGAGATTGTCTGAGAGTGTCTGAGAGGGTCATAGAGTGATAGAGAGTGTCTGAGAGTGATAGAGAGTGTCTGAGAGTGATAGAGATTGTCTGAGAGTGTCTGAGAGTGTCAGAGAGAGATAGAGAGTGTATGAGAGTGATAGAGAGTGTCAGTGAGTGATAGAGAGTGTCAGAGAGTGACAGAGAGTGTCTGAGAGTCTCAGAGATTGTCAGAGAGTGGTAGAGAGTGTCAGAGAGTGTTGGGGAGAGTCTGAGATTGATAGATAGTGTCTGAGAGTGACAGTGAGTGGCAGAGAGTGTCTGAGAGTGATAGAGAGTGTCTGAGAGTGATAGATAGTTTCTGAGAGTATCTGAGAGTGTCAGAGAGTGTCAGAGAGTGTCAGAGTCAGAGGATGATAGGGAGTGTCTGAGAGTGTCAGAGAGTGATAGAGTGTGTCTGAGAGTGATAGATAGTGTCTGAGAGTGATAGATAGTGTCTGAGAGTGTCTGAGAGTGTCAGAGATAGTCAGAGTGTGTCAGAGTCAGAGGATGATAGGGAGTGTCTGAGAGTGTCTGAGAGTGATAGAGAGTGTCTGAGGGTGTCTGAAAGTGTCAGAGAGTGATAGCGAGTGTCTGTGAGTGTCACAGAGTGATAGAGAGTGTCTGAGAGTTTCTGAGAGTTTCAGACATTGATAGAGATTATCTGAGGGTGTCTGAAATTGTCAGATAGAGTCAGAGAGTGATAGAGATTGTCTGAGTGTGTCTGAGAGTGATAGAGAATGGTAGAGAGTGTCTGAGAATGTCTGAGAGTGTCAGAGAGTATCAGAGAGTGATATAGTGTGTCTGAGAGGGTCAGAGAGTGATGGAGAGTTTCTGAGAGTGATAGAGAGTGTCTGAGAGTGTCTGAGATTGTCAGAGAGTGATAGAGAGTGTCTGAGAATGTCAGAGAGTGGGAGAGAGTGTCTGAGGGTGATAGAGAGTGTCAGAGAGTGATAGAGAGCGTCTGAGAGTGTCACAGAGTGGTAGAGAGTGTCTGAAAGTGATTGAGAGTGTCTGCGAGTGATAGAGAGTGTCTGAGAGTGTCTGAGAGTGGCAGAGAGTGTCTGAGAGTGATAGAGTGTCTGAGAGTGTCAGAGAGTATCTGAAAGTATCTGAGAGTGTCTGAGAGTGTCAGAGAGTGATAGAGATTGTCTGAGAGTGTCTGAGAGGGTCATAGAGTGATAGAGAGTGTCTGAGAGTGATAGAGAGTGTCTGAGAGTGATAGAGATTGTCTGAGAGTGTCAGAGAGTGTCAGAGAGAGATAGAGAGTGTATGAGAGTGATAGAGAGTGTCAGTGAGTGATAGAGAGTGTCAGAGAGTGACAGAGAGTGTCTGAGAGTCTCAGAGATTGTCAGAGAGTGGTAGAGAGTGTCAGAGAGTGTTGGGGAGAGTCTGAGATTGATAGATAGTGTCTGAGAGTGACAGTGAGTGTCAGAGATTGTCAGAGAGTGTCTGAGATTGATGGAGATGTCAGAGAGTGATAGAGAGTGTCAGAGCGTGTTAGAGAGTGTTAGAGAATGTCAGAGTGTCAGACAGAGTCAGAGAGTCACAGAGTGTCTGAGAGTATCAGAGAGTGTCAGATAGTGTCTGAGCGTGTCAGAGAGTGTCAGAGAGTGTCTGAGATTGTCAGAGAGTGTCAGAGAGTGTCTCAGAGTGTCAGATAGTGTCTGATAGTGTCTGAAAGAGTCAGAGAGTATCTCAGATTGTCTGAGAGTGTCAGAGAGTGGTAGAGAGTGACAAAGAGTGTCTGAGAGTGTCCGTGAGAGACAGAGAGTGTCAGAGAGAGTCTGAGAGTGTCAGAGAGTGTCAGAGAGTGATAGAGAGTGTCTGAGAGTGTCAGAGATTGTCTGAGAGTGTCTGAGAGGGATAGAGAGTGTCAGAGAGTGATAGAGAGTGTCTGAGAGTGATAGAGAGTGTCAGAGTGTGTCTGAAAGTGTCAGAGAGTGATAGAGAGTGTCAGTGAGTGATAGAGAGTGTCTGAGAGTGTCAGAGACTGTCTGAGAGTGTCAGAGATTGTCTGAGAGTGGTAGAGAGTGTCAGAGAGTGTTGGAGAGAGTCTGAGATTGATAGATAGTGTCTGAGAGTGACCGTGAGTGTCCGAGATTGTCAGAGAGTGTCTGAGATTGATGGAGAGTGTCAGAGAGTGATAGAGAGTGTCAGAGCGTGTTAGAGAGTGATAGAGAATGTCAGAGTGTCATGACAGAGTCAGAGAGTGACAGCGTGTCTGAGAGTATCAGAGAGTATCAGAGAGTGTCAGAGAGTGTCTGAGAGTGTCAGAGAGTGTCAGAGAGTGTCTGAGATTGTCAGAGAGTGTCAGAGAGTGTCAGATAGTGTCTGAGAGTGTCTGAAAGTGTCAGAGAGTGTCAGAGAGTGTCTGAGAGTGCCAGAGAGTGCCAGAGAGTGTCAGAGAGTGTCAGAGAGTGTCCGAGTGTGATCGAGAGTGTCAGAGAGTGTCTGAGAGAGTCTGAGAGTGTCAGAGAGTGTCAGAGAGTGATAGAGAGAGTCAGAGAGTGATAGAGAGTGTCTGAGAGTGGTAGAGAGTGTCAGAGAGTGGTACAGAGTGTCTGAGAGTGTCAGAGAATGTCAGAGAGGGTCTGAGAGTGTCTGAGAGTGTCTGAGATTGTCTGAGAGTGTCAGAGAGTGGTAGAGAGTGGTAGAGCGTGTCAGAGAGTGGTAGAGAGTGTCTGAGGGTGATAGAGAGTGTCAGAGAGTGATAGAGAGTGTCTGAGAGAGTCTGAGAGTGTCAGAGAGTGGCAGAGAGAGTCTGAGAGTGTCCGAGAGTGATAGGGAGTGTCTGAGAGTATCAGAGAATGTCAGTGGGGATCTGAGAGAGTCTGAGAGTGTCTGAGAGTATCTGAGATTGTCTGTGAGTTTCAGAGATTGATAGAGTGTCAGAGAGTGGTAGAGAGTGTCAGAGAGTGGTAGAGAGTGTCTGAGGGTGATAGAGAGTCTCAGAGAGTGATAGAGTGTGTCTGAGAGAGTCTGAGAGTGTCAGAGAGTGGCAGAGAGAATCTGAGAGTGTCCGAGAGTGATAGAGAGTGTCTGAGAGTGTCAGAGAAAGTCAGAGGGGATCTGAGAGAGTCTGAGAGTATCTGAGAGTATCTGAGATTGTCTGAGAGTGTCAGAGATTGATAGAGTGTCTGAGAGTGTCAGAGAGTGTCAGAGAATGGTAGAGAGTGTCTGAGAGTGATATAGAGTGTCTGAGAGTGTCTGAGAGAGTCTGAGAGTGTCAGACAGTGGTAGAGAGAGTCTGAGAGTGTCTGAGAGTGACAGAGAGTGTCTGAGAGTGTCAGAGAATGTCAGAGAGGATCTGAGAGTGTCTGAGAGTATCTGAGATTGTCTGAGAGTGTCAGAGAGTGGTAGAGAGTGTCTGAGAGTGTCAGAGTGTGTCAGAGAGGATCTGAGAGTGTCTGAGAGTGTCTGAGAGTGTCTGAGAGTGATAGAGATTGTCTGAGAGTGTCTGAGAGGGTCATAGAGTGATAGAGAGTGTCTGAGAGTGATAGAGAGTGTCTGAGAGTGATAGTGATTGTCTGAGAGTGTCAGAGAGTGTCAGAGAGAGATAGAGAGTGCCTGAGAGTGAAAGAGAGTGTCAGTGAGTGATAGAGAGTGTCAGAGAGTGATAGAGAGTGTCTGAGAGTGTCAGAGATTGTCAGAGAGTGGTAGAGAGTGTCAGAGAGTGTTGGAGAGAGTCTGAGATTGATAGATAGTGTCTGAGAGTGACAGTGAGTGTCAGAGATTGTCAGAGAGTGTCTGAGATTGATGGAGATGTCAGAGAGTGATAGAGAGTGTCAGAGCGTGTTAGAGAGTGATAGAGAATGTCAGAGTGTCAGACAGAGTCAGAGAGTGACAGCGTGTCTGAGAGTATCAGAGAGTATCAGAGAGTGTCAGAGAGTGTCTGAGAGTGTCAGAGAGTGTCAGAGAGTGTCTGAGATTGTCAGAGAGTGTCAGAGAGTGTCAGATAGTGTCTGAGAGTGTCTGAAAGTGTCAGAGAGTGGCAGAGAGTGTCTGAGAGTGATCGAGAGTGTCTGAGAGTCATAGACAGTGTCTGAGAGTGTCAGAGAGTGATAGAGTGTGTCTGAGAGTGATAGATAGTGTCTGAGAGTGATAGATAGTGTCTGAGAGTGTCTGAGAGTGTCAGAGAGAGTCAGAGAGTGTCAGAGTCAGAGGATGATAGGGAGTGTCTGAGAGTGTCAGAGAGTGATAGAGATTGTCTGAGTGTGTTTGAGAGTGATAGAGAATGGTAGAGAGTGTCTGAGAATGTCTGAGAGTGTCAGAGAGTATCAGAGAGTGATATAGTGTGTCTGAGAGGGTCAGAGAGTGATGGAGAGTTTCTGAGAGTGATAGAGAGTGTTTGAGAGTGTCTGAGATTGTCAGAGAGTGATAGAGAGTGTCTGAGAGTGCCAGAGAGTGGTAGAGAGTGTCTGAAAGTGATTGAGAGTGTCTGCGAGTGATAGAGAGTGTCTGAGAGTGTCTGAGAGTGGCAGAGAGTGTCTGAGAGTGATAGAGTGTCTGAGAGTGTCAGAGAGTATCTGAGAGTATCTGAGAGTGTCTGAGAGTGTCAGAGAGTGATAGAGATTGTCTGAGAGTGTCTGAGAGGGTCATAGAGTGATAGAGAGTGTCTGAGAGTGATAGAGAGTGTCTGAGAGTGATAGAGATTGTCTGAGAGTGTCTGAGAGTGTCAGAGAGTGATAGAGATTGTCTGAGAGTGTCTGAGAGGGTCATAGAGTGATAGAGAGTGTCTGAGATTGATAGATAGTGTCTGAGAGTGACAGTGAGTGTCAGAGATTGTCAGAGAGTGTCTGAGATTGATGGAGATGTCAGAGAGTGATAGAGAGTGTCAGAGCGTGTTAGAGAGTGATAGAGAATGTCAGAGTGTCAGACAGAGTCAGAGAGTTACAGAGTGTCTGAGAGTATCAGAGAGTTTCAGAGAGTGTCTGAGAGTGTCAGAGAGTGTCAGAGAGTGTCTGAGATTGTCAGAGAGTGTCAGAGAGTGTCTCAGAGTGTCAGATAGTGTCTGATAGTGTCTGAAAGAGTCAGAGAGTATCTGAGATTGTCTGAGAGTGTCAGAGAGTGACAAAGAGTGTCTGAGAGTGTCCGTGAGAGACAGAGAGTGTCAGAGAGAGTCTGAGAGTGTCAGAGAGTGTCAGAGAGTGATAGAGAGTGTCAGTGAGTGATAGAGGGTGTCTGAGAGTGTCAGAGATTGTCTGAGAGTGTCAGAGATTGTCTGAGAGTGGTAGAGAGTGTCAGAGAGTGTTGGAGAGAGTCTGAGATTGATAGATAGTGTTTGAGAGTGACCGTGAGTGTCAGAGATTGTCAGAGAGTGTCTGAGATTGATGGAGAGTGTCAGAGAGTGACAGAGAGTGTCAGAGCGTGTTAGAGAGTGATGGAGAATGTCAGAGTGTCAGACAGAGTCAGAGAGTGACAGAGAGAGTCTGAGAGTATCAGAGAGTGTCATAGAGTGATGGAGAGTTTCAGAGAGTGTCAGAGAGTGTCAGAGAGGGAGTGAGAGTGTCAGAGAGTGTCAGAGAGTGATAGAGAGTGTCAGAGAGTGATAGAGAGTGTCTGAGAGTGTCTGAGAGTGTCTGAGAGTGGGAGAGGTGTCTGAGAGTGTTTGCGAGTGTCTGAGAGTGTCCGAGAGTGTTAGAGAGTGTCAGAGAATGTCAGAGAGTGTCTGAGAGTGTCAGAGAGTGATAGAGAGTGTCTGAGGGTGTCTGAAAGTGTCAGAGAGTGTCTGAGAGAGTCTGAGAGTGATAGAGCGTGTCTCAGAGTGTCATAGTTTGTCAGAGTGTATTGGAGAGTGATACAGAATGTCAGAGAGTGATAGAGAGAGTCAGAGCGTGTTAGAGAGTGATAGAGAGTGTCAGAGAGTGTCAGAGAGTGACAGAGAGTGACTGAGATTGTTTGAGAGCATCAGAGAGTGTCAGAGAGTGTCAGAGAGTGATAGAGAGTGTCAGAGAGTGTCAGAGAGTTTCTGAGAGTGTCTGAGAGTGTCCGAGAGTGATTGAGAGTGTCTCAGGGTGTCTGAAATTGTCAGAGAGAGTCAGAGAGTAATAGAGTGCGTCTGAGAGTGTCTGAGAGTGTCACAGAGTGATAGAGAGTGTCTGAGAGTGTCAGAGATTGTCAGAGAGTGTCAGAGAGTGATAGAGAGTGTCAGAGAGTGATAGAGAGTGTCTGAGAGTGTCTGAGAGTGGGAGAGAGTTTCTGAGAGTGTCAGAGAGTGAACGAGAGTGTCTGAGAGTATCTGAGAGTGTCTGAGAGTGTTTGCGAGTGTCTGAGAGTGTCCGAGAGTGTTAGAGAGTGTCAGAGAATGTCAGAGAGTGTTAGAGAGTGTCAGAGAGAGTCAGAGGGTGATAGAGTGTGTCTGAGAGTGTCAGAGAGTGATAGAGAGTGTCTGAGGGTGTCTGAAAGTGTCTGAGAGTGTCAGAGAGTGATAGAGAGTGTCTGAGGGTGTCTGAAAGTGTCAGAGAGTGTCTGAGAGAGTCTGAGAGTGATAGAGCGTGTCTCAGAGTGTCATAGTTTGTCAGAGTGTATTGGAGAGTGATAGAGAATGTCAGAGAGTGATAGAGAGAGTCAGAGCGTGTTAGAGAGTGATAGAGAGTGTCAGAGAGTGTCAGAGAGTGACAGAGAGTGACTGAGATTGTTTGAGAGCATCAGAGAGTGTCAGAGAGTGTCAGAGAGTGATAGAGAGTGTCAGAGAGTGTCAGAGAGTTTCTGAGAGTGTCTGAGAGTGTCCGAGAGTGATTGAGAGTGTCTCAGGGTGTCTGAAATTGTCAGAGAGAGTCAGAGAGTAATAGAGTGCGTCTGAGAGTGTCTGAGAGTGTCACAGAGTGATAGAGAGTGTCTGAGAGTGTCAGAGATTGTCAGAGAGTGTCAGAGAGTGATAGAGAGTGTCAGAGAGTGATAGAGAGTGTCTGAGAGTGTCTGAGAGTGGGAGAGAGTTTCTGAGAGTGTCAGAGAGTGAACGAGAGTGTCTGAGAGTATCTGAGAGTGTCTGAGAGTGTTTGCGAGTGTCTGAGAGTGTCCGAGAGTGTTAGAGAGTGTCAGAGAATGTCAGAGAGTGTTAGAGAGTGTCAGAGAGAGTCAGAGGGTGATAGAGTGTGTCTGAGAGTGTCAGAGAGTGATAGAGAGTGTCTGAGGGTGTCTGAAAGTGTCAGAGAGTGTCAGAGAGTGTCAGAGAGTGATAGAGTGTGTCTGAGAGTGTCTGAGAGTGTCTGAGAGAGTCTGAGAGTGATAGAGCGTGTCTCAGAGTGTCATAGTTTGTCAGAGTGTATTGGAGAGTGATAGAGAATGTCAGAGAGTGATAGAGAGAGTCAGAGCGTGTTAGAGAGTGATAGAGAGTGTCAGAGCGTGTCAGAGAGTGATAGAGAGTGACTGAGATTGTTTGAGAGCATCAGAGAGTGTCAGAGAGTGTCAGAGAGTGATAGAGAGTGTCAGAGAGTGTCAGAGATTGTCAGAGAGAGATGGAGAGTGTCAGAGAGTGTCCGAGAGAGCCAGAGAGTTATAGAGTGTGTCATAGAGTGTCAGAGAGTGTCTGAGATTGTCTGAGAGTGTCTGAGAGAGACCGAGAGTTTCTGAGAGTGTCTGAGAGTGTCCGAGAGTGATTGAGAGTGTCTCAGGGTGTCTGAAATTGTCAGAGAGAGTCAGAGAGTAATAGAGTGCGTCTGAGAGTGTCTGAGAGTGTCACAGAGTGATATAGAGTGTCTGAGAGTGTCAGAGAGTATCAGAGAGAGTCAGAGAGTGATAGAGAGTGTCAGAGAGTGTCAGAGAGTGACAAAGAGTGTCTGAGAGTGTCCGTGAGAGACAGAGAGTCTCAGAGAGAGTCTGAGAGTGTCAGAGAGTGTCAGAGAGTGATAGAGTGTGTCTGAGAGTGTCAGAGAGTGTCAGAGAGGGGCAGAGCGTGTTAGAGAGTGATAGAGAATGTCAGAGCGTCTCAGATAGTGTCAGAGAGTGATAGAGAGTGTCTGAGAGTGTCTGAGAGTTGTAGAGAGTGTCTGAGAGTGATATAGAGTGTCTGAGAGTGATAGAGTGCGTCTGAGAGAGTCTGAGACAGTCTGAGAGTGTCAGAGAGTGGTCCAGAGTGTCTGAGAGTGTCAGAGAATGTCCGAGAGGATCTGAGAGTGTCTGAGAGTGTCTGAGAGTGTCTGAGATTGTCTGAGAGTGTCAGAGAGTGGTAGAGAGTGTCAGAGAGTGGTAGAGAGTGTCTGAGGGTGATAGAGCGTGTCAGGGAGTGATAGAGAGTGTCTGAGAGTGTCAGAGAGTTGTAGAGAGTGTCTGAGAGTGATATAGAGTGTCTGAGAGTGATAGAGTGTGTCTGAGAGAGTCTGAGACAGTCTGAGAGTGTCAGAGAGTGTCAGAGAGTGGTCGAGAGAGTCTGAGAGTGTCAGAGAGTGGTACAGAGTGGTAGAGAGTGGCTGAGAGTGTCTGAGAGTGTCAGAGAGTGTCAGAGAGGATCTGAGAGTGTCTGAGAGTATCTGAGATTGTCTGAGAGTGTCAGAGAGTGGTAGAGAGTGTCAGAGAGTGGTAGAGAGTGTCTGAGGGTGATAGATCGTGTCAGGGAGTGATAGAGAGTGTCTGAGAGTGTCAGAGAGTTGTAGAGAGTGTCTGAGAGTGATATAGAGTGTCTGAGAGTGATAGAGTGTGTCTGAGAGAGTCTGAGACAGTCTGAGAGTGTCAGAGAGTGTCAGAGAGTGGTCGAGAGAGTCTGAGAGTGTCAGAGAGTGGTACAGAGTGGTAGAGAGTGGCTGAGAGTGTCTGAGAGTGTCAGAGAGTGTCAGAGAGGATCTGAGAGTGTCTGAGAGTATCTGAGATTGTCTGAGAGTGTCAGAGAGTGGTAGAGAGTGTCAGAGAGTGGTAGAGTGTGTCTGAGGGTGATAGAGCGTGTCAGGGAGTGATAGAGAGTGTCTGAGAGTGTCAGAGAGTTGTAGAGAGTGTCTGAGAGTGATATAGAGTGTCTCAGAGTGATAGAGTGTGTCTGAGAGAGTCTGAGACAGTCTGAGAGTGTCAGAGAGTGTCAGAGAGTGGTCGAGAGAGTCTGAGAGTGTCAGAGAGTGGTACAGAGTGGTAGAGAGTGGCTGAGAGTGTCTGAGAGTGTCAGAGAGTGTCAGAGAGGATCTGAGAGTGTCTGAGAGTATCTGAGATTGTCTGAGAGTGTCAGAGAGTGGTAGAGAGTGTCAGAGAGTGATAGAGATTGTCTGAGAGTATCTGAGAGTGATAGAGAGTGTCAGAGAGTGATAGAGAGTGTCTGAGAGTGATAGAGAGTGTCAGAGTGTGTCTGAGAGTGTCAAAGAGTGATAGAGAGTGTCAGTGAGTGATAGAGAGTGTCAGAGAGTGATAGAGAGTGTCTGAGAGTGTCAGAGATTGTCTGAGAGTGGTAGAGAGTGTCAGAGAGTGTTGGAGAGAGTCTGAGATTGATAGATAGTGTCTGAGAGTGACAGTGAGTGTCAGAGATTGTCAGAGAGTATCAGAGAGTGGTAGAGAGTGTCTGAGGGTGACAGAGAGTGTCAGAGAGTGATAGAGAGTGTCTGAGAGTGTCAGAGAGTTGTAGAGAGTGTCTGAGAGTGATATCGAGTGTCTGAGAGTGATAGAGTCTGTCTGAGAGAGTCTGAGAGTGTCAGAGAGTGGTAGAGAGAGTCTGAGAGTGTCCGAGAGTGATAGAGAGTGTCTGAGAGTTTCAGAGAATGTCAGAGAGGATCTGAGAGAGTCTGAGAGTGTCTGAGAGTATCTGAGATTGTCTGAGAGTGTCAGAGATTGATAGAGTGTCTGTGAGTGTCAGAGAGTGTCAGAGAGTGGTAGAGAGTGTCTGAGAGTGATATATAGTGTCTGAGAGTGTCTGAGAGAGTCTGAGAGTGTCAGAGAGTGGTACAGAGAGTCTGAGAGTGTCTGAGAGTGACAGAGAGTGACAGAGAGTGTCAGAGAGTGTCAGAGAATGTCAGAGAGGATCTCAGAGTGTCGGAGTGTGTCTGAGAGTATCTGAGATTGTCTGAGAGTGTCAGAGAGTGGCAGACAGTGTCAGACAGTGATAGAGATTGTCTGAGAGTGTCTGAGAGGGATAGAGAGTGTCAGAGAGTGATAGAGAGTGTCTGAGAGTGATAGAGAGTGTCAGAGTGTGCCTGAGAGTGTCAGAGAGTGATAGAGGGTGTCAGTGAGTGATAGAGAGTGTCTGAGAGTGTCTGAGATTGTCTGAGAGTGTCAGAGAGTGTTGGAGAGAGTCTGAGATTGATAGATAGTGTCTGAGAGTGACCGTGAGTGTCAGAGATTGTCAGAGAGTGTCTGAGATTGATGGAGAGTGTCAGAGAGTGACAGAGAGTGTCAGAGCGTGTTAGAGAGTGATGGAGAATGTCAGAGTGTCAGACAGAGTCAGAGAGTGACAGAGAGAGTCTGAGAGTATCAGAGAGAGTCAGAGAGTGATGGAGAGTTTCAGAGAGTGTCAGAGAGTGTCAGAGAGTGTCAGAGAGTGTCAGAGAGAGAGTGAGAGTGTCAGAGAGTGTCAGAGAGTGATAGAGAGTGTCAGAGAGTGATAGAGAGTGTCTGAGAGTGTCTGAGAGTGGGAGAGAGTTTCTGAGAGTGTCAGAGAGTGAACGAGAGTGTCTGAGAGTATCTGAGAGTGTCTGAGAGTGTTTGCGAGTGTCTGAGAGTGTCCGAGAGTGTCTGAGAGTGTCAGAGAATGTCAGAGAGTGTTAGAGAGTGTCAGAGAGAGTCAGAGGGTGATAGAGTGTGTCTGAGAGTGTCAGAGAGTGATAGAGAGTGTCTGAGGGTGTCTGAAAGTGTCAGAGAGTGTCAGAGAGTGATAGAGTGTGTCTGAGAGTGTCTGAGAGTGTCTGAGAGAGTCTGAGAGTGATAGAGCGTGTCTCAGAGTGTCATAGTTTGTCAGAGTGTATTGGAGAGTGATAGAGAACGTCAGAGAGTGATAGAGAGAGTCAGAGCGTGTTAGAGAGTGATAGAGAGTGTCAGAGAGTGTCAGAGAGTGACAGAGAGTGACTGAGATTGTTTGAGAGCATCAGAGAGTGTCAGAGAGTGTCAGAGAGTGATAGAGAGTGTCAGAGAGTGTCAGAGAGTGTCAGAGAGAGATGGAGAGTGCAAGAGAGTGTCCGAGAGAGCCAGAGAGTTATAGAGTGTGTCATAGAGTGTCAGAGAGTGTCTGAGATTGTCTGAGAGTGTCTGAGAGAGACAGAGAGTTTCTGAGAGTGTCTGAGAGTGTCCGAGAGTGATTGAGAGTGTCTCAGGGTGTCTGAAATTGTCAGAGAGAGTCAGAGAGTAATAGAGTGCGTCTGAGAGTGTCTGAGAGTGTCACAGAGTGATAGAGAGTGTCTGAGAGTGTCAGAGAGTATCAGAGAGAGTCAGAGAGTGATAGAGAGTGTCAGAGAGTGTCAGAGAGTGACAAAGAGTGTCTGAGAGTGTCCGTGAGAGACAGAGAGTGTCAGAGAGAGTCTGAGAGTGTCAGAGAGTGTCAGAGAGTGATAGAGTGTGTCTGAGAGTGTCAGAGAGTGTCAGAGAGGGGCAGAGCGTGTTAGAGAGTGATAGAGAATGTCAGAGCGTCTCAGATAGTGTCAGAGAGTGATAGAGAGTGTCTGAGAGTGTCTGAGACTATCAGAGAGTGTCAGAGAGTGTCAGAGAGTGATAGAGAGTGTCAGAGAGTGATTGAGAGTGATAGAGATTCTCAGAGAGTGATAGAGATTGTCTGAGAGTGTCTGAAAGTGTCAGAGAGTGTCAGAGAGTGTCTGAGAGTGCCAGAGAGTGCCAGAGAGTGTCAGAGAGTGTCAGAGAGTGTCCGAGTGTGATCGAGAGTGTCAGAGAGTGTCTGAGAGAGTCTGAGAGTGTCAGAGAGTGTCAGAGAGTGATAGAGAGAGTCAGAGAGTGATAGAGAGTGATAGAGAGTGTCTGAGAGTGGTAGAGAGTGTCAGAGAGTGGTACAGAGTGTCTGAGAGTGTCAGAGAATGTCAGAGAGGATCTGAGAGTGTCTGAGAGTGTCTGAGATTGTCTGAGAGTGTCAGAGAGTGGTAGAGAGTGGTAGAGCGTGTCAGAGAGTGGTAGAGAGTGTCTGAGGGTGATAGAGAGTGTCAGAGAGTGATAGAGAGTGTCTCAGAGAGTCTGAGAGTGTCAGAGAGTGGCAGAGAGAGTCTGACAGTGTCCGAGAGTGATAGGGAGTGTCTGAGAGTATCAGAGAATGTCAGTGGGGATCTGAGAGAGTCTGAGAGTGTCTGAGAGTATCTGAGATTGTCTGAGAGTTTCAGAGATTGATGGAGTGTCTGAGGGTGATAGAGAGTGTCAAAGAGTGATAGAGTGTGTCTGAGAGAGTCTGAGAGAGTCTGAGAGTGTCAGAGAGTGGTCGAGAGAGTCTGAGAGTGTCTGAGAGTGACAGAGAGTGTCTGAGAGTGTCAGAGAATGTCAGAGAGGATCTGAGAGTGTCTGAGAGTATCTGAGATTGTCTGAGAGTGTCAGAGAGTAGTAGAGAGTGTCTGAGAGTGTCAGAGTGTGTCAGAGAGGATCTGAGAGTGTCTGAGAGTGTCTGAGAGTGTCAGAGAGTGATAGAGATTGTCTGAGAGTGTCTGAGAGGGTCATAGAGTGATAGAGAGTGTCTGAGAGTGATAGAGAGTGTCTGAGAGTGATAGAGATTGTCTGAGAGTGTCAGAGAGTGTCAGAGAGAGATAGAGAGTGTCTGAGAGTGATAGAGAGTGTCAGTGAGTGATAGAGAGTGTCAGACAGTGATAGAGAGTGTCTGAGAGTGTCAGAGATTGTCAGAGAGTGGTAGAGAGTGTCAGAGAGTGTTGGAGAGAGTCTGAGATTGATAGATAGTGTCTGAGAGTGACAGTGAGTGTCAGAGATTGTCAGAGAGTGTCTGAGATTGATGGAGATGTCAGAGAGTGATAGAGAGTGTCAGAGCGTGTTAGAGAGTGATAGAGAATGTCAGAGTGTCAGACAGAGTCAGAGAGTGACAGCGTGTCTGAGAGTATCAGAGAGTATCAGAGAGTGTCAGAGAGTGTCTGAGAGTGTCAGAGAGTGTCAGAGAGTGTCTGAGATTGTCAGAGAGTGTCAGAGAGTGTCAGATAGTGTCTGAGAGTGTCTGAAAGAGTCAGAGAGTGTCAGAGAGTGGCAGATAGTGTCTGAGAGTGATAGAGAGTGTCTGAGAGTCATAGACAGTGTCTGAGAGTGTCAGAGAGTGTCAGATAGTGTCTGCGAGTGTCTGAAAGTGTCAGAGAGTGGCAGAGAGTGGCAGAGAGTGTCTGAGAGTGATAGAGAGTGTCTGAGAGTGATAGATAGTTTCTGAGAGTATCTGAGAGTGTCAGAGAGTGTCAGAGAGTGTCAGAGTCAGAGGATGATAGGGAGTGTCTGAGAGTGTCAGAGAGTGATAGAGTGTGTCTGAGAGTGATAGATAGTGTCTGAGAGTGATAGATAGTGTCTGAGAGTGTCTGAGAGTGTCAGAGAGAGTCAGAGAGTGTCAGAGTCAGAGGATGATAGGGAGTGTCTGAGTGTGTCTGAGAGTGATAGAGAGTGTTTGAGGGTGTCTGAAAGTGTCAGAGAGTGATAGCGAGTGTCTGAGAGTGTCACAGAGTGATAGAGAGTGTCTGAGAGTTTCTGAGAGTTTCAGACATTGATAGAGATTATCTGAGGGTGTCTGAAATTGTCAGATAGAGTCAGAGAGTGATAGAGATTGTCTGAGTGTGTCTGAGAGTGATAGAGAATGGTAGAGAGTGTCTGAGAATGTCTGAGAGTGTCAGAGAGTATCAGAGAGTGATATAGTGTGTCTGAGAGGGTCAGAGAGTGATGGAGAGTTTCTGAGAGTGATAGAGATTGTCTGAGAGTGTCTGAGATTGTCAGAGAGTGATAGAGAGTGTCTGAGAGTGTCAGAGAGTGGGAGAGAGTGTCTGAGGGTGATAGAGAGTGTCAGAGAGTGATAGAGAGTGTATGAGAGTGATAGAGAGAGTCAGAGAGTGATAGAGAGTGATAGAGAGTGTCTGGGAGTGGTAGAGAGTGTCAGAGAGTGGTACAGAGTGTCTGAGAGTGTCAGAGAATGTCAGAGAGGATCTGAGAGTGTCTGAGAGTGTCTGAGATTGTCTGAGAGTGTCAGAGAGTGGTAGAGAGTGGTAGAGCGTGTCAGAGAGTGGTAGAGAGTGTCTGAGGGTGATAGAGAGTGTCAGAGAGTGATAGAGAGTGTCTGAGAGAGTCTGAGAGTGTCAGAGAGTGGCAGAGAGAGTCTGAGAGTGTCCGAGAGTGATAGGGAGTGTCTGAGAGTATCAGAGAATGTCAGTGGGGATCTGAGAGAGTCTGAGAGTGTCTGAGAGTATCTGAGATTGTCTGAGAGTTTCAGAGATTGATGGAGTGTCAGAGAGTGGTAGAGAGTGTCAGAGAGTGGTAGAGAGTGTCTGAGGGTGATAGAGAGTGTCAAAGAGTGATAGAGTGTGTCTGAGAGAGTCTGAGAGTGTCAGAGAGTGGCAGAGAGAATCTGAGAGTGTCCGAGAGTGATAGAGTGTCTGAGAGTGTCAGAGAAAGTCAGAGGGGATCTGAGAGAGTCTGAGAGTATCTGAGATTGTCTGAGAGTGTCAGAGATTGATAGAGTGTCTGAGAGTGTCAGAGAGTGTCAGAGAGTGGTCGAGAGTGTCTGAGAGTGATATAGAGTGTCTGAGAGTGTCTGAGAGAGTCTGAGAGTGTCAGAGAGTGGTAGAGAGAGTCTGAGAGTATCTGAGAGTGACAGAGAGTGTCTGAGAGTGTCAGAGAATGTCAGAGAGGATCTGAGAGTGTCTGAGAGTATCTGAGATTGTCTGAGAGTGTCAGAGTGTGTCAGAGAGGATCTGAGAGTGTCTGAGAGTGTCTGAGAGTGTCTGAGAGTGATAGAGATTGTCTGAGAGTGTCTGAGAGGTTCATAGAGTGATAGAGAGTGTCTGAGAGTGATAGAGAGTGTCTGAGAGTGATAGAGATTGTCTGAGAGTGCCAGAGAGTGTCAGAGAGAGATAGAGAGTGTCTGAGAGTGATAGAGAGTGTCAGTGAGTGATAGAGAGTGTCAGAGAGTGATAGAGAGTGTCTGAGAGTGTCAGAGATTGTCAGAGAGTGGTAGAGAGTGTCAGAGAGTGTTGGAGAGAGTCTGAGATTGATAGATAGTGTCTGAGAGTGACAGTGAGTGTCAGAGATTGTCAGAGAGTGTCTGAGATTGATGGAGATGTCAGAGAGTGATAGAGAGTGTCAGAGCGTGTTAGAGAGTGATAGAGAATGTCAGAGTGTCAGACAGAGTCAGAGAGTGACAGAGTGTCTGAGAGTATCAGAGAGTGTCAGATAGTGTCTGAGAGTGTCAGAGATTGTCAGAGAGTGTCAGAGAGTGTCAGATAGTGTCTGAGAGTGTCTGAAAGTGTCAGAGAGTGTCAGAGAGTGGCAGAGAGTGTCTGAGAGTGATAGAGAGTGTCTGAGAGTCATAGACAGTGACTGAGAGTGTCAGAGAGTGTCAGAGAGTGCCTCAGAGTGTCAGATAGTGTCTGAGAGTTTCTGAAAGTGTCAGAGAGTGGCAGAGAGTGGCAGAGAGTGTCTGAGAGTGATAGAGAGTGTCTGAGAGTGATAGATAGTTTCTGAGAGTGTCTGAGAGTGTCAGAGAGAGTCAGAGAGTGTCAGAGTCAGAGGATGATAGGGAGTGTCTGAGAGTGTCTGAGAGTGTCAGAGAGTATCAGAGAGTGATATACTGTGTCTGAGAGGGTCAGAGAGTGATGGAGAGGTTCTGAGAGTGATAGAGATTGTCTGAGAGTGTCTGAGATTGTCAGAGAGTGATAGAGAGTGTCTGAGAGTGTCAGAGAGTGGGAGAGAGTGTCTGAGGGTGATAGAGAGTGTCAGAGAGTGATAGAGAGTGTCTGAGAGTGTCACAGAGTGGTAGAGAGTGTCTGAAAGTGATAGAGAGTGTCTGCGAGTGATAGAGAGTGTCTGAGAGTGTCTGAGAGTGTCTGAGAGTGGCAGAGAGTGTCTGAGAGTGATAGAGTGTCTGAGAGTGTCAGAGAGTATCTGAGAGTATCTGAGAGTGTCAGAGAGTGATAGAGATTGTCTGAGAGTGTCTGAGAGGGTCATAGAGTGATAGAGAGTGTCTGAGAGTGATAGAGAGTGTCTGAGAGTGATAGAGATTGTCTGAGAGTGTCTGAGAGTGTCAGAGAGAGATAGAGAGTGTATGAGAGTGATAGAGAGTGTCAGTGAGTGATAGAGAGTGTCAGAGAGTGACAGAGAGTGTCTGAGAGTCTCAGAGATTGTCAGAGAGTGGTAGAGAGTGTCAGAGAGTGTTGGGGAGAGTCTGAGATTGATAGATAGTGTCTGAGAGTGACAGTGAGTGTCAGAGATTGTCAGAGAGTGTCTGAGATTGATGGAGATGTCAGAGAGTGATAGAGAGTGTCAGAGCGTGTTAGAGAGTGATAGAGAAAGTCAGAGTGTCAGACAGAGTCAGAGAGTGACAGAGTTTCTGAGAGTATCAGAGAGTGTCAGATAGTGTCTGAGAGTGTCAGAGATTGTCAGAGAGTGTCAGAGAGTGTCAGATAGTGTCTGAGAGTGTCTGAAAGTGTCAGAGAGTGTCAGAGAGTGGCAGAGAGTGTCTGAGAGTGATAGAGAGTGTCTGAGAGTCATAGACAGTGACTGAGAGTGTCAGAGAGTGTCAGAGAGTGCCTCAGAGTGTCAGATAGTGTCTGAGAGTTTCTGAAAGTGTCAGAGAGTGGCAGAGAGTGGCAGAGAGTGTCTGAGAGTGATAGAGAGTGTCTGAGAGTGATAGATAGTTTCTGAGAGTATCTGAGAGTGTCAGAGAGTGTCAGAGAGTGTCAGAGTCAGAGGATGATAGGGAGTGTCTGAGAGTGTCAGAGAGTGATAGAGAGTGTCTGAGAGTGATAGATAGTGTCTGAGAGTGATAGATAGTGTCTGAGAGTGTCTGAGAGTGTCAGAGAGAGTCAGAGAGTGTCAGAGTCAGAGGATGATAGGGAGTGTCTGAGAGTGTCTGAGAGTGATAGAGAGTGTCTGAGGGTGTCTGAAAGAGTCAGAGAGTGATAGCGAGTGTCTGAGAGTGTCACAGAGTGATAGAGAGTGTCTGAGAGTTTCTTAGAGTTTCAGACATTGATAGAGATTATCTGAGGGTGTCTGAAATTGTCAGATAGAGTCAGAGAGTGATAGAGATTGTCTGAGTGTGTCTGAGAGTGATAGAGAATGGTAGAGAGTGTCTGAGAATGTCTGAGAGTGTCAGAGAGTATCAGAGAGTGATATACTGTGTCTGAGAGGGTCAGAGAGTGATGGAGAGTTTCTGAGAGTGATAGAGATTGTCTGAGAGTGTCTGAGATTGTCAGAGAGTGATAGAGAGTGTCTGAGAGTGTCAGAGAGTGGGAGAGAGTGTCTGAGGGTGATAGAGAGTGTCAGAGAGTGATAGAGAGCGTCTGAGAGTGTCACAGAGTGGTAGAGAGTGTCTGAAAGTGATAGAGAGTGTCTGCGAGTGATAGAGAGTGTCTGAGAGTGTCTGAGAGTGGCAGAGAGTGTCTGAGAGTGATAGAGTGTCTGAGAGTGTCAGAGAGTATCTGAGAGTATCTGAGAGTGTCAGAGAGTGATAGAGATTGTCTGAGAGTGTCTGAGAGGGTCATAGAGTGATAGAGAGTGTCTGAGAGTGATAGAGAGTGTCTGAGAGTGATAGAGATTGTCTGAGAGTGTCTGAGAGTGTCAGAGAGAGATAGAGAGTGTATGAGAGTGATTGAGAGTGTCAGTGAGTGATAGAGAGTGTCAGAGAGTGACAGAGAGTGTCTGAGAGTCTCAGAGATTGTCAGAGAGTGGTAGAGAGTGTCAGAGAGTGTTGGGGAGAGTCTGAGATTGATAGATAGTGTCTGAGAGTGACAGTGAGTGTCAGAGATTGTCAGAGAGTGTCTGAGATTGATGGAGATGTCAGAGAGTGATAGAGAGTGTCAGAGCGTGTTAGAGAGTGATAGAGAATGTCAGAGTGTCAGACAGAGTCAGAGAGTCACAGAGTGTCTGAGAGTATCAGAGAGTGTCAGAGAGTGTCTGAGAGTGTCAGAGAGTGTCTGAGATTGTCAGAGAGTGTCAGAGAGTGTCTCAGAGTGTCAGATAGTGTCTGATAGTGTCTGAAAGAGTCAGAGAGTATCTGAGATTGTCTGAGAGTGTCAGAGAGTGGTAGAGAGTGTCAGAGAGTGCTAGTGATTGTCTGAGGTGTCTGAGAGTGATAGAGTGTGTCAGAGAGTGATAGAGAGTGTCTGAGAGTGATAGAGAGAGTCAGAGTGTGTCTGGGAGTGTCAGAGAGTGATAGAGAGTGTCAGTGAGTGATAGAGAGTGTCAGAGAGTGATAGAGAGTGTCTGAGAGTGTCAGAGATTGTCTGAGAGTGGTAGAGAGTGTCAGAGAGTGTTGGAGAGAGTCTGAGATTGATAGATAGTGTCTGAGAGTGACAGTGAGTGTCAGAGATTGTCAGAGAGTGTCTGAGATTGTTGGAGACTGTCAGAGAGTGACAGAGAGTGTCAGAGCGTGTTATAGAGTGATAGAGAATGTCAGAGTGTCAGACAGAGTCAGGGAGTGACAGAGAGTGTCTGAGAGCATCAGAGAGTGTCAGAGAGTGTCAGAGAGTGCCAGAGAGTGATAGAGAGTTTCAGAGAGTGTCAGAGAGTGTCAGAGAGAGATTGCGAGTGTCAGAGAGTGTCAGAGAGTGTCATAGAGAGATTGAGAGTGTCAGAGAGTGTCTGAGACTGTCAGAGAGTGATAGAGAGTGTCAGAGAGTGTCAGAGAGTGTCTGAGAGTGTCAGAGAGTGAGAGAGAGTGTCTGAGAGTGTCTGAGAGTGATAGAGAGAGTCTGAGAGTGTCAGAGAGTGATAGAGAGTGTCTGAGAGTGTCTGAGAGTGTCTGAGAGTGTCTGCGAGTGTCTGAGAGTGTCCGAGAGTGTTAGAGAGTGTCAGAGAATGTCAGAGAGTGATAGAGAGTGTCAGAGAGTGTCAGATGGTGATAGAGTGTGTCTGAGAGTGTCAGAGAGTGATAGAGTGTCTGAGGGTGTCTGAAAGTGTCAGAGAGTGTCAGAGAGTGATAGAGAGTGTCTGAGAGTGTCTGAGAGTGTCTGAGAGTGATAGAGAGTGTCTGAGAGTGTCTGAGAGTCTCTGAGAGTGACAGAGAGTTTCTGAGAGTGTCTGAGAGTGTCCGAGTTTGATTGAAAGTGTCTCAGGGTGTCTGAAATTGTCAGAGAGAGTCAGAGAGTAATAGAGTGTGTCGGAGAGTGTCTGAGAGTGTCACAGAGTAATAGAGAGTGTCTGAGAGTGTCAAAGAGTATCAGAGAGAGTCAGAGAGTGATAGAGAGTGTCTGAGAGTGTCAGAGAGTGTCAGAGAGTCACAGAGAGTGTCTGAGAGTGTCCGTGAGAGACAGAGAGAGTCAGAGAGAGTCTGAGAGTGTCAGAGAGTGTCAGAGAGAGTCAGAGAGTGATGGAGTGTGTCTGAGAGTGTCAGAGAGTGTCAGAGAGGGGCAGAGCGTGTTAGAGAGTGATAGAGAATGTCAGAGAGTCTCAGATAGTGTCAGAGAGTGATGGAGAGTGTCTGAGAGTGATTGAGAGTGATAGAGATTCTCAGAGAGTGATTGAGATTGTCTGAGAGTGTCTGAGAGTGTCTGCGAGTGTCTGAGAGTGTCCGAGAGTGTTAGAGATTGTCTGAGAGTGTCTGAGAGTGATAGAGTGTGTCAGAGAGTGATAGAGAGTGTCTGAGAGTGATAGAGAGAGTCAGAGTGTGTCTGGGAGTGTCAGAGAGTGATAGAGAGTGTCAGTGAGTGATAGAGAGTGTCAGAGAGTGATAGAGAGTGTCTGAGAGTGTCAGAGATTGTCTGAGAGTGGTAGAGAGTGTCAGAGAGTGTTGGAGAGAGTCTGAGATTGATAGATAGTGTCTGAGAGTGACAGTGAGTGTCAGAGATTGTCAGAGAGTGTCTGAGATTTATGGAGAGTGTCAGAGAGTGACAGAGACTGTCAGAGCGTGTTATAGAGTGATAGAGAATGTCAGAGTGTCAGACAGAGTCAGGGAGTGACAGAGAGTGTCTGAGAGTATCAGAGAGTGTCAGAGAGTGTCAGAGAGTGCCAGAGAGTGATAGAGAGTTTCAGAGAGTGTCAGAGAGTGTCAGAGAGAGATTGCGAGTGTCAGAGAGTGTCAGAGAGTGTCATAGAGAGATTGAGAGTGTCAGAGAGTGTCTGAGACTGTCAGAGAGTGATAGAGAGTGCCAGAGAGTGTCAGAGAGTGTCTGAGAGTGTCAGAGAGTGAGAGAGAGTGTCAGAGAGTGAGAGAGAGTGTCTGAGAGTGTCCGAGAGTTATAGAGAGTGTCTGAGAGTGTCAGAGAGTGATAGAGAGTGTCTGAGAGTGTCTGAGAGTGCCTGCGAGTGTCTGAGAGTGTCCGAGAGTGTTAGAGAGTGTCAGAGAATGTCAGAGAGTGATTGAGAGTGTCAGAGAGAGTCAGAGGGTGATAGAGTGTGTCTGAGAGTGTCAGAGAGTGATAGAGTGTGTCTGAGAGTGATAGATAGTGTCTGAGAGTGATAGATAGTGTCTGAGAGTGTCTGAGAGTGTCAGAGAGAGTCAGAGAGTGTCAGAGTCAGAGGATGATAGGGAGTGTCTGAGTGTGTCTGAGAGTGATAGAGAGTGTTTGAGGGTGTCTGAAAGTGTCAGAGAGTGATAGCGAGTGTCTGAGAGTGTCACAGAGTGATAGAGAGTGTCTGAGAGTTTCTGAGAGTTTCAGACATTGATAGAGATTATCTGAGGGTGTCTGAAATTGTCAGATAGAGTCAGAGAGTGATAGAGATTGTCTGAGTGTGTCTGAGAGTGATAGAGAATGGTAGAGAGTGTCTGAGAATGTCTGAGAGTGTCAGAGAGTATCAGAGAGTGATATAGTGTGTCTGAGAGGGTCAGAGAGTGATGGAGAGTTTCTGAGAGTGATAGAGATTGTCTGAGAGTGTCTGAGATTGTCAGAGAGTGATAGAGAGTGTCTGAGAGTGTCAGAGAGTGGGAGAGAGTGTCTGAGGGTGATAGAGAGTGTCAGAGAGTGATAGAGAGTGTATGAGAGTGATAGAGAGAGTCAGAGAGTGATAGAGAGTGATAGAGAGTGTCTGGGAGTGGTAGAGAGTGTCAGAGAGTGGTACAGAGTGTCTGAGAGTGTCAGAGAATGTCAGAGAGGATCTGAGAGTGTCTGAGAGTGTCTGAGATTGTCTGAGAGTGTCAGAGAGTGGTAGAGAGTGGTAGAGAGTGTCTGAGGGTGATAGAGAGTGTCAGAGAGTGATAGAGAGTGTCTGAGAGAGTCTGAGAGTGTCAGAGAGTGGCAGAGAGAGTCTGAGAGTGTCCGAGAGTGATAGGGAGTGTCTGAGAGTATCAGAGAATGTCAGTGGGGATCTGAGAGAGTCTGAGAGTGTCTGAGAGTATCTGAGATTGTCTGAGAGTTTCAGAGATTGATGGAGTGTCAGAGAGTGGTAGAGAGTGTCAGAGAGTGGTAGAGAGTGTCTGAGGGTGATAGAGAGTGTCAAAGAGTGATAGAGTGTGTCTGAGAGAGTCTGAGAGTGTCAGAGAGTGGCAGAGAGAATCTGAGAGTGTCCGAGAGTGATAGAGTGTCTGAGAGTGTCAGAGAAAGTCAGAGGGGATCTGAGAGAGTCTGAGAGTATCTGAGATTGTCTGAGAGTGTCAGAGATTGATAGAGTGTCTGAGAGTGTCAGAGAGTGTCAGAGAGTGGTCGAGAGTGTCTGAGAGTGATATAGAGTGTCTGAGAGTGTCTGAGAGAGTCTGAGAGTGTCAGAGAGTGGTAGAGAGAGTCTGAGAGTATCTGAGAGTGACAGAGAGTGTCTGAGAGTGTCAGAGAATGTCAGAGAGGATCTGAGAGTGTCTGAGAGTATCTGAGATTGTCTGAGAGTGTCAGAGTGTGTCAGAGAGGATCTGAGAGTGTCTGAGAGTGTCTGAGAGTGTCTGAGAGTGATAGAGATTGTCTGAGAATGTCTGAGAGGTTCATAGAGTGATAGAGAGTGTCTGAGAGTGATAGAGAGTGTCTGAGAGTGATAGAGATTGTCTGAGAGTGCCAGAGAGTGTCAGAGAGAGATAGAGAGTGTCTGAGAGTGATAGAGAGTGTCAGTGAGTGATAGAGAGTGTCAGAGAGTGATAGAGAGTGTCTGAGAGTGTCAGAGATTGTCAGAGAGTGGTAGAGAGTGTCAGAGAGTGTTGGAGAGAGTCTGAGATTGATAGATAGTGTCTGAGAGTGACAGTGAGTGTCAGAGATTGTCAGAGAGTGTCTGAGATTGATGGAGATGTCAGAGAGTGATAGAGAGTGTCAGAGCGTGTTAGAGAGTGATAGAGAATGTCAGAGTGTCAGACAGAGTCAGAGAGTGACAGAGTGTCTGAGAGTATCAGAGAGTGTCAGATAGTGTCTGAGAGTGTCAGAGATTGTCAGAGAGTGTCAGAGAGTGTCAGATAGTGTCTGAGAGTGTCTGAAAGTGTCAGAGAGTGTCAGAGAGTGGCAGAGAGTGTCTGAGAGTGATAGAGAGTGTCTGAGAGTCATAGACAGTGACTGAGAGTGTCAGAGAGTGTCAGAGAGTGCCTCAGAGTGTCAGATAGTGTCTGAGAGTTTCTGAAAGTGTCAGAGAGTGGCAGAGAGTGGCAGAGAGTGTCTGAGAGTGATAGAGAGTGTCTGAGAGTGATAGATAGTTTCTGAGAGTGTCTGAGAGTGTCAGAGAGAGTCAGAGAGTGTCAGAGTCAGAGGATGATAGGGAGTGTCTGAGAGTGTCTGAGAGTGTCAGAGAGTATCAGAGAGTGATATACTGTGTCTGAGAGGGTCAGAGAGTGATGGAGAGGTTCTGAGAGTGATAGAGATTGTCTGAGAGTGTCTGAGATTGTCAGAGAGTGATAGAGAGTGTCTGAGAGTGTCAGAGAGTGGGAGAGAGTGTCTGAGGGTGATAGAGAGTGTCAGAGAGTGATAGAGAGCGTCTGAGAGTGTCACAGAGTGGTAGAGAGTGTCTGAAAGTGATAGAGAGTGTCTGCGAGTGATAGAGAGTGTCTGAGAGTGTCTGAGAGTGTCTGAGAGTGTCTGAGAGTGGCAGAGAGTGTCTGAGAGTGATAGAGTGTCTGAGAGTGTCAGAGAGTATCTGAGAGTATCTGAGAGTGTCAGAGAGTGATAGAGATTGTCTGAGAGTGTCTGAGAGGGTCATAGAGTGATAGAGAGTGTCTGAGAGTGATAGAGAGTGTCTGAGAGTGATAGAGATTGTCTGAGAGTGTCTGAGAGTGTCAGAGAGAGATAGAGAGTGTATGAGAGTGATAGAGAGTGTCAGTGAGTGATAGAGAGTGTCAGAGAGTGACAGAGAGTGTCTGAGAGTCTCAGAGATTGTCAGAGAGTGGTAGAGAGTGTCAGAGAGTGTTGGGGAGAGTCTGAGATTGATAGATAGTGTCTGAGAGTGACAGTGAGTGTCAGAGATTGTCAGAGAGTGTCTGAGATTGATGGAGATGTCAGAGAGTGATAGAGAGTGTCAGAGCGTGTTAGAGAGTGATAGAGAAAGTCAGAGTGTCAGACAGAGTCAGAGAGTGACAGAGTTTCTGAGAGTATCAGAGAGTGTCAGATAGTGTCTGAGAGTGTCAGAGATTGTCAGAGAGTGTCAGAGAGTGTCAGATAGTGTCTGAGAGTGTCTGAAAGTGTCAGAGAGTGTCAGAGAGTGGCAGAGAGTGTCTGAGAGTGATAGAGAGTGTCTGAGAGTCATAGACAGTGACTGAGAGTGTCAGAGAATGTCAGAGAGTGCCTCAGAGTGTCAGATAGTGTCTGAGAGTTTCTGAAAGTGTCAGAGAGTGGCAGAGAGTGGCAGAGAGTGTCTGAGAGTGATAGAGAGTGTCTGAGAGTGATAGATAGTTTCTGAGAGTATCTGAGAGTGTCAGAGAGTGTCAGAGAGTGTCAGAGTCAGAGGATGATAGGGAGTGTCTGAGAGTGTCAGAGAGTGATAGAGAGTGTCTGAGAGTGATAGATAGTGTCTGAGAGTGATAGATAGTGTCTGAGAGTGTCTGAGAGTGTCAGAGAGAGTCAGAGAGTGTCAGAGTCAGAGGATGATAGGGAGTGTCTGAGAGTGTCTGAGAGTGATAGAGAGTGTCTGAGGGTGTCTGAAAGAGTCAGAGAGTGATAGCGAGTGTCTGAGAGTGTCACAGAGTGATAGAGAGTGTCTGAGAGTTTCTTAGAGTTTCAGACATTGATAGAGATTATCTGAGGGTGTCTGAAATTGTCAGATAGAGTCAGAGAGTGATAGAGATTGTCTGAGTGTGTCTGAGAGTGATAGAGAATGGTAGAGAGTGTCTGAGAATGTCTGAGAGTGTCAGAGAGTATCAGAGAGTGATATACTGTGTCTGAGAGGGTCAGAGAGTGATGGAGAGTTTCTGAGAGTGATAGAGATTGTCTGAGAGTGTCTGAGATTGTCAGAGAGTGATAGAGAGTGTCTGAGAGTGTCAGAGAGTGGGAGAGAGTGTCTGAGGGTGATAGAGAGTGTCAGAGAGTGATAGAGAGCGTCTGAGAGTGTCACAGAGTGGTAGAGAGTGTCTGAAAGTGATAGAGAGTGTCTGCGAGTGATAGAGAGTGTCTGAGAGTGTCTGAGAGTGGCAGAGAGTGTCTGAGAGTGATAGAGTGTCTGAGAGTGTCAGAGAGTATCTGAGAGTATCTGAGAGTGTCAGAGAGTGATAGAGATTGTCTGAGAGTGTCTGAGAGGGTCATAGAGTGATAGAGAGTGTCTGAGAGTGATAGAGAGTGTCTGAGAGTGATAGAGATTGTCTGAGAGTGTCTGAGAGTGTCAGAGAGAGATAGAGAGTGTATGAGAGTGATTGAGAGTGTCAGTGAGTGATAGAGAGTGTCAGAGAGTGACAGAGAGTGTCTGAGAGTCTCAGAGATTGTCAGAGAGTGGTAGAGAGTGTCAGAGAGTGTTGGGGAGAGTCTGAGATTGATAGATAGTGTCTGAGAGTGACAGTGAGTGTCAGAGATTGTCAGAGAGTGTCTGAGATTGATGGAGATGTCAGAGAGTGATAGAGAGTGTCAGAGCGTGTTAGAGAGTGATAGAGAATGTCAGAGTGTCAGACAGAGTCAGAGAGTCACAGAGTGTCTGAGAGTATCAGAGAGTGTCAGAGAGTGTCTGAGAGTGTCAGAGAGTGTCTGAGATTGTCAGAGAGTGTCAGAGAGTGTCTCAGAGTGTCAGATAGTGTCTGATAGTGTCTGAAAGAGTCAGAGAGTATCTGAGATTGTCTGAGAGTGTCAGAGAGTGGTAGAGAGTGTCAGAGAGTGCTAGTGATTGTCTGAGGTGTCTGAGAGTGATAGAGTGTGTCAGAGAGTGATAGAGAGTGTCTGAGAGTGATAGAGAGAGTCAGAGTGTGTCTGGGAGTGTCAGAGAGTGATAGAGAGTGTCAGTGAGTGATAGAGAGTGTCAGAGAGTGATAGAGAGTGTCTGAGAGTGTCAGAGATTGTCTGAGAGTGGTAGAGAGTGTCAGAGAGTGTTGGAGAGAGTCTGAGATTGATAGATAGTGTCTGAGAGTGACAGTGAGTGTCAGAGATTGTCAGAGAGTGTCTGAGATTGTTGGAGACTGTCAGAGAGTGACAGAGAGTGTCAGAGCGTGTTATAGAGTGATAGAGAATGTCAGAGTGTCAGACAGAGTCAGGGAGTGACAGAGAGTGTCTGAGAGCATCAGAGAGTGTCAGAGAGTGTCAGAGAGTGCCAGAGAGTGATAGAGAGTTTCAGAGAGTGTCAGAGAGTGTCAGAGAGAGATTGCGAGTGTCAGAGAGTGTCAGAGAGTGTCATAGAGAGATTGAGAGTGTCAGAGAGTGTCTGAGACTGTCAGAGAGTGATAGAGAGTGTCAGAGAGTGTCAGAGAGTGTCTGAGAGTGTCAGAGAGTGAGAGAGAGTGTCTGAGAGTGTCTGAGAGTGATAGAGAGAGTCTGAGAGTGTCAGAGAGTGATAGAGAGTGTCTGAGAGTGTCTGAGAGTGTCTGAGAGTGTCTGCGAGTGTCTGAGAGTGTCCGAGAGTGTTAGAGAGTGTCAGAGAATGTCAGAGAGTGATAGAGAGTGTCAGAGAGTGTCAGATGGTGATAGAGTGTGTCTGAGAGTGTCAGAGAGTGATAGAGTGTCTGAGGGTGTCTGAAAGTGTCAGAGAGTGTCAGAGAGTGATAGAGAGTGTCTGAGAGTGTCTGAGAGAGTCTGAGAGTGATAGAGAGTGTCTGAGAGTGTCTGAGAGTCTCTGAGAGTGACAGAGAGTTTCTGAGAGTGTCTGAGAGTGTCCGAGTTTGATTGAAAGTGTCTCAGGGTGTCTGAAATTGTCAGAGAGAGTCAGAGAGTAATAGAGTGTGTCGGAGAGTGTCTGAGAGTGTCACAGAGTAATAGAGAGTGTCTGAGAGTGTCAAAGAGTATCAGAGAGAGTCAGAGAGTGATAGAGAGTGTCTGAGAGTGTCAGAGAGTGTCAGAGAGTCACAGAGAGTGTCTGAGAGTGTCCGTGAGAGACAGAGAGAGTCAGAGAGAGTCTGAGAGTGTCAGAGAGTGTCAGAGAGAGTCAGAGAGTGATGGAGTGTGTCTGAGAGTGTCAGAGAGTGTCAGAGAGGGGCAGAGCGTGTTAGAGAGTGATAGAGAATGTCAGAGAGTCTCAGATAGTGTCAGAGAGTGATGGAGAGTGTCTGAGAGTGATTGAGAGTGATAGAGATTCTCAGAGAGTGATCGAGATTGTCTGAGAGTGTCTGAGAGTGTCTGCGAGTGTCTGAGAGTGTCCGAGAGTGTTAGAGATTGTCTGAGAGTGTCTGAGAGTGATAGAGTGTGTCAGAGAGTGATAGAGAGTGTCTGAGAGTGATAGAGAGAGTCAGAGTGTGTCTGGGAGTGTCAGAGAGTGATAGAGAGTGTCAGTGAGTGATAGAGAGTGTCAGAGAGTGATAGAGAGTGTCTGAGAGTGTCAGAGATTGTCTGAGAGTGGTAGAGAGTGTCAGAGAGTGTTGGAGAGAGTCTGAGATTGATAGATAGTGTCTGAGAGTGACAGTGAGTGTCAGAGATTGTCAGAGAGTGTCTGAGATTTATGGAGAGTGTCAGAGAGTGACAGAGACTGTCAGAGCGTGTTATAGAGTGATAGAGAATGTCAGAGTGTCAGACAGAGTCAGGGAGTGACAGAGAGTGTCTGAGAGTATCAGAGAGTGTCAGAGAGTGTCAGAGAGTGCCAGAGAGTGATAGAGAGTTTCAGAGAGTGTCAGAGAGTGTCAGAGAGAGATTGCGAGTGTCAGAGAGTGTCAGAGAGTGTCATAGAGAGATTGAGAGTGTCAGAGAGTGTCTGAGACTGTCAGAGAGTGATAGAGAGTGCCAGAGAGTGTCAGAGAGTGTCTGAGAGTGTCAGAGAGTGAGAGAGAGTGTCAGAGAGTGAGAGAGAGTGTCTGAGAGTGTCCGAGAGTTATAGAGAGTGTCTGAGAGTGTCTGAGAGTGCCTGCGAGTGTCTGAGAGTGTCAGAGAGTGAGAGAGAGTGTCTGAGAGTGTCCGAGAGTTATAGAGAGTGTCTGAGAGTGTCAGAGAGTGATAGAGAGTGTCTGAGAGTGTCTGAGAGTGCCTGCGAGTGTCTGAGAGTGTCAGAGAGTGTCAGAGAGTCACAGAGAGTGTCTGAGAGTGTCCGTGAGAGACAGAGAGAGTCAGAGAGAGTCTGAGAGTGTCAGAGAGATTCAGAGAGAGTCAGAGAGTGATAGAGAATGTCAGAGAGTCTCAGATAGTGTCAGAGAGTGTCTGAGAGTGTCTGCGAGTGTCTGAGAGTGTCCGAGAGTGTTAGAGATAGTCTGAGAGTGTCTGAGAGTGATAGAGTGTGTCAGAGAGTGATAGAGAGTGTCTGAGAGGGATAGAGAGAGTCAGAGTGTGTCTGGGAGTGTCAGAGAGTGATAGAGAGTGTCAGTGCGTGATAGAGAGTGTCAGAGAGTGATAGAGAGTGTCTGAGAGTGTCAGAGATTGCCTGAGAGTGGTAGAGAGTGTCAGAGAGTGTTGGAGAGAGTCTGAGATTGATAGATAGTGTCTGAGAGTGACAGTGAGTGTCAGAGATTGTCAGAGAGTGTCTGAGATTGATGGAGAGTGTCAGAGAGTGACTGAGACTGTCAGAGAGTGATAGAGAGTGTCAGAGAGTGTCTGAGAGTGTCTGAGAGTGTCAGAGAGTGAGAGAGAGTGTCTGAGAGTGTCTGAGAGTTATAGAGAGAGTCTGAGAGTGTCAGAGAGTGATAGAGAGTGTCTGAGAGTGTCTGAGAGTGTCTGAGAGTGTCTGCGAGTGCCTGAGAGTGTCCGAGAGTGTTAGAGAGTGTCAGAGAATGTCAGAGAGTGAGAGAGAGTGTCTGAGAGTGTCTGAGAGTGATAGAGAGAGTCTGAGAGTGTCAGAGAGTGATAGAGAGTGTCTGATGGTGTCTGCGAGTGTCTGAGAGTGTCCGAGAGTGTTAGAGAGTGTCAGAGAATGTCAGAGAGTGATAGAGAGTGTCAGAGAGAGTCAGAGGGTGATAGAGTGTGTCTGAGAGTGTCAGAGAGTGATAGAGTGCGTCTGAGAGTGTCTGAGAGTGTCTGAGAGAGTCTGAGAGTGATAGAGAGTGTCTGAGAGTGTCTGAGAGTGTCTGAGAGTGACAGAGAGTTTCTGAGAGTGTCTGAGAGTGTCCGAGTTTGATTGAAAGTGTCTCAGGGTGTCTGAAATTGTCAGAGAGAGTCAGAGAGTAATAGAGTGTGTCAGAGAGTGTCTGAGAGTGTCACAGAGTGATAGAGAGTGTCTGAGAGTGTCAGAGAATATCAGAGAGAGTCAGAGAGTGATAGTGAGTGTCTGACAGTGTCAGAGAGTGTCAGAGAGTCACAGAGAGTGTCTGAGAGTGTCCGTGAGAGACAGAGAGAGTCAGAGAGAGTCTGAGAGTGTCAGAGAGTGTCAGAGAGAGTCAGAGAGTGATAGAGTGTGTCTGAGAGTGTCAGAGAGTGTCAGAGAGGGGCAGAGCGTGTTCGAGAGTGATAGAGAATGTCAGAGAGTCTCAGATAGTGTCATAGAGTGATGGAGAGTGTCTGAGAGTGTCTGAGAGTATCAGAGAGTGTCAGAGAGTGATAGAGAGTGATAGAGAGTGATAGAGAGTGTCAGAGAGTGATTGAGAGTGATAGAGATTCTCAGAGAGTGATAGAGATTGTCTGAGAGTGATTCAGAGTGTCAGAGAGTGTCAGAGAGTGTCTGAGAGTGCCTGAGACTGCCAGAGACTGTCAGAGAGTGTCAGACAGTGGCCGAGTGTGATAGAGAGTGTCAGAGAGTGTCTGAGAGAGTCTGAGAGTGTCAGAGAGTGATAGAGAGAGTCAGAGAGTGATAGAGAGTGTCAGAGTGTGATAGAGAGTGTCAGAGAGTGATAGAGAGTGTCTGAGAGTGTCAGAGAGTGTCAGAGAGTGGTAGAGATTGTATGAGAGTGATACAGGGGTTCAGAGAGTGTAAGAGAGTATCAGTGAGTGATAGAGAGTGATAGAGAGTGTCAGAGAGTGATAGAGAGTGTCAGAGAGTTATAGAGAGAGTCTGAACAAAGAACAAAGTACAAAGAAAATTACAGCACAGGAACAGGCCCTTTGGCACTCCAAGTCTGCGCCGATCCAGATCCTCTATCTAAACATGTCGCCTATTTTCCAAGGGTCTGTATCTCTTTTCTTCCTGCCCATTCATGTAATTGTCTAGATACATCTTAAAAGACACCATCGTGCCCGCATCTACCACCTCCGCTGCAACGCGTTCCAGGCACACACCACCCTCTGCGTAAAGAAATTTCCACGCATATCCCCCCTAAACTTTTCCCCTATCACTTTGAACTCGTGTCCTCTAGTAATTGAATGCCCCACTCTGGGAAAAAGCCTCTTGCTATCCACCCTGTCTATACCTCTCATGATTTTGTACACCTCAATCAGGTCCACCCTCAACCTCCGTCTTTCTAATGAAAATAATCCTAATCTACTCAACCTCTCTTCATAGCTAGCACCCTCCATACCAGGCAACATCCTGGTGAACCTCCTCTGCACCCTCTCCAAAGCATCCACATCCTTTTGGTAATGTGGCGACCAGAACTGCACGCAGTATTCCAAATGTGGCCGAACCAAAGTCCTATACAACTGGAACATGACCTGCCAACTCTTGTACTCAATACCCCGACCGATGAAGGAAAGCATGCCGTATGCCTTCTTGACCACTTTATTGACCTGCGTTGCCACCTTCAGGGAACAGTGGACCTGAACACCCAAATCTCTCTGGACATCAATTTTCCCCAGGACTTTTCCATTTACTGTATAGTTCACTCTTGAATTGGATCTTCCAAAATGCATCACCTCGCATTTGCCCCGATTGAACTCCATCTGCCATTTCTCTGCCCAACTCTCCAATCTATCTGTATTCTGCTGTATTCTCTGACAGTCCCCTTCACTATCTGCTACTCCACCAATCTTAATGTCGTCTGCAAACTTGCTAATCAGTCCACCTATACTATCCTCCAAATCATTAATGTATATCACAAACAACAGTGGTCCCAGCACGGATCCCTGTGGAACACCACTGGTCACACGTCTCCATTTTGAGAAACTCCCTTCCACTGCTACTCTCTGTCTCCTGTTGCCCAGCCAGTTCTTTATCCATCTAGCTATGACACCTTGGACCCCATGCGCCTACACTTTCTCCATCAGCCTGCCATGGGGAACCTTATCAAACGCCTTACTGAAGTCCATGTATATGACATCGACAGCCCTTCCCTCATCAATCAACTTTGTCACTTCCTCAAAGAATTCTATTAAGTTGGTAAGACATGACCTTCCCTGCACAAAACCATGTTGCCTTTCACTGATAAGCCCATTTTCTTCCAAATGGGAATAGATCCTATCCCGCAGTATCTTCTCCAGCAACTTCCCTATCACTGACGTCAGGCTCACCGGTCTATAATTACCTGGATTATCCCTGCTGCCCTTCTTAAACAAGGGGACAACATTAGCAATTCTCCAGTCCTCTGGGACCTCACCCGTGTTTAAGGATGCTGCAAAGATATCTGTTAAGGCCCCAGCTATTTCCTCTCAGGCTTCCCTCAGTAACCTGGGATATATCCCATCCGGACCTGGGGACTTGTCCACCTGAATGCCCTTTAGAATACCCAACACCTCCTCCCTCCTTATGCCGACTTGACCTAGAGTAATCAAACATCTGTTCCTAACCTCAACATCCGTCATGTCCCTCTCCTCGGTGAATACCGATGCAAAGTACTCGTTTAGAATCTCACCCATTTTCTCTGACGCCAAGCATAACATTCCTCCTTTGTCCTTTAGTGGGCCAATCCTTTCTCCAGTTACCCTCTTTCTCCTTATATATGAATAAAAGGCTTTGGGATTTTCTTTAACCCTGTTTGCTAAAGATATTTCATGACCCCTTTTAGCCCTCTTAATTCCTCGTTTCAGATTGGTCCTACAATCCCGATATTCTTTCAAAGCTTCGTCTTTCATCAGCCGCCTAGACCTTATGTATGCTTCCTTTTTCCTCTGAGCTAGTCTCACAATTTCACCTGTCATCCATGGTTCCCTAATCTTGCCATTTCTATCCCTCACTTTCACAGGAACATGTCTCTCCTGCATGTCTCTCCTGCACAGTGGCGCAGTGGTTAGCACCGCAGCCTCACAGCTCCAGGGACCCGGGTTCAATTCTGGGTACTGCCTGTGCGGAGTTTGCAAGTTCTCCCTGTGTCTGCGTGGGTTTCCTCCGGGTGCTCCGGTTTCCTCCCACATGCCAAAGACTTGCAGGTTGATAGGTTAATTGGCCATTATAAATTGCCCCTAGTATAGGTAGGTGGTAGGGAAATATATAGGTGGGGATGTGGTAGGAATATGGGATTAGTGTAGGGTTAGTATAAATGGGTGGTTGATGGTCGGCACGGACTCGGTGGGCCGAAGGGCCTGTTTCAGTGCTGTATCTCTAAACTAAACTCTCTTTAAATGCCTCCCACATATCACATGTGGATTTACCTTCAAACAGCTGCTCCCAATCTACATTCCCCAGCTCCTGCCGAATTTTGGTATAGTTTCCTTCCCCCAATTTAGCACTCTTCCTTTATGACCACTCTCATCTTTGTCCATGAGTATTTTAAAACTTACGGAATTGTGATCACTATTCCCAAAGTAGTCCCCTACTGAAACTTCAAACACCTGGCCGAGCTCATTCCGCAACACCAGGTCCAGTATGGCCTCTTCCCGAGTTGGACTATTTACATACTGCTCTCGAAATCCCTCCTGGATGCTCCTTACAAATTCTGCTCCATCTAGACCTCTTACACTAAGTGAATCCCAGTCAATGTTGGGAAAATTAAAATCTCCTATCACCACCACCCTGTTGCTCCTACATCTTTCCATAATCTGTTTACATATTTATACCTCTATCTCACGCTCGCTGTTGGGAGGCCTGTAGTACAGCCCCAACATTGTTACCGCACCCTTCCTATTTCTGAGTTCTGTCCAAATTGCCTCACTGCTCGAGTCCTCCATAGTGCCCTTCGTCAGCACAGCTGTGATATCCTCTTTGACCAGTAATGCAACTCCTCCACCCCTTTTACCTCCCTCTCTATCCCGCCTGAAGCATCGATATCCTGGGATATTTAGTTGCCAATCATGCCCTTCCCTCAACCAAGTCTCAGTAATCGCAATAACATCATACTCCCAGGTACTAATCCAAGCCCTAAGTTCATCTGCCTGACCTACTACACTTCTTGCATTAAAACAAATGCACCTCAGACAACCAGTCCCTTTACATTCATCATCTGCCCCCTGCCTGCTCTTCCCCTTAGTCACACTGACTTCATTATCTAATTCCTTACAGGCTTTTGTTCCTACCTCCTTACTGTCAACTGACCTCCTCAATTGGTTCCCAACCCCCTGCCACATTAGTTTAAACCCTCCCCAACAGCGTTAGCAAAAGCACCTCCAAGGACATTGGTTTCAGTCCGGCCCAGGTGTCGACCGTCCAATTTGTAATAGTCCCACCTCCCCCAGAACCGGTCCCAATGTCCCAAAAATCTGAACCCCTCCTTCCTGCACCATCTCTCAAGCCACGCATTCATCTTGACTATTCTTTCATTTTAACTCTGACTATCACGTGGCACTGGTAGCAATCCTGAGATTACTACCTCTGAGGTCTTACTTTTTAACTTGGCTCCTAACTCGCTAAACTCTGCTTGCAGGACCTCATCCCGTTTTTTACCTATATCATTGGTGCCTATGTGCACAACGACAACTGGCTGTTCACCCTCCCCCTTCAGAATGTTCTGCAGCCGATCTGAGACATCCCTGACCCGTGCACCTGGGAGGCAACATACCATTCGGGAGCCTCGTTTTCGACCACAGAACCGCCCACCTACTCCCCTTACAATCGAATCCCCTCCGACTATAGCCCTTCCACTCTTTTTCCCGCCCTTCTGAACAGCAGAGCCAGCCACAGTGCCATGAACCTGGCTACTGCTGCCTTCCCCTGGTGAGCCATCTCCCTCAACAGTATCCAAAACGGTATACTTGTTTTGGAGGGAGATGACCGCAGGGGACTCCTGCGCTGCCTTCCTGCTCTTTCTCTGCCTTTTGGTCACCCATTCCCTTTCTCCCTCAGCAATCCTAATCTGCGGTGTGACCAATTCACTAAATGTGCTATCCACGACCTCCTCAGCATCGCGCATGCTCCAAAGTGAGTCCATCCGCAGCTCGAGAGCCGTCATGCGGTCTAACAAGAGCTGCAGTTGGACACACTTCCTGCACGTGAAGGCTTTAGGGACCTCAGCCGTGTCCCTGAGCTCCCACATTGAGCAAGAGGAGCATGACACGGGTCTGAGATCTCCTGCCATTTTTAATCTTAAGCTTAACTTAGTTAAATGTAAAAGGAACGAAAAGTTTTTACCAATCACGACAAAACCAGAGAAATAGAAAAAGCCTTACCTTACATACACCCCACCGAGTCCTTTTTTTTTGGTTGGAGGAGGAGGGCTCGTGGGAGACACTACAAGTGTGGTGTCTCGGGTTCAGAAACCGCCCAAATATATAGTGTTTTACTTACCCAGCAGCCCCCTGGCCTCCACCGAAAACAATAGGAAATTAAGTTTACTTTCAAACTGACCTTCCCAGCTGCTCACTCGCTCGCACTCACTGCTCCCGAAAAAGCTGCTGCAATGAAAGGACAGTTATTTTAAACCGCCCAAATATATAGTGTTTTACTTACCCAGCAGCCCCCTGGCCTCTGCCGAAAACAAAAGGAAATTAAGTTTACTTCAAACTGACCTTCCCAGCTGCTCACTCGCTCGCACTCTCTGTACCCGAAAAAGCTGCTGCAATGAAAGAAAAGTTATTTTAAACCTCCCAAATATATAGTGTTTTACTTACCCAGCAGCCCACTGGCCTCCGCCGAAAACAAAAGGAAATTAAGTTAACTTCAAACTGACCTTCCCTGCTGCTCACTCGCTCGCACTCTCTGCTCCCGAAAAAGCTGCTGCAATGAAAGGGAGAGTCTGAGAGTTTTAGAGAGTGTCAGAGAGAGTCAGAGAGTGAAAGAGAGTGTCAGAGATTGATAGAGAGTGTCTGAGAGTGTCAGTGAGTGTCAGCGAGTGTCAGAGAGTGTCAGAGAGTGATCGAGAGTGTCTGAGAGTGATAGAGAGTGTCAGAGAGTGTCAGCGAGTGTCAGAGCGTGTCAGCGAGTGTCTGAGAGTGTCAGAGAGTGATACAGAGTGTCAGAGAGTGTAAGAGAGTGTCAGAGAGTGTCAGAGAGAGTCAGAGAGTGATAGAGTGTCAGAGAGAGTCAGAGAGTGATAGAGAGTGTCTGAGAGTGTCTGAGAGTGTCAGGGAGTGTCAGAGAGAGTCAGAGAGTGATAGAGTGTCAGAGAGAGTCAGAGAGTGATAGAGAGTGTCTGAGAGTGTCTGAGAGTGTCAGAGTGATACGGAGTGTTAGAGAGTGTCCGAGAGTGACAGAGAGTGATAGAGAGCGTCTGAGAGTGTTGGAGAATGTCAGAGCGTGTCAGGGAGTGTCTGAGAGTGATGGAGAGTGTCAGAGAATGTCAGAGAGTGAAATAGAGCGACAGAGAGTGTCTGAGAAAGTCTGAGAGAGTCTGAGAGTGTCAGATAGTGTCAAGAGTGATAGAGAGTGTCAGAGAATGTCAGAGAGTGATAGAGAGTGATAGAGAGTGCCTGAAAGAGTCTGAGAGTGTCAGAGAGTGTCAGAGAGTGTCAGATAGTGTCAAGAGTGATAGAGAGTTTCAGCGAGAGTCAGAGAGTGTCAGAGAGAGTCAGAGAGTGTCAGATAGTGTCAGAGAGTGTCTGAGAGTGTCCGAGAATGTCAGAGAGTGTCAGAGAGTGATACAGAGTGTCAGAGAGTGACAGAGAGTGTCAGAGAGTGTCAGAGAGTGTCTGCGAGTGGCAGACAGTGTCTCAGACTCCAGGAGAAGGACAGAGAGTGTCAGAGAGAGTCAGAGAGTGTCAGAGAGTGTCTGAGAGTGACAGAGACTGTCAGAGAGTGTCAGAGAGAGTCAGAGAGAGTCAGAGAGTGACAGAGTGTGTCAGAGAGTGTCAGAGAGTGTCTGATAGTGTCAGAGACCGTCAGAGAGTGTCTGAGAGTGTCTGATAGCTACCGAGGGTGGCAGACATTTTCTGAGAGTGTCTGAGAGAGTCTGAGAGAGTCTGAGAGTGTCAGAGAGTGTCAGAGAGTGACAGAGTGTGTCTGAGAGTGTCAGAGAGTGTCAGAGAGTGTCAGAGAATCTCAGAGAGTGTCTGAGAGTGTCTGAGTGTGTCAGAGAGTGTCTGAGAGTGTCTGAGAGTGACAGAGAGTCACAGAGAGTCACAGAGAATGTCAGAGATACTCTGGGAGTGTCAGAGAGCGTCTGAGAGTGTCTGATAGAGTCCGAGAGTGGCAGAGACTGTCAGAGAGCGTCTGAGAGTGTCTCATAGTGTCCGAGAGTGGCAGACTATTTCTGAGTGTGTCTGAGTGAGTCTGAGTGTTTCTGAGAGTGCCTGAGAGTGTCAGAGAGTGACAGAGTGTGTCAGATAGTGTCAGAGAGTGACAAAGAGCATCAGAGTGGGTCTGAGAGTGTCTGAGACTGAGAGTTTCTCAGAGTGTCAAAGAGTGACAGAGAATGTCTGAGAGTATCAGAGAGAGTCCGAGATGCTCAGAGAGTTTCAGAGAGTTTCACAGAGTGACAGAGAGTGTCATAGCGTGATAGATAGAGTCAGAGATTGTCAGCGAGTGTCTTAGAGTGTCAGAGAGTGTCAGAGAGTGACAGAGAGTGACAGAGAGTGTCTGATAGTGTCAGAGTCTGGCAGACTGTTTCTGAGAGTGTCTGAGTGTGTCTGAGTGTGTCTGAGAATGCATGAGTGTGTCTGAGAGAGACAGAAAGTGTCAGAGAGTGACAGAGTGTGTCAGAGAGTGTCAGAGAGTGACAGAGATTGTCAGAGAGTGACAGAGAGTGTCAGAGAGTGACAGAGAGTGTCTGAGAGTGCCTGAGACTGTCAGAGAGTGGCAGAGTGTGTCAGAGAGCGTCAGAGAGCGTCAGAGAGTGTCAGAGAGCGTCACAGAGTGTCAGAGTGTTTCACAGAGTGACAGAGAAGGACAGAGAGTGTCTGAGAGTGTCTGAGAGTGTCTCATAGTGTCCGAGAGTTGCAGACAGTTTCTGAGTGTATCTGAGTGAGTCTGAGTGTTCGTGAGAGTGCCTGAGAGTGTCAGAGAGTGACAGAGTGTCTGATAGTGTCAGAGTGTGGCAGACAGTTTCTGAGTGTGTCTGTGTGTGTCTGAGAATGCCTTAGTGTGTCTGAGAGAGACAGAGAGTGTCAGAGAGTGACAGAGTGTGTCAGAGAGTGTCAGAGAGTGACAGAGTTTGTCAGAGAGTGACAGGGTGTGTCAGAGAGTGACAGAGAGTGTCTGAGAGTGCCTGAGACTGTCAGAGAGTGGCAGACGGTTTCTGAGAGTGTCTGAGTGAGTCTGAGTGTTTCTGAGAGTGGCAGAGTGTGTCAGAGAGCGTCAGAGAGCGTCAGAGAGTGTCAGAGAGCGTCACAGAGTGTCAGAGTGTTTCACAGAGTGACAGAGAGGGACAGAGAGTGTCTGAGAGTGTCTGAGAGTGTCTCAAAGTGTCCGAGAGTTGCAGACAGTTTCTGAGTGTGTCTGAGTGTTTGTGAGAGTGCCTGAGAGTGTCAGAGAGTGACAGAGTGTCTGATAGTGTCAGAGTGTGGCAGACAGTTTCTGAGAGTGTCTGTGTGTGTCTGAGTGTTTCTGAGAGTGTCAGAGTGTGTCAGAGAGCGTCAGAGAGCGTCAGAGAGTGTCCAAGTGTTTCACAGAGTGACAGAGAGGGACAGAAAGTTTCTGAGAGTGTCTGAGTGTGTCCGAGAGTGGCAGACAGTTTCTGAGAGTGTCATAGAGCGTCAGAGAGTGTCTGACAGTGACAAAGAGTGACAGAGAGTGACATAGAGTGACAGAGAGTGTCAGAGAGATTCCGAAAGTGACAGAGTGTGTCTGAGAGTGACAGAGAGTGTCAGAGAGTGACAGAGTGTGTCAGAGAGTGTCAGAGAGTGTCAGAGAGAGTCTGAGAGTGACAGAAACTGTCAGAGAGTGTCTGAGAGTGACAGAGAGTGACAGAGAGTGTCAGAGAGTGTCAGAGAGAGTCAGAGAGTGACAGAGTGTTTCAGAGAGTGTCAGAGAGTGTCTGAGAGTGACAGAGACTGTCATACAGTGTCTGAGAGTGTCTGATAGCTACCGAGAGTGGCAGACATTTTCTGAGAGTGTCTGAGAGAAACTGAGAGATTCAGAGAGTGTCAGAGAGTGTCAGAGAGTGACAGAGTGTGTCAGAGAGTGACAGAGAGTGTCTGAGAGTGCCTGAGACTGTCAGAGAGTGGCAGACGGTTTCTGAGAGTGTCTGAGTGAGTCTGAGTGTTTCTGAGAGTGTCAGAGTGTGTCAGAGAGCGTCAGAGAGCGTCAGAGAGTGTCCGAGTGTTTCACAGAGTGACAGAGAGGGACAGAAAGTTTCTGAGAGTGTCTGAGTGTGTCCGAGAGTGGCAGACAGTTTCTGAGAGTGTCATAGAGCGTCAGAGAGAGTCTGACAGTGACAGAGAGTGACATAGAGTGACAGAGAGTGTCAGAGAGATTCCGTAAGTGACAGAGTGTGTCTGAGAGTGACAGAGAGTGTCAGAGAGTGACAGAGTGTGTCAGAGAGTGTCAGAGAGTGTCAGAGAGAGTCTGAGAGTGACAGAAACTGTCAGAGAGTGTCTGAGAGTGACAGAGAGAGTCTGAGAGTGACAGAAACTGTCAGAGAGTGTCTGAGAGTGACAGAGAGTGACAGAGAGTGTCAGAGAGTGTCAGAGAGAGTCAGAGAGAGTCAGAGAGTGACAGAGTGTTTCAGAGAGTGTCAGAGAGTGTCTGAGAGTGACAGAGACTGTCATACAGTGCCTGAGAGTGTCTGATAGCTACCGAGAGTGGCAGACATTTTCTGAGAGTGTCTGAGAGAAACTGAGAGATTCAGAGAGTGTCAGAGAGTGTCAGAGAGTGACAGAGTGTGTCAGAGATTGTCAGAGAGTGTCAGAGAGTGTCAGTGAGTGTCAGAGAGTGACAGAGAGTGTCAGAGAGTGTCTGAGAGTCTCAGAGAGTGTCTGAGAGTGTCTGAGAGTGACAGAGTGTCACAGAGAATGTCAGAGATACTCTGGGAGTGTCAGAGAGCGTCTGAGAGTGTCTGAGAGTGTCTGAGAGTGTCTGAAAGTGACAGAGAGTGACAGAGAGTGACATAGAGTGACAGAGAGTGTCAGAGAGATTCCGAAAGTGACAGAGAGTGTCAGAGAGTGACAGAGTGTGTCACAGAGTGTCTGAGAGTGACAGAGAGTGACAGAGAGTGACATAGAGTGACAGAGTGTGTCAGAGAGATTCCGAAAGTGACAGAGAGTGTCAGAGAGTGACAGAGTGTGTCAGAGAGTGTCAGAGAGTGTCAGAGAGTGTCTGAGAGTGACAGAGACTGTCAGAGAGTGACTGAGAGTGAAAGAGAGTGACAGAGTGTGTCAGAGAGTGTCTGAGAGTGACAGAGACTGTCATACAGTGTCTGAGAGTGTCTGATAGCTACCGAGAGTGGCAGACATTTTCTGAGAGTGTCTGAGAGAAACTGAGAGAGTCAGAGAGTGTCGGAGAGTGTCAGAGAGTGACAGAGTGTGTCAGAGAGTGACAGAGAGTGACAGAAAGTGTCAGAGAGTGTCTGCGAGTGGCAGAGAGTGTCTCAGACTCCAGGAGAGGGACAGAGAGTGTCAGAGAGAGTCAGAGAGTGTCAGAGAGTGTCTGAGAGTGACAGAGACTGTCAGAGAGTGTCTGAGAGTGACAGAGAGTGACAGAGAGTGTCAGAGAGAGTCAGAGGGAGTCAGAGAGTGACAGAGTGTGTCAGAGACTGTCAGAGAGTGTCTGAGAGTGACAGTGACTGTCAGAGAGTGACTGAGAGTGAAAGAGAGTGACAGAGAGTGTCGGAGAGTGTCAGAGAGTATCTGAGAGTGACAGAGACTGTCAGAGAGTGTCTGAGAGTGTCTGAGAGTGACAGAGCGTGACAGAGAGTGACATAGAGTGACAGAGAGTGTCAGAGAGATTCCGAAAGTGACAGAGTGTGTCTGAGAGTGACAGAGAGTGTCAGAGAGTGACAGAGTGTGTCAGAGAGTGTCAGAGAGTGTCAGAGAGTGTCTGAGAGTGACAGAGACTGTCAGAGAGTGTCTGAGAGTGACAGAGAGTGTCAGAGAGAGTCAGAGAGAGTCAGAGAGTGACAGAGTGTTTCAGAGAGTGTCAGAGAGTGTCTGAGAGTGACAGAGACTGTCAGAGAGTGACTGAGAGTGAAAGAGAGTGACAGAGTGTGTCAGAGAGTGTCTGAGAGTGACAGAGACTGTCATACAGTGTCTGAGAGTGTCTGATAGCTACCGAGAGTGGCAGACATTTTCTGAGAGTGTCTGAGAGAAACTGAGAGAGTCAGAGAGTGTCGGAGAGTGTCAGAGAGTGATACAGAGTGTCAGAGAGTGACAGAGAGTGACAGAAAGTGTCAGAGAGTGTCTGCGAGTGGCAGAGTGTGTCTCAGACTCCAGGAGAGGGACAGAGAGTGTCAGAGAGAGTCAGAGAGTGTCAGAGAGTGTCTGAGAGTGACAGAGACTGTCAGAGAGTGTCTGAGAGTGACAGAGAGTGACAGAGAGTGTCAGAGAGAGTCAGAGAGAGTCAGAGAGTGACAGAGTGTGTCAGAGACTGTCAGAGAGTGTCTGAGAGTGACAGTGACTGTCAGAGAGTGACTGAGAGTGAAAGAGAGTGACAGAGAGTGTCGGAGAGTGTCAGAGAGTATCTGAGAGTGACAGAGACTGTCAGAGAGTGTCTGAGAGTGTCTGAGAGTGACAGATAGTGTCAAGAGTGATAGAGAGTGTCAGAGACTTTCAGAAAGTGTCAGAGTGTGTCTGAGAGTGTCAGAGAGTGTCAGAGAGTGACAGAGAGTGACAAGGAGTGACAGAGAGTGTCTGATAGTGTCAGAGTGTGACAGACAGTTTCTGAGATTGTCTGAGTGTGTCTGAGTGTGTCTGAGAGTGTCTGAGTGAGTCTGAGTGTTTCTGAGAGTGTCAGAGAGTGTCAGAGTGTGTCAGAGAGCGTCAGAGAGCGTCAGAGAGCGTCAGAGAGCGTCAGAGTGTTTCACAGAGTGACAGAGAGGGTCAGAGAGTGTCTGAGAACGTCTGAGAGTGTCAGAGAGTGTCTGATGGTGTCCGAGAGTGGCAGACAGTTTCTGAGTGTGTCTGAGAGTGTCAGAGAGTGTCTGAGAGTGACAGAGACTGTCAGAGAGTGACTGAGAGTGACAGAGAGTGACAGAGAGTGTCAGAGAGAGTCAGAGAGAGTCAGAGAGTGACAGACTGTTTCAGAGAGCGTCAGAGAGTGTCTGAGAGTGACAGAGACTGTCAGAGAGTGACTGAGAGTGAAAGAGAGTGACAGAGTGTGTCAGAGAGTGTCAGAGAGTGTCTGAGAGTGTCCGAGAGTGGCAGACAGTTTCTGAGAGTGTCTGAGAGAAACTGAGAGATTCAGAGAGTGTGAGATTGTGTCAGAGAGTGACAGAGTGTGTCAGAGATTGTCAGAGAGTGTCAGAGAGTGACAGAGACTGTCATACAGTGTCTGAGAGTGTCTGATAGCTACCGAGAGTGGCAGACATTTTCTGAGAGTGTCTGAGAGAAACTGAGAGATTCAGAGAGTGTCAGAGAGTGTCAGAGAGTGACAGAGTGTGTCAGAGATTATCAGAGAGTGTCAGAGAGTGTCAGTGAGTGTCAGAGAGTGACAGAGAGTGTCAGAGAGTGTCTGAGAGTCTCAGAGAGTGTCTGAGAGTGTCTGAGAGTGACAGAGTGTCACAGAGAATGTCAGAGATACTCTGGGAGTGTCAGAGAGCGTCTGAGAGTGTCTGAGAGTGTCTGAGAGTGTCTGAAAGTGACAGAGAGTGACAGAGAGTGACATAGAGTGACAGAGAGTGTCAGAGAGATTCCGAAAGTGACAGAGAGTGTCAGAGAGTGACAGAGTGTGTCTCAGAGTGTCTGAGAGTGACAGAGAGTGACAGAGAGTGACATAGAGTGACAGAGTGTGTCAGAGAGATTCCGAAAGTGACAGAGAGTGTCAGAGAGTGACAGAGTGTGTCAGAGAGTGTCAGAGAGTGTCAGAGAGTGTCTGAGAGTGACAGAGACTGTCAGAGAGTGTCTGAGAGTGACAGAGAGTGTCAGAGAGAGTCAGAGAGAGTCAGAGAGTGACAGAGTGTTTCAGAGAGTGTCAGAGAGTGTCTGAGAGTGACAGAGACTGTCAGAGAGTGACTGAGAGTGAAAGAGAGTGACAGAGTGTGTCAGAGAGTGTCTGAGAGTGACAGAGACTGTCATACAGTGTCTGAGAGTGTCTGATAGCTACCGAGAGTGGCAGACATTTTCTGAGAGTGTCTGAGAGAAACTGAGAGAGTCAGAGAGTGTCGGAGAGTGTCAGAGAGTGACAGAGTGTGTCAGAGAGTGACAGAGAGTGACAGAAAGTGTCAGAGAGTGTCTGCGAGTGGCAGAGAGTGTCTCAGACTCCAGGAGAGGGACAGAGAGTGTCAGAGAGAGTCAGAGAGTGTCAGAGAGTGTCTGAGAGTGACAGAGACTGTCAGAGAGTGTCTGAGAGTGACAGAGAGTGACAGAGAGTGTCAGAGAGAGTCAGAGGGAGTCAGAGAGTGACAGAGTGTGTCAGAGACTGTCAGAGAGTGTCTGAGAGTGACAGTGACTGTCAGAGAGTGACTGAGAGTGAAAGAGAGTGACAGAGAGTGTCGGAGAGTGTCAGAGAGTATCTGAGAGTGACAGAGACTGTCAGAGAGTGTCTGAGAGTGTCTGAGAGTGACAGAGCGTGACAGAGAGTGACATAGAGTGACAGAGAGTGTCAGAGAGATTCCGAAAGTGACAGAGTGTGTCTGAGAGTGACAGAGAGTGTCAGAGAGTGACAGAGTGTGTCAGAGAGTGTCAGAGAGTGTCAGAGAGTGTCTGAGAGTGACAGAGACTGTCAGAGAGTGTCTGAGAGTGACAGAGAGTGTCAGAGAGAGTCAGAGAGAGTCAGAGAGTGACAGAGTGTTTCAGAGAGTGTCAGAGAGTGTCTGAGAGTGACAGAGACTGTCAGAGAGTGACTGAGAGTGAAAGAGAGTGACAGAGTGTGTCAGAGAGTGTCTGAGAGTGACAGAGACTGTCATACAGTGTCTGAGAGTGTCTGATAGCTACCGAGAGTGGCAGACATTTTCTGAGAGTGTCTGAGAGAAACTGAGAGAGTCAGAGAGTGTCGGCGAGTGTCAGAGAGTGATACAGAGTGTCAGAGAGTGACAGAGAGTGACAGAAAGTGTCAGAGAGTGTCTGCGAGTGGCAGAGAGTGTCTGAGAGTGACAGAGAGTGACAGAGAGTGTCAGAGAGAGTCAGAGAGAGTCAGAGAGTGACAGAGTGTGTCAGAGACTGTCAGAGAGTGTCTGAGAGTGACAGTGACTGTCAGAGAGTGACTGAGAGTGAAAGAGAGTGACAGAGAGTGTCGGAGAGTGTCAGAGAGTATCTGAGAGTGACAGAGACTGTCAGAGAGTGTCTGAGAGTGTCTGAGAGTGACAGATAGTGTCAAGAGTGATAGAGAGTGTCAGAGACTTTCAGAAAGTGTCAGAGTGTGTCTGAGAGTGTCAGAGAGTGTCAGAGAGTGACAGAGAGTGACAGGGAGTGACAGAGAGTGTCTGATAGTGTCAGAGTGTGACAGACAGTTTCTGAGATTGTCTGAGTGTGTCTGAGTGTGTCTGAGAGTGTCTGAGTGAGTCTGAGTGTTTCTGAGAGTGTCAGAGAGTGTCAGAGTGTGTCAGAGAGCGTCAGAGAGCGTCAGAGAGCGTCAGAGAGCGTCAGAGTGTTTCACAGAGTGACAGAGAGGGTCAGAGAGTGTCTGAGAACGTCTGAGAGTGTCAGAGAGTGTCTGATGGTGTCCGAGAGTGGCAGACAGTTTCTGAGTGTGTCTGAGAGTGTCAGAGAGTGTCTGAGAGTGACAGAGACTGTCAGAGAGTGACTGAGAGTGACAGAGAGTGACAGAGAGTGTCAGAGAGAGTCAGAGAGAGTCAGAGAGTGACAGACTGTTTCAGAGAGCGTCAGAGAGTGTCTGAGAGTGACAGAGACTGTCAGAGAGTGACTGAGAGTGAAAGAGAGTGACAGAGTGTGTCAGAGAGTGTCAGAGAGTGTCTGAGAGTGTCCGAGAGTGGCAGACAGTTTCTGAGAGTGACAGAGAGTGTCAGAGAGTGTCAGAGAGTGTCTGAGAGTGTCAGTGAGTGTCTGAGAGTGTCTGAGAGTGACAGAGAGTCACAGAGAATTTCAGAGATACTCTGGGATTGTCAGAGAGCGTCTGCGAGTGTCTGATAGAGTCCGAGAGTGGCAGAGACTGTCAGAGAGCGTCTGAATGTGTCTGATAGTGTCCGAGAGTGGCAGACAGTTTCTGAGTATGTCTGAGTGAGTCTGAGTGTTTCTGAGAGTGACAGAGAGTGTCATAGCCTGATAGATAGAGTCAGAGAGAGTCAGCGAGAGTCTGAGAGTATCAGAGAGTGACAGAGAATGTCAGAGAGTATCAGAAAGTGTCAGAGAGTGTCAGAGAGTGTCAGAGAGTGTCAGAGTGTGTCAGAGAGTGACAGAGAGTGTCTGATAGTGTCAGAGTGTGGCAGACAGTTTCTGAGAGTGTCTGAGTGTGTCTGAGTGTGTCTGAGAGTGCCTGAGTGTGTCTGAGAGAGACAGAAAGTATCAGAGAGTGACAGAGTGTGTCAGAGAGTGTCAGAGAGTGACAGAGATTGTCAGAGAGTGACAGAGAGTGTCAGAGAGTGACAGAGAGTGTCTGAGAGTGCCTGAGACTGTCAGAGTGTGGCAGACAGTTTCTGAGAGTGTCTGAGTGAGTCTGAGTGTTTCTGAGAGTGTCAGAGTGTGTCAGAATGTGTCAGAGAGTGTCAGAGAGTGACAGAGATTGTCAGAGAGTGACAGAGAGTGGCAGAGAGTGACAGAGAGTGTCTGAGAGTGCCTGAGACTGTCAGAGAGTGGCAGACGGTTTCTGAGAGTGTCTGAGTGAGTCTGAGTGTTTCTGAGAGTGTCAGAGTGTGTCAGAGAGCTTCAGAGAGCGTCAGAGTGTGTCCGAGTGTTTCACAGAGTGACAGAGAGGGACAGAGAGTGTCTGAGAGTGTCTGAGAGTGTCTCAAAGTGTCCGAGAGTTGCAGACAGTTTCTGAGTGTGTCTGAGTGAGTCTGAGTGTTTGTGAGAGTGCCTGAGAGTGTCAGAGAGTGACAGAGTGTCTGATAGTATCAGAGTGTGGCAGACAGTTTCTGAGGGTGTCTGTGTGTGTCTGAGAATGCCTGAGTGTGTCTGAGAGAGACAGAGACTGTCAGAGAGTGACAGAGTGTGTCAGAGAGTGTCAGAGAGAGACAGAGATTGTCAGAGAGTGACAGAGTGTGTCAGAGAGTGACAGAGAGTGTCTGAGAGTGCCTGAGACTGTCAGAGAGTGGCAGACGGTTTCTGAGAGTGTCTGAGTGAGTCTGTGTGTTTCTGAGAGTGTCAGAGTGTGTCAGAGAGTGTCCGAGTGTTTCACAGAGTGACAGAGAGGGACAGAAAGTTTCTGAGAGTGTCTGAGTGTGTCCGAGAGTGGCAGACAGTTTCTGAGAGTGTCATAGAGCGTCAGAGAGTGTCTGACAGTGGCAGAGAGTGACAGAGAGTGACATAGAGTGACAGAGAGTGTCAGAGAGATTCCGAAAGTGACAGAGTGTGTCTGAGAGTGACAGAGTGTGTCAGAGAGTGTCAGAGAGTGTCAGAGAGTGTCTGACAGTGACAGAAACTGTCAGAGAGTGTCTGAGAGTGACAGAGAGTGACAGAGAGTGTCAGAGAGTGTCAGAGAGAGTCAGAGAGAGTCAGAGAGTGACAGAGTGTTTCAGAGAGTGTCAGAGAGTGTCTGAGAGTGTCTGAGAGTGACAGAGACTGTCAGAGAGTGACTGATAGTGAAAGAGAGTGTCAGAGAGTGTCAGAGAGTGTCTGAGAGTGTCTGAGAGTGACAGAGAGTGACAGAGAGTGACATAGAGTGACAGAGAGTGTCAGAGAGATTCCGAAAGTGACAGAGTGTGTCTGAGAGTGACAGAGAGTATCAGAGAGTGACAGAGTGTGTCAGAGAGTGTCAGAGAGTGTCAGAGAGAGTCTGACAGTGACAGAAACTGTCAGAGAGTGTCTGAGAGTGACAGAGAGTGACAGAGAGTGACATAGAGTGACAGAGAGTGTCAGAGAGATTCCGAAAGTGACAGAGTGTGTCTGAGAGTGACAGAGAGTGTCAGAGAGTGACAGAGAGTGTCAGAGAGTGTCAGAGAGTGTCAGAGAGAGTCTGAGAGTGACAGAAACTGTCAGAGAAAGTCTGAGAGTGACAGAGAGTGACAGAGAGTGTCAGAGAGTGTCAGAGAGAGTCAGAGAGAGTCAGAGAGTGACAGAGTGTTTCAGAGAGTGTCAGAGAGTGTCTGAGAGTGTCTGAGAGTGACAGAGACTGTCAGAGAGTGACTGAGAGTGAAAGAGAGTGACAGAGTGTGTCAGAGAGTGACTGAGTGTGTCCGAGAGTGGCAGACAGTTTCTGAGAGTGTCAGAGAGTGTCAGAGAGTGTCTGAGAGTGTCTGAGAGTGACAGAGAGTGACAGAGAGTGACATAGAGTGACAGAGAGTGTCAGAGAGATTCCGAAAGTGACAGAGTGTGTCTGAGAGTGACAGAGAGTGTCAGAGAGTGACAGAGTGTGTCAGAGAGTGTCAGAGAGTGTCAGAGAGAGTCTGAGAGTGACAGAAACTGTCAGAGAAAGTCTGAGAGTGACAGAGAGTGACAGAGAGTGTCAGAGAGTGTCAGAGAGAGTCAGAGAGAGTCAGAGAGTGACAGAGTGTTTCAGAGAGTGTCAGAGAGTGTCTGAGAGTGTCTGAGAGTGACAGAGACTGTCAGAGAGTGACTGAGAGTGAAAGAGAGTGACAGAGTGTGTCAGAGAGTGTCAGAGAGTGTCAGAGAGTGTCTGAGAGTGACAGGGACTGTCAGAGAGTGTCTGAGAGTGACAGAGAGTGTCAGAGAGAGTCAGAGAGTGACAGAGTGTTTCAGAGAGTGTCAGAGAGTGTCTGAGAGTGACAGAGACTGTCAGAGAGTGACTGAGAGTGAAAGAGAGTGACAGAGTGTGTCAGAGAGTGTCTGAGAGTGACAGAGACTGTTATACAGTGTCTGAGAGTGTCTGATAGCTACCGAGAGTGGCAGACATTTTCTGAGAGTGTCTGAGAGAAACTGAGAGAGTCAGAGAGTGTCAGAGAGTGTCAGAGAGTGACAGAGTGTGTCAGAGATTGTCAGAGAGTGTCAGAGAGTGTCTGAGAGTCTCGGAGAGTGTCTGAGTGTGTCAGAGAGTGTCAGTGAGTGTCAGAGAGTGACAGAGCGTGTCAGAGAGTGTCTGCGAGTCACAGAGTGTGTCTGAGATTGTCTGAGAGTGACAGAGGGTCACAGAGAATGTCAGAGATACTCTGGGAGTGTCAGAGAGCGTCTGAGAGTGTCTGATTGAGTCCGAGAGTGGCAGAGACTGTCAGAGAGCGTCTGAGAGTGTCTGATAGTGTCCAAGAGTGGCAGACAGTTTCTGAGTGTGTCTGAGTGAGTCTGAGTGTTTCTGAGAGTGCCTGAGAGTGTCAGAGAGTGATAGACAATGCCTGAGAGTGTCTGAGAGTGTCAGAGTGTGTCAGAGAGTGTCTGAAGTTGATAGAGAGTGTCAGAGAATGTCAGAGAGTGATAGTGAGTGAGAGAGAGTGTCTGAGAGAGTCTGAGAGAGTCTGAGAGTGTCCGAGAGTGTCAGAGAGTGTCAGATAGTGTCAAGAGTGATAGAGAGTGTCAGAGAGAGTCAGAGAGTGTCAGAGAGAGTCAGAGAGTGATGGAGAGTGTCAGAGAGTGTCAGAGAGTGTCTGAGAGTGTCTGAGAGTGTCAGAGAATGTCAGAGAGTGTCAGAGAGTGATACAGAGTGTCAGAGAGTGACAGAGAGTGACAGAAAGTGTCAGAGAGTGTCTGCGAGTGGCAGAGAGTGTCTCAGACTCCAGGAGAGGGACAGAGAGTGTCAGAGAGAGTCAGAGAGTGTCAGAGGGTGTCTGAGAGTGACAGAGACTGTCAGAGAGTGTCTGAGAGTGACAGAGAGTGACAGAGAGTGTCAGAGAGAGTCAGAGAGTGTCAGAGAGTGACAGAGTGTGTCAGAGACTGTCAGAGAGTGTCTGAGAGTGACAGTGACTGTCAGAGAGTGACTGAGAGTGAAAGAGAGTGACAGAGAGTGTCGGAGAGTGTCAGAGAGTATCTGAGAGTGACAGAGACTGTCAGAGAGTGTCTGAGAGTGTCTGATAGCTACCGAGGGTGGCAGACATTTTCTGAGAGTGTCTGAGAGAGTCTGAGTGAGTCAGAGAGTGTCAGAGAGTGTCAGAGAGTGTCAGAGAGTGTCTGAAGTTGATAGAGAGTGTCAGAGAATGTCAGAGAGTGAGAGAGAGTGAGAGAGAGTGTTTGAGAGAGTCTGAGAGAGTCTGAGAGTGTCAGAGAGTGTCAGATAGTGCCAAGAGAGATAGAGAGTGTCAGAGAGAGTCAGAGAGTGTCAGAGAGAGTCATAGAGTGATAGAGAGTGTCAGAGTGTGTCAGAGAGTGTCTGAGAGTGTCTGAGAATGTCAGAGAATGTCAGAGAGTGTCAGAGAGTGATGCAGAGTGTCAGAGAGTGACAGAGAGTGACAGAAAGTGTCAGAGAGTGTCAGAGAGTGTCTGCGAGTGGCAGAGAGTGTCTCAGACACCAGGAGAGGGACAGAGAGTGTCAGAGAGAGTCAGAGAGTGTCAGAGAGTGTCTGAGAGTGACAGAGAGTGTCAGAGAGAGTCAGAGAGAGTCAGAGAGTGACAGAGTGTGTCAGAGAGTGTCAGACAGTGTCTGAGAGTGACAGAGTGTGTCAGAGAGTGTCTGAGAGTGACAGAGACTGTCATACAGTGTCTGAGAGTGTCTGATAGCTACCGAGAGTGGCAGACATTTTCTGAGAGTGTCTGAGAGAAACTGAGAGATTCAGAGAGTGTCAGAGAGTGACAGAGTGTGTCAGAGAGTGACAGAGAGTGTCTGAGAGTGCCTGAGACTGTCAGAGAGTGGCAGACGGTTTCTGAGAGTGTCTGAGTGAGTCTGAGTGTTCCTGAGAGTGTCAGAGAGTGTCAGAGAGCGTCAGAGAGCGTCAGAGAGTGTCCGAGTGTTTCACAGAGTGACAGAGAGGGACAGAAAGTTTCTGAGAGTGTCTGAGTGTGTCCGAGAGTGGCAGACAGTTTCTGAGAGTGTCATAGAGCGTCAGAGAGTGTCTGACAGTGACAGAGAGTGACAGAGAGTGACATAGAGTGACAGAGAGTGTCAGAGAGATTCCGAAAGTGACAGAGTGTGTCTGAGAGTGACAGAGAGTGTCAGAGAGTGACAGAGTGTGTCAGAGAGTGTCAGAGAGTGTCAGAGAGAGTCTGAGAGTGACAGAAACTGTCAGAGAGTGTCTGAGAGTGACAGAGAGAGTCTGAGAGTGACAGAAACTGTCAGAGAGTGTCTGAGAGTGACAGAGAGTGACAGAGAGTGTCAGAGAGTGTCAGAGAGAGTCAGACGGTTTCTGAGAGTTTCTGATAGCTACCGAGAGTGGCAGACATTTTCTGAGAGTGTCTGAGAGAAACTGAGAGATTCAGAGAGTGTCAGAGAGTGTCAGAATGTGTCAGAGAGTGTCAGAGAGTGACAGAGATTGTCAGAGAGTGACAGAGAGTGTCAGAGAGAGTCAGAGAGAGTCAGAGAGTGACAGAGTGTTTCAGAGAGTGTCAGAGAGTGTCTGAGAGTGACAGAGACTGTCAGAGAGTGACTGAGAGTGAAAGAGAGTGACAGAGTGTGTCAGAGAGTGTCTGAGAGTGACAGAGACTGTCATACAGTGTCTGAGAGTGTCTGATAGCTACCGAGAGTGGCAGACATTTTCTGAGAGTGTCTGAGAGAAACTGAGAGAGTCAGAGAGTGTCGGCGAGTGTCAGAGAGTGATACAGAGTGTCAGAGAGTGACAGAGAGTGACAGAAAGTGTCAGAGAGTGTCTGCGAGTGGCAGAGAGTGTCTGAGAGTGACAGAGAGTGACAGAGAGTGTCAGAGAGAGTCAGAGAGAGTCAGAGAGTGACAGAGTGTGTCAGAGACTGTCAGAGAGTGTCTGAGAGTGACAGTGACTGTCAGAGAGTGACTGAGAGTGAAAGAGAGTGACAGAGAGTGTCGGAGAGTGTCAGAGAGTATCTGAGAGTGACAGAGACTGTCAGAGAGTGTCTGAGAGTGTCTGAGAGTGACAGATAGTGTCAAGAGTGATAGAGAGTGTCAGAGACTTTCAGAAAGTGTCAGAGTGTGTCTGAGAGTGTCAGAGAGTGTCAGAGAGTGACAGAGAGTGACAGGGAGTGACAGAGAGTGTCTGATAGTGTCAGAGTGTGACAGACAGTTTCTGAGATTGTCTGAGTGTGTCTGAGTGTGTCTGAGAGTGTCTGAGTGAGTCTGAGTGTTTCTGAGAGTGTCAGAGAGTGTCAGAGTGTGTCAGAGAGCGTCAGAGAGCGTCAGAGAGCGTCAGAGAGCGTCAGAGTGTTTCACAGAGTGACAGAGAGGGTCAGAGAGTGTCTGAGAACGTCTGAGAGTGTCAGAGAGTGTCTGATGGTGTCCGAGAGTGGCAGACAGTTTCTGAGTGTGTCTGAGAGTGTCAGAGAGTGTCTGAGAGTGACAGAGACTGTCAGAGAGTGACTGAGAGTGACAGAGAGTGACAGAGAGTGTCAGAGAGAGTCAGCGAGAGTCAGAGAGTGACAGACTGTTTCAGAGAGCGTCAGAGAGTGTCTGAGAGTGACAGAGACTGTCAGAGAGTGACTGAGAGTGAAAGAGAGTGACAGAGTGTGTCAGAGAGTGTCAGAGAGTGTCTGAGAGTGTCCGAGAGTGGCAGACAGTTTCTGAGAGTGACAGAGAGTGTCAGAGAGTGTCAGAGAGTGTCTGAGAGTGTCAGAGAGTGTCTGAGAGTGTCTGAGAGTGACAGAGAGTCACAGAGAATTTCAGAGATACTCTGGGATTGTCAGAGAGCGTCTGCGAGTGTCTGATAGAGTCCGAGAGTGGCAGAGACTGTCAGAGAGCGTCTGAATGTGTCTGATAGTGTCCGAGAGTGGCAGACAGTTTCTGAGTATGTCTGAGTGAGTCTGAGTGTTTCTGAGAGTGACAGAGAGTGTCATAGCCTGATAGATAGAGTCAGAGAGAGTCAGCGAGAGTCTGAGAGTATCAGAGAGTGACAGAGAATGTCAGAGAGTATCAGAAAGTGTCAGAGAGTGTCAGAGAGTGTCAGAGAGTGTCAGAGTGTGTCAGAGAGTGACAGAGAGTGTCTGATAGTGTCAGAGTGTGGCAGACAGTTTCTGAGAGTGTCTGAGTGTGTCTGAGTGTGTCTGAGAGTGCCTGAGTGTGTCTGAGAGAGACAGAAAGTATCAGAGAGTGACAGAGTGTGTCAGAGAGTGTCAGAGAGTGACAGAGATTGTCAGAGAGTGACAGAGAGTGTCAGAGAGTGACAGAGAGTGTCTGAGAGTGCCTGAGACTGTCAGAGTGTGGCAGACAGTTTCTGAGAGTGTCTGAGTGAGTCTGAGTGTTTCTGAGAGTGTCAGAGTGTGTCAGAATGTGTCAGAGAGTGTCAGAGAGTGACAGAGATTGTCAGAGAGTGACAGAGAGTGTCAGAGAGTGACAGAGAGTGTCTGAGAGTGCCTGAGACTGTCAGAGAGTGGCAGACGGTTTCTGAGAGTGTCTGAGTGAGTCTGAGTGTTTCTGAGAGTGTCAGAGTGTGTCAGAGAGCTTCAGAGAGCGTCAGAGTGTGTCCGAGTGTTTCACAGAGTGACAGAGAGGGACAGAGAGTGTCTGAGAGTGTCTGAGAGTGTCTCAAAGTGTCCGAGAGTTGCAGACAGTTTCTGAGTGTGTCTGAGTGAGTCTGAGTGTTTGTGAGAGTGCCTGAGAGTGTCAGAGAGTGACAGAGTGTCTGATAGTATCAGAGTGTGGCAGACAGTTTCTGAGGGTGTCTGTGTGTGTCTTAGAATGCCTGAGTGTGTCTGAGAGAGACAGAGACTGTCAGAGAGTGACAGAGTGTGTCAGAGAGTGTCAGAGAGAGACAGAGATTGTCAGAGAGTGACAGAGTGTGTCAGAGAGTGACAGAGAGTGTCTGAGAGTGCCTGAGACTGTCAGAGAGTGGCAGACGGTTTCTGAGAGTGTCTGAGTGAGTCTGTGTGTTTCTGAGAGTGTCAGAGTGTGTCAGAGAGTGTCCGAGTGTTTCACAGAGTGACAGAGAGGGACAGAAAGTTTCTGAGAGTGTCTGAGTGTGTCCGAGAGTGGCAGACAGTTTCTGAGAGTGTCATAGAGCGTCAGAGAGTGTCTGACAGTGGCAGAGAGTGACAGAGAGTGACATAGAGTGACAGAGAGTGTCAGAGAGATTCCGAAAGTGACAGAGTGTGTCTGAGAGTGACAGAGTGTGTCAGAGAGTGTCAGAGAGTGTCAGAGAGTGTCTGACAGTGACAGAAACTGTCAGAGAGTGTCTGAGAGTGACAGAGAGTGACAGAGAGTGTCAGAGAGTGTCAGAGAGAGTCAGAGAGAGTCAGAGAGTGACAGAGTGTTTCAGAGAGTGTCAGAGAGTGTCTGAGAGTGTCTGAGAGTGACAGAGACTGTCAGAGAGTGACTGATAGTGAAAGAGAGTGTCAGAGAGTGTCAGAGAGTGTCTGAGAGTGTCTGAGAGTGACAGAGAGTGACAGAGAGTGACATAGAGTGACAGAGAGTGTCAGAGAGATTCCGAAAGTGACAGAGTGTGTCTGAGAGTGACAGAGAGTGTCAGAGAGTGACAGAGTGTGTCAGAGAGTGTCAGAGAGTGTCAGAGAGAGTCTGACAGTGACAGAAACTGTCAGAGAGTGTCTGAGAGTGACAGAGAGTGACAGAGAGTGACATAGAGTGACAGAGAGTGTCAGAGAGATTCCGAAAGTGACAGAGTGTGTCTGAGAGTGACAGAGAGTGTCAGAGAGTGACAGAGAGTGTCAGAGAGTGTCAGAGAGTGTCAGAGAGAGTCTGAGAGTGACAGAAACTGTCAGAGAAAGTCTGAGAGTGACAGAGAGTGACAGAGAGTGTCAGAGAGTGTCAGAGAGAGTCAGAGAGAGTCAGAGAGTGACAGAGTGTTTCAGAGAGTGTCAGAGAGTGTCTGAGAGTGTCTGAGAGTGACAGAGACTGTCAGAGAGTGACTGAGAGTGAAAGAGAGTGACAGAGTGTGTCAGAGAGTGACTGAGTGTGTCCGAGAGTGGCAGACAGTTTCTGAGAGTGTCAGAGAGTGTCAGAGAGTGTCTGAGAGTGTCTGAGAGTGACAGAGAGTGACAGAGAGTGACATAGAGTGACAGAGAGTGTCAGAGAGATTCCGAAAGTGACAGAGTGTGTCTGAGAGTGACAGAGAGTGTCAGAGAGTGACAGAGTGTGTCAGAGAGTGTCAGAGAGTGTCAGAGAGAGTCTGAGAGTGACAGAAACTGTCAGAGAAAGTCTGAGAGTGACAGAGAGTGACAGAGAGTGTCAGAGAGTGTCAGAGAGAGTCAGAGAGAGTCAGAGAGTGACAGAGTGTTTCAGAGAGTGTCAGAGAGTGTCTGAGAGTGTCTGAGAGTGACAGAGACTGTCAGAGAGTGACTGAGAGTGAAAGAGAGTGACAGAGTGTGTCAGAGAGTGTCAGAGAGTGTCAGAGAGTGTCTGAGAGTGACAGAGACTGTCAGAGAGTGTCTGAGAGTGACAGAGAGTGTCAGAGAGAGTCAGAGAGAGTCAGAGAGTGACAGAGTGTTTCAGAGAGTGTCAGAGAGTGTCTGAGAGTGACAGAGACTGTCAGAGAGTGACTGAGAGTGAAAGAGAGTGACAGAGTGTGTCAGAGAGTGTCTGAGAGTGACAGAGACTGTTATACAGTGTCTGAGAGTGTCTGATAGCTACCGAGAGTGGCAGACATTTTCTGAGAGTGTCTGAGAGAAACTGAGAGAGTCAGAGAGTGTCAGAGAGTGTCAGAGAGTGACAGAGTGTGTCAGAGATTGTCAGAGAGTGTCAGAGAGTGTCTGAGAGTCTCGGAGAGTGTCTGAGTGTGTCAGAGAGTGTCAGTGAGTGTCAGAGAGTGACAGAGCGTGTCAGAGAGTGTCTGCGAGTCACAGAGTGTGTCTGAGATTGTCTGAGAGTGACAGAGGGTCACAGAGAATGTCAGAGATACTCTGGGAGTGTCAGAGAGCGTCTGAGAGTGTCTGATTGAGTCCGAGAGTGGCAGAGACTGTCAGAGAGCGTCTGAGAGTGTCTGATAGTGTCCAAGAGTGGCAGACAGTTTCTGAGTGTGTCTGAGTGAGTCTGAGTGTTTCTGAGAGTGCCTGAGAGTGTCAGAGAGTGATAGACAATGCCTGAGAGTGTCTGAGAGTGTCAGAGTGTGTCAGAGAGTGTCTGAAGTTGATAGAGAGTGTCAAAAAATGTCAGAGAGTGATAGTGAGTGAGAGAGAGTGTCTGAGAGAGTCTGAGAGAGTCTGAGAGTGTCAGAGAGTGTCAGAGAGTGTCAGATAGTGTCAAGAGTGATAGAGAGTGTCAGAGAGAGTCAGAGAGTGTCAGAGAGAGTCAGAGAGTGATGGAGAGTGTCAGAGAGTGTCAGAGAGTGTCTGAGAGTGTCTGAGAGTGTCAGAGAATGTCAGAGAGTGTCAGAGAGTGATACAGAGTGTCAGAGAGTGACAGAGAGTGACAGAAAGTGTCAGAGAGTGTCTGCGAGTGGCAGAGAGTGTCTCAGACTCCAGGAGAGGGACAGAGAGTGTCAGAGAGAGTCAGAGACTGTCAGAGGGTGTCTGAGAGTGACAGAGACTGTCAGAGAGTGTCTGAGAGTGACAGAGAGTGACAGAGAGTGTCAGAGAGAGTCAGAGAGAGTCAGAGAGTGACAGAGTGTGTCAGAGACTGTCAGAGAGTGTCTGAGAGTGACAGTGACTGTCAGAGAGTGACTGAGAGTGAAAGAGAGTGACAGAGAGTGTCGGAGAGTGTCAGAGAGTATCTGAGAGTGACAGAGACTGTCAGAGAGTGTCTGAGAGTGTCTGATAGCTACCGAGGGTGGCAGACATTTTCTGAGAGTGTCTGAGAGAGTCTGAGTGAGTCAGAGAGTGTCAGAGAGTGTCAGAGAGTGTCAGAGAGTGTCTGAAGTTGATAGAGAGTGTCAGAGAATGTCAGAGAGTGAGAGAGAGTGAGAGAGAGTGTTTGAGAGAGTCTGAGAGAGTCTGAGAGTGTCAGAGAGTGTCAGATAGTGCCAAGAGAGATAGAGAGTGTCAGAGAGAGTCAGAGAGTGTCAGAGAGAGTCATAGAGTGATAGAGAGTGTCAGAGTGTGTCAGAGAGTGTCTGAGAGTGTCTGAGAATGTCAGAGAATGTCAGAGAGTGTCAGAGAGTGATGCAGAGTGTCAGAGAGTGACAGAGAGTGACAGAAAGTGTCAGAGAGTGTCTGCGAGTGGCAGAGAGTGTCTCAGACACCAGGAGAGGGACAGAGAGTGTCAGAGAGAGTCAGAGAGTGTCAGAGAGTGTCTGAGAGTGACAGAGAGTGTCAGAGAGAGTCAGAGAGAGTCAGAGAGTGACAGAGTGTGTCAGAGAGTGTCAGACAGTGTCTGAGAGTGACAGAGTGTGTCAGAGAGTGTCTGAGAGTGACAGAGACTGTCATACAGTGTCTGAGAGTGTCTGATAGCTACCGAGAGTGGCAGACATTTTCTGAGAGTGTCTGAGAGAAACTGAGAGATTCAGAGAGTGTCAGAGAGTGACAGAGTGTGTCAGAGAGTGACAGAGAGTGTCTGAGAGTGCCTGAGACTGTCAGAGAGTGGCAGACGGTTTCTGAGAGTGTCTGAGTGAGTCTGAGTGTTCCTGAGAGTGTCAGAGAGTGTCAGAGAGCGTCAGAGAGCGTCAGAGAGTGTCCGAGTGTTTCACAGAGTGACAGAGAGGGACAGAAAGTTTCTGAGAGTGTCTGAGTGAGTCCGAGAGTGGCAGACAGTTTCTGAGAGTGTCATAGAGCGTCAGAGAGTGTCTGACAGTGACAGAGAGTGACAGAGAGTGACATAGAGTGACAGAGAGTGTCAGAGAGATTCCGAAAGTGACAGAGTGTGTCTGAGAGTGACAGAGAGTGTCAGAGAGTGACAGAGTGTGTCAGAGAGTGTCAGAGAGTGTCAGAGAGAGTCTGAGAGTGACAGAAACTGTCAGAGAGTGTCTGAGAGTGACAGAGAGAGTCTGAGAGTGACAGAAACTGTCAGAGAGTGTCTGAGAGTGACAGAGAGTGACAGAGAGTGTCAGAGAGTGTCAGAGAGAGTCAGACGGTTTCTGAGAGTTTCTGATAGCTACCGAGAGTGGCAGACATTTTCTGAGAGTGTCTGAGAGAAACTGAGAGATTCAGAGAGTGTCAGAGAGTGTCAGAGAGTGACAGAGTGTGTCAGAGATTGTCAGAGAGTGTCAGAGAGTGTCAGTGAGTGTCAGAGAGTGACAGAGAGTGTCCGAGAGTGTCTGAGAGTCTCAGAGAGTGTCTGAGAGTGTCTGAGAGTGACAGAGTGTCACAGAGAATGTCAGAGATACTCTGGGAGTGTCAGAGAGCGTCTGAGAGTGTCTGATTGAGTCCGAGAGTGGCAGAGACTGTCAGAGAGCGTCTGAGAGTGTCTGATAGTGTCCAAGAGTGGCAGACAGTTTCTGAGTGTGTCTGAGTGAGTCTGAGTGTTTCTGAGAGTGCCTGAGAGTGTCAGAGAGTGATAGACAATGCCTGAGAGTGTCTAAGAGTGTCAGAGTGTGTCAGAGAGTGTCTGAAGTTGATTGAGAGTGTCAGAGAATGTCAGAGAGTGATAGAGAGTGAGAGAGAGTGTCTGAGAGAGTCTGAGAGAGTCTGAGAGTGTCAGAGAGTGTCAGAGAGTGTCAGATAGTGTCAAGAGTGATAGAGAGTGTCAGAGAGAGTCAGAGAGTGTCAGAGAGAGTCAGAGAGTGATGGAGAGTGTCAGAGAGTGTCAGAGAGTGTCAGAGAGTGTCTGAGAGTGTCTGAGAGTGACAGAGAGTGACAGAGAGTGACATAGAGTGACAGAGAGTGTCAGAGAGATTCCGAAAGTGACAGAGTGTGTCTGAGAGTGACAGAGATTGTCAGAGAGTGACAGAGTGTGTCAGAGAGTGTCAGAGAGTGTCAGAGAGTGTCTGAGAGTGACAGAGACTGTCAGAGAGTGTCTGAGAGTGACAGAGAGTGTCAGAGAGAGTCAGAGAGAGTCAGAGACTGACAGAATGTTTCAGAGAGTGTCAGAGAGTGTCTGAGAGTGACAGAGACTGTCAGAGAGTGACTGAGAGTGAAAGAGAGTGACAGAGTGTGTCAGAGAGTGTCTGAGAGTGACAGAGACTGTCATACAGTGTCTGAGAGTGTCTGATAGCTACCGAGAGTGGCAGACATTTTCTGAGAGTGTCTGAGAGAAACTGAGAGAGTCAGAGAGTGTCGGAGAGTGTCAGAGAGTGATACAGAGTGTCAGAGAGTGACAGAGAGTGACAGAAAGTGTCAGAGAGTGTCTGCGAGTGGCAGAGAGTGTCTCAGACTCCAGGAGAGGGACAGAGAGTGTCAGAGAGAGTCAGAGAGTGTCAGAGAGTGTCTGAGAGTGACAGAGACTGTCAGAGAGTGTCTGAGAGTGACAGAGAGTGACAGAGAGTGTCAGAGAGAGTCAGAGAAAGTCAGAGAGTGACAGAGTGTGTCAGAGACTGTCAGAGAGTGTCTGAGAGTGACAGTGACTGTCAGAGAGTGACTGAGAGTGAAAGAGAGTGACAGAGAGTGTCGGAGAGTGTCAGAGAGTATCTGAGAGTGACAGAGACTGTCAGAGAGTGTTTGAGAGTGTCTGAGAGTGACAGAGCGTGACAGAGAGTGACATAGAGTGACAGAGAGTGTCAGAGAGATTCCGAAAGTGACAGAGTGTGTCTGAGAGTGACAGAGAGTGTCAGAGAGTGACACAGTGTGTCAGAGAGTGACAGAGAGTGACATAGAGTGACAGAGAGTGTCAGAGAGATTCCGAAAGTGACAGAGTGTGTCTGAGAGTGACAGAGAGTGTCAGAGAGTGACAGAGTGTGTCAGAGAGTGTCAGAGAGTGTCAGAGAGTGTCTGAGAGTGACAGAGACTGTCAGAGAGTGTCTGAGAGTGACAGAGAGTGTCAGAGAGAGTCAGAGAGAGTCAGAGAGTGACAGAGTGTTTCAGAGAGTGTCAGAGAGTGTCTGAGAGTGACAGAGACTGTCAGAGAGTGACTGAGAGTGAAAGAGAGTGACAGAGTGTGACAGAGAGTGTCTGAGAGTGACAGAGACTGTCATACAGTGTCTGAGAGTGTCTGATAGCTACCGAGAGTGGCAGACATTTTCTGAGAGTGTCTGAGAGAAACTGAGAGAGTCAGAGAGTGTCGGAGAGTGTCAGAGAGTGATACAGAGTGTCAGAGAGTGACAGAGAGTGACAGAAAGTGTCAGAGAGTGTCTGCGAGTGGCAGAGTTTGTCTCAGACTCCAGGAGAGGGACAGAGAGTGTCAGAGAGAGTCAGAGAGTGTCAGAGAGTGTCTGAGAGTGACAGAGACTGTCAGAGAGTGTCTGAGAGTGACAGAGAGTGACAGAGAGTGTCAGAGAGAGTCAGAGAGAGTCAGAGAGTGACAGAGTGTGTCAGAGACTGTCAGAGAGTGTCTCAGAGTGACAGTGACTGTCAGAGAGTGACTGAGAGTGACAGAGAGTGTCGGAGAGTGTCAGAGAGTATCTGAGAGTGACAGAGACTGTCAGAGAGTGTCTGAGAGTGTCTGAGAGTGACAGATAGTGTCAAGAGTGATAGAGAGTGTCAGAGAGTGTCAGAGAGTGTCAGAGAGTGTCAGAGTGTGTCTGAGAGTGTCAGAGAGTGTCAGAGAGTGACAGAGAGTGACAGGGAGTGACAGAGAGTGTCTGATAGTGTCAGAGTGTGACAGACAGTTTCTGAGAGTGTCTGAGTGTGTCTGAGTGTGTCTGAGAGTGTCTGAGTGAGTCGGAGTGTTTCTGAGAGTGTCAGAGAGTGTCAGAGTGTGTCAGAGAGCGTCAGAGAGCGTCAGAGAGCGTCAGAGTGTTTCACAGAGTGACAGAGAGGGTCAGAGAGTGTCTGAGAACGTCTGAGAGTGTCTGAGAGTGTCTGATGGTGTCCGAGAGTGGCAGACAGTTTCTGAGTGTGTCTGAGACTGTCAGAGAGTGTCTGAGAGTGACAGAGACTGTCAGAGAGTGACTGAGAGTGACAGAGAGTGACAGAGAGTGTCAGAGAGAGTCAGAGAGAGTCAGAGAGTGACAGACTGTTTCAGAGAGCGTCAGAGAGTGTCTGAGAGTGACAGAGACTGTCAGAGAGTGACTGAGAGTGAAAGAGAGTGACAGAGTGTGTCAGAGAGTGTCAGAGAGTGTCTGAGAGTGTCCGAGAGTGGCAGACAGTTTCTGAGAGTGACAGAGAGTGTCAGAGAGTGTCAGAGAGTGTCTGAGAGTGTCAGAGAGTGTCTGAGAGTGTCTGAGAGTGACAGAGAGTCACAGAGAATTTCAGAGATACTCTGGGATTGTCAGAGAGCGTCTGCGAGTGTCTGATAGAGTCCGAGAGTGGCAGAGACTGTCAGAGAGCGTCTGAATGTGTCTGATAGTGTCCGAGAGTGGCAGACAGTTTCTGAGTATGTCTGAGTGAGTCTGAGTGTTTCTGAGAGTGACAGAGAGTGTCATAGCCTGATAGATAGAGTCAGAGAGAGTCAGCGAGAGTCTGAGAGTGTCAGAGAGTGACAGAGAATGTCAGAGAGTATCAGAAAGTGTCAGAGAGTGTCAGAGAGTGTCAGAGTGTGTCAGAGAGTGACAGAGAGTGTCTGATAGTGTCAGAGTGTGGCAGACAGTTTCTGAGAGTGTCTGAGTGTGTCTGAGAGTGCCTGAGTGTGTCTGAGAGAGACAGAAAGTGTCAGAGAGTGACAGAGTGTGTCAGAGAGTGTCAGAGAGTGACAGAGATTGTCAGAGAGTGACAGAGAGTGTCAGAGAGTGACAGAGAGTGTCTGAGAGTGCCTGAGACTGTCAGAGTGTGGCAGACAGTTTCTGAGAGTGTCTGAGTGAGTCTGAGTGTTTCTGAGAGTGTCAGAGTGTGTCAGAGTGTGTCAGAGAGTGTCAGAGAGTGACAGAGATTGTCAGAGAGTGACAGAGAGTGTCAGAGAGTGACAGAGAGTGTCTGAGAGTGCCTGAGACTGTCAGAGAGTGGCAGACTGTTTCTGAGAGTGTCTGAGTGAGTCTGAGTGTTTCTGAGAGTGTCAGAGTGTGTCAGAGAGCGTCAGAGAGCGTCAGAGTGTGTCCGAGTGTTTCACAGAGTGACAGAGAGGGACATAGAGTGTCTGAGAGTGTCCGAGAGTTGCAGACAGTTTCTGAGTGTGTCTGAGTGAGTCTGAGTGTTTGTGAGAGTGCCTGAGAGTGTCAGAGAGTGACAGAGTGTCTGATAGTATCAGAGTGTGGCAGACAGTTTCTGAGGGTGGCTGTGTGTGTCTGAGAATGCCTGAGTGTGTCTGAGAGAGACAGAGATTGTCAGAGAGTGACAGAGTGTGTCAGAGAGTGTCAGAGAGTGACAGAGATTGTCAGAGAGTGACAGAGTGTGTCAGAGAGTGACAGAGAGTGTCTGAGAGTGCCTGAGACTGTCAGAGAGTGGCAGACGGTTTCTGAGAGTGTCTGAGTGAGTCTGTGTGTTTCTGAGAGTGTCAGAGTGTGTCAGAGAGTGTCCGAGTGTTTCACAGAGTGACAGAGAGGGACAGAAAGTTTCTGAGAGTGTCTGAGTGTGTCTGAGAGTGGCAGACAGTTTCTGAGAGTGTCATAGAGCGTCAGAGAGTGTCTGACAGTGACAGAGAGTGACAGAGAGTGACATAGAGTGACAGAGAGTGTCAGAGAGATTCCGAAAGTGACAGAGAGTGTCTGAGAGTGACAGAGAGTGTCAGAGAGTGACAGAGTGTGTCAGAGAGTGTCAGAGAGTGTCAGAGAGAGTCTGACAGTGACAGAAACTGTCAGAGAGAGTCTGAGAGTGACAGAGAGTGACAGAGAGTGACATAGAGTGACAGAGAGTGACAGAGAGATTCCGAAAGTGACAGAGTGTGTCTGAGAGTGACAGAGAGTGTCAGAGAGTGACAGAGTGTGTCAGAGAGTGTCAGAGAGTGTCAGAGAGAGTCTGAGAGTGACAGAAACTGTCAGAGAATGTCTGAGAGTGACAGAGAGTGACAGAGAGTGTCAGAGAGTGTCAGAGAGAGTCAGAGAGAGTCAGAGAGTGACAGACGGTTTCAGAGAGTGTCAGAGAGTGTCTGAGAGTGTCTGAGAGTGACAGAGACTGTCAGAGAGTGACTGAGAGTGAAAGAGAGTGACAGAGTGTGTCAGAGAGTGACTGAGTGTGTCCGAGAGTGGCAGACAGTTTCTGAGAGTGTCAGAGAGTGTCAGAGAGTGTCTGAGAGTGTCTGAGAGTGACAGAGAGTGACAGAGAGTGACATAGAGTGACAGAGAGTGTCAGAGAGATTCCGAAAGTGACAGAGTGTGTCTGAGAGTGACAGAGAGTGTCAGAGAGTGACAGAGTGTGTCAGAGAGTGTCAGAGAGTGTCAGAGAGTGTCTGAGAGTGACAGAGACTGTCAGAGAGTGTCTGAGAGTGACAGAGAGTGTCAGAGAGAGTCAGAGAGAGTCAGAGAGTGACAGAGTGTTTCAGAGAGTGTCAGAGAGTGTCTGAGAGTGACAGAGACTGTCAGAGAGTGACTGAGAGTGAAAGAGAGTGACAGAGTGTGTCAGAGAGTGTCTGAGAGTGACAGAGACTGTCATACAGTGTCTGAGAGTGTCTGATAGCTACCGAGAGTGGCAGACATTTTCTGAGAGTGTCTGAGAGAAACTGAGAGAGTCAGAGAGTGTCAGAGAGTGTCAGAGAGTGACAGAGTGTGTCAGAGATTGTCAGAGAGTGTCAGAGAGTGTCTGAGAGTCTCGGAGAGTCTCAGAGTGTGTCTGAGAGTGTCTGAGAGTGACAGAGGGTCACAGAGAATGTCAGAGATACTCTGGGAGTGTCAGAGAGCGTCTGAGAGTGTCTGATTGAGTCCGAGAGTGGCAGAGACTGTCAGAGAGCGTCTGAGAGTGTCTGATAGTGTCCAAGAGTGGCAGACAGTTTCTGAGTGTGTCTGAGTGAGTCTGAGTGTTTCTGAGAGTGCCTGAGAGTGTCAGAGAGTGATAGACAATGCCTGAGAGTGTCTGAGAGTGTCAGAGTGTGTCAGAGAGTGTCTGAAGTTGATAGAGAGTGTCAGAGAATGTCAGAGAGTGATAGTGAGTGAGAGAGAGTGTCTGAGAGAGTCTGAGAGAGTCTGAGAGTGTCAGAGAGTGTCAGAGAGTGTCAGATAGTGTCAGGAGTGATAGAGAGAGTCAGAGAGTGTCAGAGAGAGTCAGAGAGTGATGGAGAGTGTCAGAGAGTGTCAGAGAGTGTCTGAGAGTGTCTGAGAGTGTCAGAGAATGTCAGAGAGTGTCAGAGAGTGATACAGAGTGTCAGAGAGTGACAGAGAGTGACAGAAAGTGTCAGAGAGTGTCTGCGAGTGGCAGAGAGTGTCTCAGACTCCAGGAGAGGGACAGAGAGTGTCAGAGAGAGTCAGAGAGTGTCAGAGGGTGTCTGAGATTGACAGAGAGTGTCAGAGAGAGTCAGAGAGAGTCAGAGAGTGACAGAGTGTGTCAGAGACTGTCAGAGAGTGTCTGAGAGTGACAGTGACTGTCTGAGAGTGAAAGAGAGTGACAGAGAGTGTCGGAGAGTGTCAGAGAGTATCTGAGAGTGACAGAGACTGTCAGAGAGTGTCTGAGAGTGTCTGATAGCTACCGAGGGTGGCAGACATTTTCTGAGAGTGTCTGAGAGAGTCTGAGTGAGTCAGAGAGTGTCAGAAGGTGTCAGAGAGTGTCAGAGAGTGTCTGAAGTTGATAGAGAGTGTCAGAGAATGTCAGAGAGTGATAGAGAGTGAGAGAGAGTGTTTGAGAGAGTCTGAGAGAGTCTGAGAGTGTCAGAGAGTGTCAGATAGTGCCAAGAGAGATAGAGAGTGTCAGAGAGAGTCAGAGAGTGTCAGAGAGAGTCATAGAGTGATAGAGAGTGTCAGAGTGTGTCAGAGAGTGTCTGAGAGTGTCTGAGAATGTCAGAGAATGTCAGAGAGTGTCAGAGAGTGATGCAGAGTGTCAGAGAGTGACAGAGAGTGACAGAAAGTGTCAGAGAGTGTCAGAGAGTGTCTGCGAGTGGCAGAGAGTGTCTCAGACACCAGGAGAGGGACAGAGAGTGTCAGAGAGAGTCAGAGAGTGTCAGAGAGTGTCTGAGAGTAACAGAGACGTTCAGAGATTGTCTGAGAGTGACAGAGAGTGTCAGAGAGAGTCAGAGAGAGTCAGAGAGTGACAGAGTGTGTCAGAGAGTGTCAGACAGTGTCTGAGAGTGACAGAGAGTGTCAGAGAGAGTCAGAGAGAGTCAGAGAGTGACAGAGTGTGTCAGATAGTGTCAGAGAGTGACAAAGAGCATCAGAGTGGGTCTGAGAGTGTCTGAGACTGTCTGAGAGTTTCTCAGAGTGTCAAAGAGTGACAGAGAATGTCTGAGAGTGTCACAGAGAGTCTGAGATGTTAGGAGAGTTTCAGAGAGTTTCACAGAGTGACAGAGAGTGTCATCGCGTGATAGATAGAGTCAGAGAGTGTCAGCGAGTTTCTGAGAGTGTCAGAGAGTGACAAAGACTGTCAGAGAGTGACTGAGAGTGAAAGAGAGTGACAGAGTGTGTCAGAGAGTGTCAGAGAGTGTCTGAGAGTGACAGAGACTGTCAGAGAGTGTCTGAGAGTGTATGATAGCTACCGAGGGTGGCAGACATTTTCTGAGAGTGTCTGAGAGAGTCTGAGTGAGTCAGAGAGTGTCAGAGAGTGTCAGAGAGTGACAGAGTGTGTCAGAGAGTGTCAGAGAGAGTCAGACGGTTTCTGAGAGTGTCTGATAGCTACCGAGAGTGGCAGACATTTTCTGAGAGTGTCTGAGAGAAACTGAGAGATTCAGAGAGTATCAGAGAGTGTCAGAGAGTGACAGAGTGTGTCAGAGATTGTCAGAGAGTGTCAGAGAGTGTCAGTGAGTGTCAGAGAGTGACAGAGAGTGTCCGAGAGTGTCTGAGAGTCTCAGAGAGTGTCTGAGAGTGTCTGAGAGTGACAGAGGGTCACAGAGAATGTCAGAGATACTCTGGGAGTGTCAGAGAGCGTCTGAGAGTGTCTGATTGAGTCCGAGAGTGGCAGAGACTGTCAGAGAGTGTCTGAGAGTGTCTGATAGTGTCCAAGAGTGGCAGACAGTTTCTGAGTGTGTCTGAGTGAGTCTGAGTGTTTCTGAGAGTGCCTGAGAGTGTCAGAGAGTGATAGACAATGCCTGAGAGTGTCTAAGAGTGTCAGAGTGTGTCAGAGAGTGTCTGAAGTTGATTGAGAGTGTCAGAGAATGTCAGAGAGTGATAGAGAGTGAGAGAGAGTGTCTGAGAGAGTCTGAGAGAGTCTGAGAGTGTCAGAGAGTGTCAGAGAGTGTCAGATAGTGTCAAGAGTGATAGAGAGTGTCAGAGAGAGTCAGAGAGTGTCAGAGAGAGTCAGAGAGTGATGGAGAGTGTCAGAGAGTGTCAGAGAGTGTCAGAGAGTGTCAGAGAGTGTCTGAGAGTGTCTGAGAGTGACAGAGAGTGACAGAGAGTGAGATAGAGTGACAGAGAGTGACATAGAGTGACAGAGAGTGTCAGAGAGATTCCGAAAGTGACAGAGTGTGTCTGAGAGTGACAGAGATTGTCAGAGAGTGACAGAAAGTGTCAGAGAGTGTCAGAGAGTGTCAGAGAGTGTCTGAGAGTGACAGAGACTGTCAGAGAGTGTCTGAGAGTGACAGAGAGTGTCAGAGAGAGTCAGAGAGAGTCAGAGAGTGACAGAGTGTTTCAGAGAGTGTCAGAGAGTGTCTGAGAGTGACAGAGACTGTCAGAGAGTGACTGAGAGTGAAAGAGAGTGACAGAGTGTGTCAGAGAGTGTCTGAGAGTGACAGAGACTGTCATACAGTGTCTGAGAGTGTCTGATAGCTACCGAGAGTGGCAGACATTTTCTGAGAGTGTCTGAGAGAAACTGAGAGAGTCAGAGAGTGTCGGAGAGTGTCAGAGAGTGATACAGAGTGTCAGAGAGTGACAGAGAGTGACAGAAAGTGTCAGAGAGTGTCTGCGAGTGGCAGAGAGTGTCTCAGACTCCAGGAGAGGGACAGAGAGTGTCAGAGAGAGTCAGAGAGTGTCAGAGAGTGTCTGAGAGTGACAGAGAGTGTCAGAGAGAGTCAGAGAGAGTCAGAGAGTGACAGAGTGTGTCAGAGACTGTCAGAGAGTGTCTGAGAGTGACAGTGAATGTCAGAGAGTGACTGAGAGTGAAAGAGAGTGACAGAGAGTGTCGGAGAGTGTCAGAGAGTATCTGAGAGTGACAGAGACTGTCAGAGAGTGTCTGAGAGTGTCTGAGAGTGACAGAGCGTGACAGAGAGTGACATAGAGTGACAGAGAGTGTCAGAGAGATTCCGAAAGCGACAGAGTGTGTCTGAGGTGACAGAGAGTGTCAGAGAGTGACACAGTGTGTCAGAGAGTGACAGAGAGTGGCATAGAGTGACAGAGAGTGTCAGAGAGATTCCGAAAGTGACAGAGTGTGTCTGAGAGTGACAGAGAGTGTCAGAGAGTGACAGAGTGTGTCAGAGAGTGTCAGAGAGTGTCTGAGAGTGACAGAGACTGTCAGAGAGTGTCTGAGAGTGACAGAGAGTGTCAGAGAGAGTCAGAGAGAGTCAGAGAGTGACAGAGTGTTTCAGAGAGTGTCAGAGAGTGTCTGAGAGTGACAGAGACTGTCAGAGAGTGACTGAGAGTGAAAGAGAGTGACAGAGTGTGACAGAGAGTGTCTGAGAGTGACAGAGACTGTCATACAGTGTCTGAGAGTGTCTGATAGCTACCGAGAGTGGCAGACATTTTCTGAGAGTGTCTGAGAGAAACTGAGAGAGTCAGAGAGTGTCGGAGAGTGTCAGAGAGTGATACAGAGTGTCAGAGAGTGACAGAGAGTGACAGAAAGTGTCAGAGAGTTTCTGCGAGTGGCAGAGTTTGTCTCAGACTCCAGGAGAGGGACAGAGAGTGTCAGAGAGAGTCAGAGAGTGTCAGAGAGTGTCTGAGAGTGACAGAGACTGTCAGAGAGTGTCTGAGAGTGACAGAGAGTGACAGAGAGTGTCAGAGAGAGTCAGAGAGAGTCAGAGAGTGACAGAGTGTGTCAGAGACTGTCAGAGAGTGTCTCAGAGTGACAGTGACTGTCAGAGAGTGACTGAGAGTGACAGAGAGTGTCGGAGAGTGTCAGAGAGTATCTGAGAGTGACAGAGACTGTCAGAGAGTGTCTGAGAGTGTCTGAGAGTGACAGATAGTGTCAAGAGTGATAGAGAGTGTCAGAGAGTGTCAGAGAGTGTCAGAGAGTGTCAGAGTGTGTCTGAGAGTGTCAGAGAGTGTCAGAGAGTGACAGAGAGTGACAGGGAGTGACAGAGAGTGTCTGATAGTGTCAGAGTGTGACAGACAGTTTCTGAGAGTGTCTGAGTGTGTCTGAGTGTGTCTGAGAGTGTCTGAGTGAGTCGGAGTGTTTCTGAGAGTGTCAGAGAGTGTCAGAGTGTGTCAGAGAGCGTCAGAGAGCGTCAGAGTGTTTCACAGAGTGACAGAGAGGGTCAGAGAGTGTCTGAGAACGTCTGAGAGTGTCTGAGAGTGTCTGATGGTGTCCGAGAGTGGCAGACAGTTTCTGAGTGTGTCTGAGACTGTCAGAGAGTGTCTGAGACTGACAGAGACTGTCAGAGAGTGACTGAGAGTGACAGAGAGTGACAGAGAGTGTCAGAGAGAGTCAGAGAGAGTCAGAGAGTGACAGACTGTTTCAGAGAGCGTCAGAGAGTGTCTGAGAGTGACAGAGACTGTCAGAGAGTGACTGAGAGTGAAAGAGAGTGACAGAGTGTGTCAGAGAGTGTCAGAGAGTGTCTGAGAGTGTCCGAGAGTGGCAGACAGTTTCTGAGAGTGACAGAGAGTGTCAGAGAGTGTCAGAGAGTGTCTGAGAGTGTCAGAGAGTGTCTGAGAGTGTCTGAGAGTGACAGAGAGTCACAGAGAATTTCAGAGATACTCTGGGATTGTCAGAGAGCGTCTGCGAGTGTCTGATAGAGTCCGAGAGTGGCAGAGACTGTCAGAGAGCGTCTGAATGTGTCTGATAGTGTCCGAGAGTGGCAGACAGTTTCTGAGTATGTCTGAGTGAGTCTGAGTGTTTCTGAGAGTGACAGAGAGTGTCATAGCCTGATAGATAGAGTCAGAGAGAGTCAGCGAGAGTCTGAGAGTGTCAGAGAGTGACAGAGAATGTCAGAGAGTATCAGAAAGTGTCAGAGAGTGTCAGAGAGTGTCAGAGTGTGTCAGAGAGTGACAGAGAGTGTCTGATAGTGTCAGAGTGTGGCAGACAGTTTCTGAGAGTGTCTGAGTGTGTCTGAGAGTGCCTGAGTGTGTCTGAGAGAGACAGAAAGTGTCAGAGAGTGACAGAGTGTGTCAGAGAGTGTCAGAGAGTGACAGAGATTGTCAGAGAGTGACAGAGAGTGTCTGAGAGTGCCTGAGACTGTCAGAGTGTGGCAGACAGTTTCTGAGAGTGTCTGAGTGAGTCTGAGTGTTTCTGAGAGTGTCAGAGTGTGTCAGAGTGTGTCAGAGAGTGTCAGAGAGTGACAGAGAGTGTCTGAGAGTGCCTGAGACTGTCAGAGAGTGGCAGACGGTTTCTGAGAGTGTCTGAGTGAGTCTGAGTGTTTCTGAGAGTGTCAGAGTTTGTCAGAGAGCGTCAGAGAGCGTCAGAGTGCGTCCGAGTGTTTCACAGAGTGACAGAGAGGGACAGAGAGTGTCTGAGAGTGTCTGAGAGTGTCTCAAAGTGTCCGAGAGTTGCAGACAGTTTCTGAGTGTGTCTGAGTGAGTCTGAGTGTTTGTGAGAGTGCCTGAGAGTGTCAGAGAGTGACAGAGTGTCTGATAGTATCAGAGTGTGGCAGACAGTTTCTGAGGGTGTCTGTGTGTGTCTGAGAATGCCTGAGTGTGTCTGAGAGAGACAGAGATTGTCAGAGAGTGACAGAGTGTGTCAGAGAGTGTCAGAGAGTGACAGAGATTGTCAGAGAGTGACAGAGTGTGTCAGAGAGTGACAGAGAGTGTCTGAGAGTGCCTGAGACTGTCAGAGAGTGGCAGACGGTTTCTGAGAGTGTCTGAGTGAGTCTGTGTGTTTCTGAGAGTGTCAGAGTGTGTCAGAGAGTGTCCGAGTGTTTCACAGAGTGACAGAGAGGGACAGAAAGTTTCTGAGAGTGTCTGAGTGTGTCCGAGAGTGGCAGACAGTTTCTGAGAGTGTCATAGAGCGTCAGAGAGTGTCTGACAGTGACAGAGAGTGACAGAGAGTGACATAGAGTGACAGAGAGTGTCAGAGAGATTCCGAAAGTGACAGAGTGTGTCTGAGAGTGACAGAGAGTGTCAGAGAGTGACAGAGTGTGTCAGAGAGTGTCAGAGAGTGTCAGAGAGAGTCTGACAGTGACAGAAACTGTCAGAGAGTGTCTGAGAGTGACAGAGAGTGACAGAGAGTGACATAGAGTGACAGAGAGTGTCAGAGAGATTCCGAAAGTGACAGAGAGTGTCAGAGAGTGACAGAGTGTGTCAGAGAGTGTCAGAGAGTGTCAGAGAGAGTCTGAGAGTGACAGAAACTGTCAGAGAATGTCTGAGAGTGACAGAGAGTGACAGAGAGTGTCAGAGAGTGTCAGAGAGAGTCAGAGAGAGTCAGAGAGTGACAGAGTGTTTCAGAGAGTGTCAGAGAGTGTCTGAGAGTGTCTGAGAGTGACAGAGACTGTCAGAGAGTGACTGAGAGTGAAAGAGAGTGACAGAGTGTGTCAGAGAGTGACTGAGTGTGTCCGAGAGTGGCAGACAGTTTCTGAGAGTGTCAGAGAGTGTCCGAGAGTGTCTGAGAGTGTCTGATTGTGACAGAGAGTGACAGAGAGTGACAGAGAGTGTCAGAGAGATTCCGAAAGTGACAGAGTGTGTCTGAGAGTGACAGAGAGTGTCAGAGAGTGACAGAGTGTGTCAGAGAGTGTCAGAGAGTGTCAGAGAGTGTCTGAGAGTGACAGAGACTGTCAGAGAGTGTCTGAGAGTGACAGAGAGTGTCAGAGAGAGTCAGAGAGAGTCAGAGAGTGACAGAGTGTTTCAGAGAGTGTCAGAGAGTGTCTGAGAGTGACAGAGACTGTCAGAGAGTGACTGAGAGTGAAAGAGAGTGACAGAGTGTGTCAGAGAGTGTCTGAGAGTGACAGAGACTGTCATACAGTGTCTGAGAGTGTCTGATAGCTACCGAGAGTGGCAGACATTTTCTGAGAGTGTCTGAGAGAAACTGAGAGAGTCAGAGAGTGTCAGAGAGTGTCAGAGAGTGACAGAGTGTGTCAGAGATTGTCAGAGAGTGTCAGAGAGTGTCTGAGAGTCTCGGAGAGTGTCTGAGTGTGTCAGAGAGTGTCAGTGAGTGTCAGAGAGTGACAGAGCGTGTCAGAGAGTGTCTGAGAGTCTCAGAGTGTGTCTGAGAGTGTCTGAGAGTGACAGAGGGTCACAGAGAATGTCAGAGATACTCTGGGAGTGTCAGAGAGCGTCTGAGAGTGTCTGATTGAGTCCGAGAGTGGCAGAGACTGTCAGAGAGCGTCTGAGAGTGTCTGATAGTGTCCAAGAGTGGCAGACAGTTTCTGAGTGTGTCTGAGTGAGTCTGAGTGTTGCTGAGAGTGCCTGAGAGTGTCAGAGAGTGATAGACAATGCCTGAGAGTGTCTGAGAGTGTCTGAAGTTGATAGAGAGTGTCAGAGAATGTCAGAGAGTGATAGTGAGTGAGAGAGAGTGTCTGAGAGAGTCTGAGAGAGTCTGAGAGTGTCAGAGAGTGTCAGAGAGTGTCAGATAGTGTCAAGAGTGATAGAGAGTGTCAGAGAGAGTCAGAGAGTGTCAGAGAGAGTCAGAGAGTGATGGAGAGTGTCAGAGAGTGTCAGAGAGTGTCTGAGAGTGTCTGAGAGTGTCAGAGAATGTCAGAGAGTGTCAGAGAGTGATGCAGAGTGTCAGAGAGTGACAGAGAGTGACAGAAAGTGTCAGAGAGTGTCTGCGAGTGGCAGAGAGTGTCTCAGACTCCAGGAGAGGGACAGAGAGTGTCAGAGAGAGTCAGAGAGTGTCAGAGGGTGTCTGAGAGTGACAGAGACTGTCAGAGAGTGTCTGAGAGTGACAGAGAGTGACAGAGAGTGTCAGAGAGAGTCAGAGAGAGTCAGAGAGTGACAGAGTGTGTCAGAGACTGTCAGAGAGTGTCTGAGAGTGACAGTGACTGTCTGAGAGTGAAAGAGAGTGACAGAGAGTTTCGGAGAGTGTCAGAGAGTATCTGAGAGTGACAGAGACTGTCAGAGAGTGTCTGAGAGTGTCTGATAGCTACCGAGGGTGGCAGACATTTTCTGAGAGTGTCTGAGAGAGTCTGAGTGAGTCAGAGAGTGTCAGAGAGTGTCAGAGAGTGTCAGAGAGTGTCTGAAGTTGATAGAGAGTGTCAGAGAATGTCAGAGAGTGATAGAGAGTGAGAGAGAGTGTTTGAGAGAGTCTGAGAGAGTCTGAGAGTGTCAGAGAGTGTCAGATAGTGCCAAGAGAGATAGAGAGTGTCAGAGAGAGTCAGAGAGTGTCAGAGAGAGTCATAGAGTGATAGAGAGTGTCAGAGTGTGTCAGAGAGTGTCTGAGAGTGTCTGAGAATGTCAGAGAATGTCAGAGAGTGTCAGAGAGTGATGCAGAGTGTCAGAGAGTGACAGAGAGTGACAGAAAGTGTCAGAGAGTGTCAGAGAGTGTCTGCGAGTGGCAGAGAGTGTCTCAGACACCAGGAGAGGGACAGAGAGTGTCAGAGAGAGTCAGAGAGTGTCAGAGAGTGTCTGAGAGTGACAGAGACTGTCAGAGATTGTCTGAGAGTGACAGAGAGTGTCAGAGAGAGTCAGAGAGAGTCAGAGAGTGACAGAGTGTGTCAGATAGTGTCAGAGAGTGACAAAGAGCATCAGAGTGGGTCTGAGAGTGTCTGAGACTGTCTGAGAGTTTCTCAGAGTGTCAAAGAGTGACAGAGAATGTCTGAGAGTGTCACAGAGGGTCTGAGATGTTTGGAGAGTTTCAGAGAGTTTCACAGAGTGACAGAGAGTGTCATCGCGTGATAGATAGAATCAGAGAGTGTCAGCGAGTGTCTGAGAGTGTCAGAGAGTGACAAAGACTGTCAGAGAGTGACTGAGAGTGAAAGAGAGTGACAGAGTGTGTCAGAGAGTGTCAGAGAGTGTCTGAGAGTGACAGAGACTGTCAGAGACTGTCTGAGAGTGTATGATAGCTACCGAGGGTGGCAGACATTTTCTGAGAGTGTCTGAGAGGGTCTGAGTGAGTCAGAGAGTGTCAGAGAGTGTCAGAGAGTGACAGAGTGTGTCAGAGAGTGTCAGACAGTGTCAGAGAGTGTCTGAGAGTCTCAGAGAGTGCCTGCGAGTGTTTGAGTGAGTCAGAGAGTGTCAGAGAGTGTCAGAGAGTGACAGAGTGTGTCAGAGAGTGTCAGATAGTGTCAAGAGTGATAGAGAGTGTCAGAGACTTTCAGAAAGTGTCAGAGAGTGTCAGAGTGTGTCTGAGAGTGTCAGAGAGTGTCAGAGAGTGACAGAGAGTGACAGGGAGTGACAGAGAGTGTCTGATAGTGTCAGAGTGTGACAGACAGTTTCTGAGAGTGTCTGAGTGTGTCTGAGTGTGTCTGAGAGTGTCTGAGTGAGTCTGAGTGTTTCTGAGAGTGTCAGAGAGTGTCAGAGTGTGTCAGAGAGCGTCAGAGAGCGTCAGAGAGCGTCAGAGTGTTTCACAGAGTGACAGAGAGGGTCAGAGAGTGTCTGAGAACGTCTGAGAGTGTCTGAGAGTGTCTGATGGTGTCCGAGAGTGGCAGACAGTTTCTGAGTGTCTCTGAGACTGTCAGAGAGTGTCTGAGAGTGACAGAGACTGTCAGAGAGTGACTGAGAGTGACAGAGAGTGACAGAGAGTGTCAAAGAGAGTCAGAGAGAGTCAGAGAGTGACAGACTGTTTCAGAGAGCTTCAGAGAGTGTCTGAGAGTGACAGAGACTGTCAGAGAGTGACTGAGAGTGAAAGAGAGTGACAGAGTGTGTCAGAGAGTGTCAGAGAGTGTCTGAGAGTGTCCGAGAGTGGCAGACAGTTTCTGAGAGTGACAGAGAGTGTCAGAGAGTGTCAGAGAGTGTCTGAGAGTGTCAGAGAGTGTCTGAGAGTGTCTGAGAGTGACAGAGAGTCACAGAGAATTTCAGAGATACTCTGGGATTGTCAGAGAGCGTCTGCGAGTGTCTGATAGAGTCCGAGAGTGGCAGAGACTGTCAGAGAGCGTCTGAATGTGTCTGATAGTGTCCGAGAGTGGCAGACAGTTTCTGAGTATGTCTGAGTGAGTCTGAGTGTTTCTGAGAGTGACAGAGAGTGTCATAGCCTGATAGATAGAGTCAGAGAGAGTCAGCGAGAGTCTGAGAGTGTCAGAGAGTGACAGAGAATGTCAGAGAGTATCAGAAAGTGTCAGAGAGTGTCAGAGTGTGTCAGAGAGTGACAGAGAGTGTCTGATAGTGTCAGAGTGTGGCAGACAGTTTCTGAGAGTGTCTGAGTGTGTCTGAGAGTGCCTGAGTGTGTCTGAGATTGTCAGAGAGTGACAGAGAGTGTCTGAGAGTGCCTGAGACTGTCAGAGAGTGGCAGACAGTTTCTGAGAGTGTCTGAGTGAGTCTGAGTGTGCCTGAGACTGTCAGAGTGTGGCAGACAGTTTCTGAGAGTGTCTGAGTGAGTCTGAGTGTTTCTGAGAGTGTCAGAGTGTGTCAGAGTGTGTCAGAGAGTGTCAGAGAGTGACAGAGATTGTCAGAGAGTGACAGAGAGTGTCAGAGAGTGACAGAGAGTGTCTGAGAGTGCCTGAGACTGTCAGAGAGTGGCAGACGGTTTCTGAGAGTGTCAGAGTGTGTCCGAGTGTTTCACAGAGTGACAGAGAGGGACAGAGAGTGTCTGAGAGTGTCTGAGAGTGTCTCAAAATGTCCGAGAGTTGCAGACAGTTTCTGAGTGTGTCTGAGTGAGTCTGAGTGTTTGTGAGAGTGCCTGAGAGTGTCAGAGAGTGACAGAGTGTCTGATAGTATCAGAGTGTGGCACACAGTTTCTGAGGGTGTCTGTGTGTGTCTGAGAATGCCTGAGTGTGTCTGAGAGAGACAGAGAGTGTCAGAGAGTGACAGAGTGTGTCAGAGAGTGTCAGAGAGTGACAGAGATTGTCAGAGAGTGACAGAGTGTGTCAGAGAGTGACAGAGAGTGTCTGAGAGTGCCTGAGACTGTCAGAGAGTGGCAGACGGTTTCTGAGAGTGTCTGAGTGAGTCTGTGTGTTTCTGAGAGTGTCAGAGTGTGTCAGAGAGTGTCCGAGTGTTTCACAGAGTGACAGAGAGGGACAGAAAGTTTCTGAGAGTGTCTGAGTGTGTCCGAGAGTGGCAAACAGTTTCTGAGAGTGTCATAGAGCGTCAGAGAGTGTCTGACAGTGACAGAGAGTGACAGAGAGTGACATAGAGTGACAGAGAGTGTCAGAGAGATTCCGAAAGTGACAGAGTGTGTCTGAGAGTGACAGAGAGTGTCAGAGAGTGACAGAGTGTGTCAGAGAGTGTCAGAGAGTGTCAGAGAGAGTCTGAGAGTGACAGAAACTGTCAGAGTGTGTCTGAGAGTGACAGAGAGTGACAGAGAGTGTCAGAGAGTGTCAGAGAGAGTCAGAGAGAGTCAGAGAGTGACAGAGTGTTTCAGAGAGTGTCAGAGAGTGTCTGAGAGTGTCTGAGAGTGACAGAGACTGTCAGAGAGTGACAGAGAGTGAAAGAGAGTGACAGAGTGTGTCAGAGAGTGACTGAGTGTGTCCGAGAGTGGCAGACAGTTTCTGAGAGTGTCAGAGAGTGTCAGAGAGTGTCTGAGAGTGTCTGAGAGTGACAGAGAGTGACAGAGAGTGACATAGAGTGACAGAGAGTGTCAGAGAGATTCCGAAAGTGACAGAGTGTGTCTGAGAGTGACAGAGAGTGTCAGAGAGTGACAGAGTGTGTCAGAGAGTGTCACAGAGTGTCAGAGAGTGTCTGAGAGTGACAGAGACTGTCAGAGAGTGTCTGAGAGTGACAGAGAGTGTCAGAGAGAGTCAGAGAGTGACAGAGTGTTTCAGAGAGTGTCAGAGAGTGTCTGAGAGTGACAGAGACTGTCAGAGAGTGACTGAGAGTGAAAGAGAGTGACAGAGTGTGTCAGAGAGTGTCTAAGAGTGACAGAGACTGTCATACAGTGTCTGAGAGTGTCTGATAGCTACCGAGAGTGGCAGACATTTTCTGAGAGTGTCTGAGAGAAACTGAGAGAGTCAGAGAGTGTCAGAGAGTGTCAGAGAGTGACAGAGTGTGTCAGAGATTGTCAGAGAGTGTCAGAGAGTGTCTGAGAGTCTCGGAGAGTGTCTGAGTGTGTCAGAGAGTGTCAGTGAGTGTCAGAGAGTGACAGAGCGTGTCAGAGAGTGTCTGAGAGTCTCAGAGTGTGTCTGAGAGTTTCTGAGAGTGACAGAGGGTCACAGAGAATGTCAGAGATACTCTGGGAGTGTCAGAGAGCGTCTGAGAGTGTCTGATTGAGTCCGAGAGTGGCAGAGACTGTCAGAGAGCGTCTGAGAGTGTCTGATAGTGTCCAAGAGTGGCAGACAGTTTCTGAGTGTGTCTGAGTGAGTCTGAGTGTTTCTGAGAGTGTCTGAGAGTGACAGAGAGTGACAGAGAGTGACATAGAGTGACAGAGAGTGTCAGAGAGATTCCGAAAGTGACAGTGTGTCTGAGAGTGACAGAGAGTGTCAGAGAGTGACAGAGTGTGTCAGAGAGTGTCAGAGAGTGTCTGAGAGTGACAGAGACTGTCATACAGTGTCTGAGAGTGTCTGATAGCTACCGAGAGTGGCAGACATTTTCTGAGAGTGTCTGAGAGAAACTGAGTGAGTCAGAGAGTGTCAGAGGTTGACAGAGTGTGTCAGAGATTGTCAGAGAGTGTCAGAGAGTGTCTGAGAGTCTCGGAGAGTGTCTGAGTGTGTCAGAGAGTGTCAGTGAGTGTCACAGAGTGACAGAGCGTGTCAGAGAGTGTCTGAGAGTCTCAGAGTGTGTCTGAGAGTGTCTGAGAGTGACAGAGGGTCACAGAAAATGTCAGAGATACTCTGGGAGTGTCAGAGAGCGTCTGAGAGTGTCTGATTGAGTCCGAGAGTGGCAGAGACTGTCAGAGAGCGTCTGAGAGTGTCTGATAGTGTCCAAGAGTGGCAGACAGTTTCTGAGTGTGTCTGAGTGAGTCCGAGTGTTCCTGAGAGTGCCTGAGAGTGTCAGAGAGTGATAGACAATGCCTGAGAGTGTCTGAGAGTGTCAGAGTGTGTCAGAGAGTGTCTGAAGTTGATAGAGAGTGTCAGAGAATGTCAGAGAGTGATAGAGAGTGAGAGAGAGTGTCTGAGAGAGTCTGAGAGAGTCTGAGAGTGTCAGAGAGTGTCAGAGAGTGTCAGATAGTGTCAAGAGTGATAGAGAGTGTCAGAGAGAGTCAGAGAGTGTCAGAGAGAGTCAGAGAGTGATGGAGAGTGTCAGAGAGTGTCAGAGAGTGTCTGAGAGTGTCTGAGAGTGTCAGAGAATGTCAGAGAGTGTCAGAGAGTGATACAGAGTGTCAGAGAGTGACAGAGAGTGACAGAAAGTGTCAGAGAGTGTCTGCGAGTGGCAGAGAGTGTCTCAGACTCCAGGAGAGGGACAGAGAGTGTCAGAGAGAGTCAGAGAGTGTCAGAGGGTGTCTGAGAGTGACAGAGACTGTCAGAGAGTGTCTGAGAGTGACAGAGAGTGTCAGAGAGAGTCAGAGAGAGTCAGAGAGTGACAGAGTGTGTCAGAGAGTGTCAGACAGAGTCTGAGAGTGACAGAGAGTGTCAGAGAGAGTCAGAGAGAGTCAGAGAGTGACAGAGTGTGTCAGATAGTGTCAGAGAGTGACAAAGAGCATCAGAGTGGGTCTGAGAGTGTCTGAGACTGTCTGAGAGTTTCTCAGAGTGTCAAAGAGTGACAGAGAATGTCTGAGAGTGTCACAGAGAGTCTGAGATGTTAGGAGAGTTTCAGAGAGTTTCACAGAGTGACAGAGAGTGTCATCGCGTGATAGATAGAGTCAGAGAGTGTCCGCGAGTGTCTGAGAGTGTCAGAGAGTGACAGAGACTGTCAGAGAGTGACTGAGAGTGAAAGAGAGTGACAGAGTGTGTCAGAGAGTGTCAGAGAGTGTCTGAGAGTGACAGAGACTGTCAGAGAGTGTCTGAGAGTGTCTGATAGCTACCGAGGGTGGCAGACATTTTCTGAGAGTGTCTGAGAGAGTCTGAGTGAGTAAGAGAGTGTCAGAGAGTGTCAGAGAGTGACAGAGTGTGTCAGAGAGTGTCAGACAGTGTCAAGAGTGATAGAGAGTGTCAGAGAGAGTCAGAGAGTGTCAGAGAGAGTCAGAGAGTGATGGAGAGTGTCGGAGAGTGTCAGAGAGTGTCTGAGAGTGTCTGAGAGTGTCAGAGAATGTCAGAGAGTGTCAGAGAGTGATACAGAGTGTCAGAGAGTGACAGAAAGTGTCAGAGAGTGTCTGCGAGTGGCAGAGAGTGTCTCAGACTCCAGGAGAGGGACAGAGAGTGTCAGAGAGAGTCAGAGAGTGTCAGAGGGTGTCTGAGAGTGATAGAGACTGTCAGAGAGTGTCTGAGAGTGACAGAGAGTGACAGAGCGTGTCAGAGAGAGTCAGAGAGAGTCAGAGAGTGACAGAGTGTGTCAGAGACTGTCAGAGAGTGTCTGAGAGTGACAGTGACTGTCAGAGAGTGACTGAGAGTGAAAGAGAGTGACAGAGAGGTTCGGAGAGTGTCAGAGAGTATCTGAGAGTGACAGAGACTGTCAGAGAGTGTCTGAGAGTGTCTGATAGCTACCGAGGGTGGCAGACATTTTCTGAGAGTGTCTGAGAGAGTCTGAGTGAGTCAGAGAGTGTCAGAGAGTGTCAGAGAGTGTCAGAGAGTGTCTGAAGTTGATAGAGAGTGTCAGAGAATGTCAGAGAGTGATAGAGAGTGAGAGAGAGTGTTTGAGAGAGTCTGAGAGAGTCTGAGAGTGTCAGAGAGTGTCAGATAGTGCCAAGAGAGATAGAGAGTGTCAGAGAGAGTCAGAGAGTGTCAGAGAGAGTCATAGAGTGATAGAGAGTGTCAGAGTGTGTCAGAGAGTGTCTGAGAGTGTCTGAGAATGTCAGAGAATGTCAGAGAGTGTCAGAGAGTGATGCAGAGTGTCAGAGAGTGACAGAGAGTGACAGAAAGTGTCAGAGAGTGTCAGAGAGTGTCTGCGAGTGGCAGAGAGTGTCTCAGACACCAGGAGAGGGACAGAGAGTGTCAGAGAGAGTCAGAGAGTGTCAGAGAGTGTCTGAGAGTGACAAAGAGTGTCAGAGAGTGTCTGAGAGTGACAGAGAGTGTCAGAGAGAGTCAGAGAGAGTCAGAGAGTGACAGAGTGTGTCAGAGAGTGTCAGACAGTGTCTGAGAGTGACAGAGAGTGTCAGAGAGAGTCAGAGAGAGTCAGAGAGTGACAGAGTGTGTCAGATAGTGTCAGAGAGTGACGAAGAGCATCAGAGTGGGTCTGAGAGTGTCTGAGGCTGTCTGAGAGTGTCACAGAGAGTCCGAGATGTTAGGAGAGTTTCAGAGAGTTTCACAGAGTGACAGAGAGTGTCATCGCGTGATAGATAGAGTCAGAGAGTGTCAGCGAGTGTCTGAGAGTGTCAGAGAGTGACAGAGACTGTCAGAGAGTGACTGAGAGTGAAAGAGAGTGACAGAGTGTGTCAGAGAGTGTCAGAGAGTGTCTGAGAGTGACAGAGACTGTCAGAGAGTGTCTGAGAGTGTCTGATAGCTACCGAGGGTTGCAGACATTTTCTGAGAGTGTCTGAGAGAGTCTGAGTGAGTCAGAGAGTGTCAGAGAGTGTCAGAGAGTGACAGAGTGTGTCAGAGAGTGTCAGACAGTGTCAGAGAGTGTCTGAGAGTCTCAGAGAGTGCCTGAGAGTGTTTGAGTGAGTCAGAGAGTGTCAGAGAGTGTCAGAGAGTGACAGAGTGTGTCAGAGAGTGTCAGATAGTGTCATAGCCTGATAGATAGAGTCAGAGAGAGTAAGCGAGAGTCTGATATTGTCAGAGAGTGACAGAGAATGTCAGAGAGTATCAGAAAGTGTCAGAGAGTGTCAGAGTGTGTCAGAGAGTGACAGAGAGTGTCTGATAGTGTCAGAGTGTGGCAGACAGCTTCTGAGAGTGTCTGAGTGTGTCTGAGTGTGTCTGAGAGTGCCTGAGTGTGTCTGAGAGAGACAGAAAGTGTCAGAGAGTGACAGAGTGTGTCAGAAAGTGTCAGAGAGTGACAGAGATTGTCAGAGAGTGACAGAGAGTGTCTGAGAGTGCCTGAGACTGTAAGAGAGTGCCTGAGACTGTCAGAGTGTGGCAGACAGTTTCTGAGAGTGTCTGAGTGAGTCTGAGTGTTTCTGAGAGTGTCAGAGTGTGTCAGAGTGTGTCAGAGAGTGTCAGAGAGTGACAGAGATTGTCAGAGAGTGACAGAGAGTGTCAGAGAGTGACAGAGAGTGTCTGAGAGTGCCTGAGACTGTCAGAGATTGGCAGACGGTTTCTGAGAGTGTCTGAGTGAGTCTGAGTGTTTCTGAGAGTGTCAGAGTGTGTCAGAGAGCGTCAGAGAGCGTCAGAGTGTGTCCGAGTGTTTCACAGAGTGACAGAGAGTATCAGAGAGTGACAGAGAGTGTCTGAGAGTACCTTAGACTGTCAGAGAGTGGCAGACAGTTTCTGAGAGTGTCTGAGTGAGTCTGAGTGTTTCTGAGAGTGTCAGAGTGTGTCAGAGTGTGTCAGAGAGTGTCAGAGAGTGACAGAGATTGTCAGAGAGTGACAGAGAGTGTCAGAGAGTGACAGAGAGTGTCTGAGAGTGCCTGAGACTGTCAGAGAGTGGCAGACGGTTTCTGAGAGTGTCTGAGTGAGTCTGCGTGTTTCTGAGAGTGTCAGAGTGTGTCAGAGAGCGTCAGAGAGCGTCAGAGTGTGTCCGAGTGTTTCAGAGAGTGACAGAGAGGGACAGAGAGTGTCTGAGAGTGTCTGAGAGTGTCTCAAAGTGTCCGAGAGTTGCAGACAGTTTCTGAGTGTGTCTGAGTGAGTCTGAGTGTTTGTGAGAGTGCCTGAGAGTGTCAGAGAGTGACAGAGTGTCTGATAGTGTCAGAGTGTGGCAGACAGTTTCTGAGGGTGTCTGTGTGTATCTGAGAATGCCTGAGTGTGTCTGAGAGAGACAGAGATTGTCAGAGAGTGACAGAGTGTGTCAGAGAGTGTCAGAGAGTGACAGAGATGTCAGAGTGACAGAGTGTGTCAGAGAGTACCAGAGAGTGTCTGAGAGTGCCTGAGACTGTCAGAGAGTGGCAGACGGTTTCTGAGTGTGTCTGAGTGAGTCTGAGTGTTTCTGAGAGTGTCAGAGTGTGTCAGAGAGCGTCAGAGAGCGTCAGAGAGTGTCCGAGTGTTTCACAGAGTGACAGAGAGGGACAGAAAGTGTCTGAGAGTGTCTGAGTGTGTCCGAGAGTGGCAGACAGTTTCTGAGAGTGTCAGAGAGTGTCAGAGAGTGTCTGAGAGTGTCTGAGAGTGACAGAGAGTGACAGAGAGTGTCAGAGAGATTCCGAAAGTGACAGAGTGTGTCTGAGAGTGACAGAGAGTGTCAGAGAGTGACAGAGTGTGTCAGAGAGTGTCAGAGAGTGTCAGAGAGTGTCTGAGAGTGACAGAGACTGTCAGAGAGTGTCTGAGAGTGACAGAGAGTGTCAGAGAGAGTCAGAGAGAGTCAGAGAGTGACAGAGTGTTTCAGAGAGTGTCAGAGAGTGTCTGAGAGTGACAGAGACTGTCAGAGAGTGACTGAGAGGGAAAGAGAGTGACAGAGTGTGTCAGAGAGTGTCTGAGTGTGTCAGAGAGTGTCAGTGAGTGTCAGAGAGTGACAGAGCGTGTCAGAGAGTGTCTGAGAGTCTCAGAGTGTGTCTGAGAGTGTCTGAGAGTGACAGAGGGTCACAGAGAATGTCAGAGATACTCTGGGAGTGTCAGAGAGCGTCTGAGAGTGTCTGATTGAGTCCGAGAGTGGCAGACTGTCAGAGAGCGTCTGAGAGTGTCTGATAGTGTCCAAGAGTGGCAGACAGTTTCTGAGTGTGTCTGAGTGAGTCTGAGTGTTGCTGAGAGTGCCTGAGAGTGTCAGAGAGTGATAGACAATGTCTGAGAGTGTCTGAGAGTGTCAGAGAGTGTCAGAGAGTGTCTGAAGTTGATAGAGAGTGTCAGAGAATGTCAGAGAGTGATAGAGAGTGAGAGAGAGTGTCTGAGAGAGTCAGAGAGTGTCTGAGAGTGACAGAGACTGTCAGAGAGTGACTGAGAGTGAAAGAGAGTGACAGAGTGTGTCAGAGTGTGTCTGAGAGTGACAGAGACTGTCATACAGTGTCTGAGAGTGTCTGATAGCTACCGAGAGTGGCAGACATTTTCTGAGAGTGTCTGAGAGAAACTGAGAGAGTCAGAGAGTGTCAGAGAGTGTCAGAGAGTGACAGAGTGTGTCAGAGATTGTCAGAGAGTGTCAGAGAGTGTCTGAGAGTCTCGGAGAGTGTCTGAGTGTGTCAGAGAGTGTCAGTGAGTGTCAGAGAGTGACAGAGCGTGTCAGAGAGTGTCTGAGAGTCTCAGAGTGTGTCTGAGAGTTTCTGAGAGTGACAGAGGGTCACAGAGAATGTCAGAGATACTCTGGGAGTGTCAGAGAGCGTCTGAGAGTGTCTGATTGAGTCCGAGAGTGGCAGAGACTGTCAGAGAGCGTCTGAGAGTGTCTGATAGTGTCCAAGAGTGGCAGACAGTTTCTGAGTGTGTCTGAGTGAGTCTGAGTGTTGCTGAGAGTGCCTGAGAGTGTCAGAGAGTGATAGACAATGTCTGAGAGTGTCTGAGAGTGTCAGAGAGTGTCAGAGAGTGTCTGAAGTTGATAGAGAGTGTCAGAGAATGTCAGAGAGTGATAGAGAGTGAGAGAGAGTGTCTGAGAGAGTCAGAGAGTGTCTGAGAGTGACAGAGACTGTCAGAGAGTGACTGAGAGTGAAAGAGAGTGACAGAGTGTGTCAGAGAGTGTCTGAGAGTGACAGAGACTGACATACAGTGTCTGAGAGTGTCTGATAGCTACCGAGAGTGGCAGACAATTTCTGAGATTGTCTGAGAGAAACTGAGAGAGTCAGAGAGTGTCAGAGAGTGTCAGAGAGTGTCAGAGAGTGACAGAGTGTGTCAGAGATTGTCAGAGAGTGTCAGAGAGTGTCTGAGAGTCTCGGAGAGTGTCTGAGTGTATCAGAGAGTGTCAGTGAGTGTCAGAGAGTGACAGAGCGTGTCAGAGAGTGTCTGAGAGTCTCAGAGTGTGTCTGAGAGTGTCTGAGAGTGACAGAGGGTCACAGAGAATGTCAGAGATACTCTGGGAATGTCAGAGAGCGTCTGAGAGTGTCTGATTGAGTCCGAGAGTGGCAGAGACTGTCAGAGAGCGTCTGAGAGTTTCTGATAGTGTCCAAGAGTGGCAGACAGTTTCTGAGTGTGTCTGAGTGAGTCTGAGTGTTGCTGAGAGTGCCTGAGAGTGTCAGAGAGTGATAGACAATGTCTGAGAGTGTCTGAGAGTGTCAGAGAGTGTCAGAGAGTGTCTGAAGTTGATAGAGAGTGTCAGAGAATGTCAGAGAGTGATAGAGAGTGAGAGAGAGTGTCTGAGAGAGTCTGAGAGAGTCTGAGAGTGTCAGAGAGTGTCAGAGAGTGTCAGATAGTATCAAGAGTGATAGAGAGTGTCAGAGAGAGTCAGAGAGTGTCAGAGACAGTCAGAGAGTGATAGAGAGTGTCAGAGAGTGTCAGAGAGTGTCTGAGAGTGTTTGAGAGTGTCAGAGAATGTCAGAGCGTGTCAGAGAGTGATACAGAGTGTCAGAGAGTGACAGAGAGTGACAGAAAGTGTCAGAGAGTGTCAGAAAGTGTCTGCGAGTGGCAGAGAGTGTCTCAGACTCCAGGAGAGGGACAGAGAGTGTCAGAGAGAGTCAGAGAGTGTCAGAGAGTGTCTGAGAGTGACAGAGACTGTCAGAGAGTGTCTGAGAGTGACAGAGAGTGACAGAGAGTGTCAGAGAGAGTCAGAGAAAGTCAGAGAGTCACAGTGACTGTCAGAGAGTGACTGAGAGTGAAAGAGAGTGACAGATTGTGTCAGAGACTGTCAGAGAGTGTCTGAGAGTGACAGTGACTGTCAGAGAGTGTCTGAGAGTGTCTGATAGCTACCGAGGGTGGCAGACATTTTCTGAGAGTGTCTGAGAGAGTCTGAGTGAGTCAGAGAGTGTCAGAGAGTGTCAGAGAGTGTCAGAGAGAGTCTGAAGTTGATAGAGAGTGTCAGAGAATGTCAGAGAGTGATAGAGAGTGAGAGAGAGTGTTTGAGAGAGTCTGAGAGAGTCTGAGAGTGTCAGAGAGTGTCAGATAGTGCCAAGAGAGATAGAGAGTGTCAGAGAGAGTCAGAGAGTGTCAGAGAGAGTCATAGAGTGATAGAGAGTGTCAGAGTGTGTCAGAGAGTGTCTGAGAGTGTCTGAGAGTGTCAGAGAATGTCAGAGAATGTCAGAGAGTGATGCAGAGTGTCAGAGAGTGACAGAGAGTGACAGAAAGTGTCAGAGAGTGTCAGAGAGTGTCTGCGAGTGGCAGAGAGTGTCTCAGACACCAGGAGAGGGACAGAGAGTGTCAGAGAGAGTCAGAGAGTGACAGAGAGTGTCAGAGAGAGTCAGAGAGAGTCAGAGAGTGACAGAGTGTGTCAGAGAGTGTCAGAGAGTGTCTGAGAGTGACAGAGACTGTCAGAGAGTGACTGAGAGTGAAAGAGAGTGACAGAGTGTGTCAGAGAGTATCTGAGAGTGACAGAGACTGTCAGAGAGTGTCTGAGAGTGTCTGATCGCTACCGAGGGTGGCAGACATTTTCTGAGAGTGTCTGAGAGCGTCTGAGTGAGTCAGAGTGTGTCAGAGAGTGTCAGATAGTGCCAAGAGAGATAGAGAGTGTCAGAGAGAGTCAGAGAGTGTCAGAGAGAGTCACAGAGTGATAGAGAGTGTCAGAGTGTGTCAGAAAGTGTCTGAGAGTGTCTGAGAGTGTCAGAGAATGTCAGAGAATGTCAGAGAGTGTCAGAGAGTGATGCAGAGTGTCAGAGAGTGACAGAGAGTGACAGAGTGTGTCAGAGATTGTCAGAGAGTGTCTGAGAGTGTCTGAGAGTGACAGAGAGTCACAGAGAATGTCAGAAATACTCTGGGAGTGTCAGAGAGCGTCTGAGAGTGTCTGATAGTGTCCGAGAGTGGCAGACAGTTTCTGAGTGTGTCTGAGTGAGTCTGAGTGTTTCTGAGAGTGCCTAAGAGTGTCAGGGAGTGACAGAGTGTGTCAGATAGTGTCAGAGAGTGACAAAGAGCATCAGAGTGGGTCTGAGAGTGTCTGAGACTGTCTGAGAGTTTCTCAGCGTGTCAAAGAGTGACAGAGAATGTCTGAGAGTGTCACAGAGAGTCCGAGATGTTCAGAGAGTTTCAGAGAGTTTCACAGAGTGACAGAGATTGTCATCGCGTGATAGATAGAGTCAGAGAGTGTCAGCGAGTGTCTGAGAGTGTCAGAGAGTGACAGAGACTGTCAGAGAGTGACTGAGAGTGAAAGAGAGTGACAGAGTGTGTCAGAGTGTGTCAGAGAGTGTCTGAGAGTGACATAGACTGTCAGAGAGTGTCTGATAGCTACCGAGGGTGGCAGACATTTTCTGAGAGCGTCTGAGAGAGTCTGAGTGAGTCAGAGAGTGTCAGAGAGTGTCAGAGAGTGACAGAGTGTGTCAGAGAGTGTCAGACAGTGTCAGAGAGTGTCTGAGAGTCTCAGAGAGTGCCTGAGAGTGGTTGAGTGAGTCAGAGAGTGTCAGAGAGTGTCAGAGAGTGACAGAGTGTGTCAGAGAGTGTCAGATAGTGTCAAGAGTGACAGAGAGTGTCAGAGAGTTTCAGAAAGTGTCAGAGAGTGTCAGAGTGTGTCTGAGAGTGTCAGAGAGTGTCAGAGAGTGACAGGGAGTGACAGAGAGTGACAGAGAGTGTCTGATAGTGTCAGAGTGTGACAGACAGTTTCTGAGAGTGTCTGAGTGTGTCTGAGCGTGTCTGAGAGTGTCTGAGTGAGTCTGAGTGTTTCTGAGAGCATCAGAGAGCGTCAGAGTGCTTCACAGAGTGACAGAGAGGGTCAGAGAGTGTCTGAGAACGTCTGAGAGTGTCTGAGAGTGTCTGATGGTGTCCGAGAGTGGCAGACAGTTTCTGAGTGTGTCTGAGAGTGTCAGAGAGTGACTGAGAGTGACAGAGAGTGACAGAGAGTGTCAGAGAGAGTCAGACAGAGTCAGAGAGTGACAGACTGTTTCAGAGAGTGTCAGAGAGTGTCTGAGAGTGACAGAGACTGTCAGAGAGTGACTGAGAGTGAAAGAGAGTGACAGAGTGTGTCAGAGAGTGTCAGAGAGTGTCTGAGAGTTTCCGAGAGTGGCAGAGAGTCACAGAGAATGTCAGAGATACTCTGGGATTGTCAGAGAGCGTCTGCGAGTGTCTGATAGAGTCCGAGAGTGGCAGAGACTGTCAGAGAGCGTCTGAATGTGTCTGATAGTGTCCGAGAGTGGCAGACAGTTTCTGAGTGTGTCTGAGTGAGTCTGAGTGTTTCTGAGAGTGACAGAGAGTGTCAAAGCCTGATAGATAGAGTCAGAGAGTGTCAGCGAGAGTCTGAGAGTGTCAGAGAGTGACAGAGAATGTCAGAGAGTTTCAGAAAGTGTCAGAGAGTGACAGAGAGTGTCTGATAGTGTCAGAGTGTGGCAGACAGTTTCTGAGAGTGTCTGAGAGTGACAGAGACTGTCAGAGAGTGTCTGAGAGTGACAGAGAGTGACAGAGAGTGTCAGAGAGAGTCAGAGAGAGTCAGAGAGTGACAGAGTGTTTCAGAGAGTGTCAGAGAGTGTCTGAAAGTGACAGAGACTGTCAGAGAGTGACTGAGAGTGAAAGAGAGTGACAGAGTGTGTCAGAGAGTGTCTGAGAGTGACAAGAGACTGTCATACAGTGTCTGAGAGTGTCTGATAGCTACCGAGAGTGGCAGACATTTTCTGAGAGTGTCTGAGAGAAACTGAGAGAGTCAGAGAGTGTCAGAGAGTGTCAGAGAGTGACAGAGTGTGTCAGAGATTGTCAGAGAGTGTCAGAGAGTGTCTGAGAGTCTCGGAGAGTGTCTGAGTGTGTCAGAGAGTGATACAGAGTGTCAGAGAGTGACAGAGAGTGACAGAAAGTGTCAGAGAGTGTCAGCGAGTGGCAGAGAGTGTCTCAGACTCCAGGAGAGGGACAGAGAGTGTCAGAGAGAGTCAGAGAGTGTCAGAGAGTGTCTGAGAGTGACAGAGACTGTCAGAGAGTGTCTGAGAGTGACAGAGAGTGACAGAGAGTGTCAGAGAGAGTCAGAGAGAGTCAGAGAGTGACAGAGTGTGTCAGAGACTGTCAGAGAGTGTCTGAGAGTGACAGTGACTGTCAGAGAGTGACTGAGAGTGAAAGAGAGTGACAGAGAGTGTCAGAGAGTGTCAGAGAGTATCTGAGAGTGACAGAGACTGTCAGAGAGTGTCTGAGAGTGTCTGATAGCTACCGAGGGTGGCAGACATTTTCTGAGAGTGTCTGAGAGAGTCTGAGTGAGTCAGAGAGTGTCAGAGAGTGTCAGAGAGTGTCAGAGAGTGTCTGAAGTTGATAGAGAGTGTCAGAGAATGTCAGAGAGTGATAGAGAGTCAGAGAGAGTGTTTGAGAGAGTCTGAGAGAGTCTGAGAGTGTCAGAGAGTGTCAGATAGTGCCAAGAGAGATAGAGAGTGTCAGAGAGAGTCAGAGAGTGTCTGAGAGTGTCTGATAGCTACCGAGGGTGGCAGACATTTTCTGAGAGTGTCTGAGAGAGTCTGAGTGAGTCAGAGAGTGTCAGAGAGTGTCAGAGAGTGACAGAGTGTGTCAGAGAGTGTCTGAGAGTGTCAGAGAGTGTCAGAGAATGTCAGAGAATGTCAGAGAGTGTCAGAGAGTGATGCAGGGTGTCAGAGAGTGACAGAGAGTGACAGAAAGTGTCAGAGAGTGTCAGAGAGTGTCTGCGAGTGGCAGAGAGTGTCTCAGACACCAGGAGAGGGACAGAGAGTGTCAGAGAGAGTCAGAGAGTGACAGAGAGTGTCAGAGAGAGTCAGAGAGAGTCAGAGAGTGACAGAGTGTGTCAGAGAGTGTCAGAGAGTGTCTGAGAGTGACAGAGACTGTCAGAGAGTGACTGAGAGTGAAAGAGAGTGACAGAGTGTGTCAGAGAGTATCTGAGAGTGACAGAGACTGTCAGAGAGTGTCTGAGAGTGTCTGATCGCTACCGAGGGTGGCAGACATTTTCTGAGAGTGTCTGAGAGCGTCTGAGTGAGTCAGAGTGTGTCAGAGAGTGTCAGAGAGTGACAGAGTGTGTCAGAGATTGTCAGAGAGTGTCTGAGAGTGTCTGAGAGTGACAGAGAGTCACAGAGAATGTCAGAGATACTCTGGGAGTGTCAGAGAGCGTCTGAGAGTGTCTGATAGTGTCCGAGAGTGGCAGACAGTTTCTGAGTGTGTCTGAGTGAGTCTGAGTGTTTCTGAGAGTGCCTAAGAGTGTCAGGGAGTGACAGAGTGTGTCAGATAGTGTCAGAGAGTGACAAAGAGCATCAGAGTGGGTCTGAGAGTGTCTGAGACTGTCTGAGAGTTTCTCAGCGTGTCAAAGAGTGACAGAGAATGTCTGAGAGTGTCACAGAGAGTCCGAGATGTTCAGAGAGTTTCAGAGTTTCACAGAGTGACAGAGAGTGTCATCGCGTGATAGATAGAGTCAGAGAGTGTCAGCGAGTGTCTGAGAGTGTCAGAGAGTGACAGAGACTGTCAGAGAGTGACTGAGAGTGAAAGAGAGTGAAAGAGTGTGTCAGAGAGTGTCAGAGAGTGTCTGAGAGTGACAGAGACTGTCAGAGAGTGTCTGAGAGTGTCTGATAGCTACCGAGGGTGGCAGACATTTTCTGAGAGTGTCTGAGAGAGTCTGAGTGAGTCAGAGAGTGTCAGAGAGTGTCAGAGAGTGACAGAGTGTGTCAGAGAGTGTCAGACAGTGTCAGAGAGTGTCTGAGAGTCTCAGAGAGTGCCTGAGAGTGTTTGAGAGTGTCAGAGAGTGTCAGAGAGTGACAGAGAGTGTCAGAGAGTGTCAGATAGTGTCAAGAGTGACAGAGAGTGTCAGAGAGTTTCAGAAAGTGTCAGAGAGTGTCAGAGAGTGTCAGAGTGTGTCTGAGAGTGTCAGAGAGTGTCAGAGAGTGACAGGGAGTGACAGAGAGTGACAGAGAGTGACAGAGAGTGTCTGATAGTTTCAGAGTGTGACAGACAGTTTCTGAGAGTGTCTGAGTGTGTCTGAGTGTGTCTGAGAGTGTCTGAGTGAGTCTGAGTGTTTCTGAGAGTGTCAGAGAGTGTCAGAGTGTGTCAGAGAGCATCAGAGAGCGTCAGAGTGTTTCACAGAGTGACAGAGAGGGTCAGAGAGTGTCTGAGATGTCTGAGAGTGTCTGAGAGTGTCTGATGGTGTCCGAGAGTGACAGACAGTTTCTGAGTGTGTCTGAGAGTGTCAGAGAGTGTCTGAGAGTGACAGAGACTGTCAGAGAGTGACTGAGAGTGACAGAGAGTGACAGAGAGTGTCAGAGAGAGTCAGAGAGAGTCAGAGAGTGACAGACTGTTTCAGAGAGTGTCAGAGAGTTTCTGAGAGTGACAGAGACTGTCAGAGAGTGACTGAGAGTGAAAGAGAGTGACAGAGTGTGTCAGAGAGTGTCAGAGAGTGTCTGAGAGTTTCCGAGAGTGGCAGACAGTTTCAGAGAGTGACAGAGAGTGTCAGAGAGTGTCTGAGAGTGTCAGAGAGTGCCTGAGAGTGTCTGAAAGTGACAGAGAGTCACAGAGAATGTCAGAGATACTCTGGGATTGTCAGAGAGCGTCTGCGAGTGTCTGATAGAGTCCGAGAGTGGCAGAGACTGTCAGAGAGCGTCTGAATGTGTCTGATAGTGTCCGAGAGTGGCAGACAGTTTCTGAGTGTGTCTGAGTGAGTCTGAGTGTTTCTGAGAGTGACAGAGAGTGTCATAGCCTGATAGATAGAGTCAGAGAGTGTCAGCGAGAGTCTGAGAGTGTCAGAGAGTGACAGAGAATGTCAGAGAGTTTCAGAAAGTGTCAGAGAGTGACAGAGAGTGTCTGATAGTGTCAGAGTGTGGCAGACAGTTTCTGAGAGTGTCTGAGTGTGTCTGAGAATGCCTGAGTGTGTCTGAGAGAGACAGAGAGTGTCAGAGAGTGACAGAGTGTGTCAGAGAGAGTCAGAGAGTGACAGAGATTGTCAGAGAGTGACAGAGAGTGTCAGAGAGTGACAGAGAGTGTCTGAGAGTGCCTGAGACTGTCAGAGAGTGACAGAGTGTGTCTGAGAGTGTCTGAGTGAGTCTGAGAGTGTCAGAGAGTGTCAGAGAGTGTCAGAGAGCGTCAGAGAGCGTCATAGCGTGATAGATAGAGTCAGAGAGTGTCAGCGAGTGTCTGAGACTGTCAGAGAGTGTCAGAGAATGTCAGAGAGTTTCAGAATGTGTCACAGAGTGTCAGACAGTGTCAGAGTGTGTCTGAGAGTGTCAGAGAGTGTCAGAAAGTGACAGAGAGTGACAGAGAGTGTCTGATATTGTCAGAGTGTGGCAGATAGTTTCTGAGAGTGTCTGAGTGTGTCTGAGAATGCCTGAGTGTGTCTGAGAGAGACAGAGAGTGTCAGATAGTGACAGAATGTGTCAGAGAGTGTCAGAGAGTGACAGAGATTGTCAGAGAGTGTCTGAGAGTGCCTGAGACTGTGAGAGAGTGGCAGACAGTTTCTGAGAGTGTCTGAGTGAGTCTGAGTGTTACTGAGAGTGTCAGAGAGTGTCAGAGAGTGTCAGAGAGTGTCTGAGAGTGTCAGAGACTGTCAGAGAGTGTCTGAGAGTGTCAGAGAGTGACAGAGAGTGTAAGAGAGTGTCTGAGATTGTCTGAGAGAGTCAGTGAGTGTCAGAGAGTGACAGAGAGCGTCTGATAGATCACAGAGTGACAGAGAAAGTCAGAGATTGTCAGAGAGTGACAGAGAGTGTCTGACAATGTCAGAGAGTGCCAGAGATGGTCAGAAAGTGTCTGAGAGTGTCTGAGAATGTTAGAGAGTGTCAGAGAGAGACAGGGAGATTGTAAGAGAGTGTCAGAGAGGGTCAGAGCGGGTCAGAGAGGCTCAGAGAGTGTGAGAGAGTGTCAGAGAGTAACAGAGTGTGTCAGAGTTGGCACAGAGTATCAGAGGGCGTCTGAGAGTGTCAGAGATTCTCACAGAGTGACAGAGATTGTTTGAGTGTGTCTGAGAGTGTGAGAGAGAATCTGAGTGTGTCAGAGAGTGTCAGAGAGTGTCAGAGAGTGTCTGTGAGTGTCAGAGAGTGTCTGAGGGTTTCAGAGAATGTCAGCGTGTGACAGAGAGTGTCAGAGAGTGTCTGAGAGTGTCAGAGAGTGACAGAGAATGTCAGAGAGTTACAGAGAGAGTCAGAGGGTATCAGGGAATGACAGAGAGTGTGTGATAGTGTCAGAGAGTGGCAGACAGTTTCTGAGAGTGTCTGAGTGAGTCTGAGTGTTTCTGAGAGTGTCAGAGAGTGTAAGAGAGTGTCAGAGAGCGTCAGAGAGCGTCAGACGGTGTCAGAGTGTTTCACATAGTGATAGAGAGTGTCAGAGAGTGTCTGAGCCAGTCTGACAGTGTCAGAGGGTGTCTGAGAGTGAAGAGAGTGACAGAGAGATTCAGAGAGTGACAGAGTGTGTCAGAGAGTGTCTGAGAGTGACAGAGAGTGACAGAGATTGACAGAGAGTGTCAGAGAGAGTCAGAGACTGACAGAGATAGACAGAGTGTGTCAGAGAGTGACGGAGAGCGTCAGAGGGTGTGAGAGAGAGTCTGAGCGTGACAGAGAGCGAGAGAGAGTGTCAGAGAGCGTCAGAGAGAGTAAGAGAGTGACAGAGTGTGTCAGAGAGTGTCAGAGAGTGTCTGAGAGTGTCAGAGACTGTCAGAGAGTGTCTGAGAGTGTCAGAGAGTGGCAGACAGTTTCTGAGAGTGTCTGAGTGAGTCCGAGTGTTACTGAGAGTGTCAAAGAGTGTCAGAGAGTGTCAGAGAGTGTCAGAGACTGTCAGAGAGTGTCTGAGAGTGTCAGAGAGCGACAGAGAGTGTAAGAGAGTGTCTGAGATTGTCTGAGAGAGTCTGTGAGTGTCAGAGAGTGACAGAGAGTAACAGAGTGTGTCAGAGTTGGCAGAGAGTATCAGAGAGCGTCAGAGAGTGTCAGAGATTGTCACAGAGTGACAGAGATTGTTTGAGTGTGTCTGAGAGTGTGAGACAGAATCTGAGTGTGTCAGAGAGTGACAGAGAGTGTCAGAGAGTGTCAGAGAGTGTCAGAGAGTGTCTGTGAGTGTCAGAGAGTGTCTGAGGGTTTCAGAGAATGTCAGCGTGTGACAGAGAGTGTCAGAGAGTGTCTGAGAGTGTCAGAGAGTGACAGAGAATGTCAGAGAGTTACAGAGAGAGTCAGAGAGTATCAGGGAGTGACAGAGAGTGTGTGATAGTGTCAGAGAGTGGCAGACAGTTTCTGAGAGTGTCTGAGTGAGTCTGAGTGTTTCTGAGAGTGTCAGAGAGTGTAAGAGAGTGTCAGAGAGCGTCAGAGAGCGTCACAGAGCGTCAGACGGTGTCAGAGAGTTTCACAGAGTGACAGAGAGTGTCAGAGAGTGTCTGAGCCAGTCTGACAGTGTCAGAGGGTGTCTGAGAGTGACAGAGAGTGACAGAGAGAGTCAGAGAGTGACAGACTGTGTCAGAGAGTGTCTGAGAGTGACAGAGAGTGACAGAGATTGACAGAGAGTGTCAGAGAGAGTCAGAGACTGACAGAGATAGACAGAGTGCGTCAGAGAGTGACAGAGAGCGTCAGAGGGTGTGAGAGAGAGTCTGAGCGTGACAGAGAGTGGCAGAGTGTGTCAGAGAGTGTCAGAGAGTGTCGGAGAGTGACAGAGAGTGTCAGAGATTAAATGGAGAGAGAGAGAGAGAGAGAGAGATAGAGAGAGAGAGAAGAGAGATTGAGTGAATGGAGAGAGAGAGAGAGAGAGAGAGAGAGAGAGAAGAGAGATTGAGTGATGGGGAGAGAGAGAGAGAAGAGATATTGAGTGAATCGAGAGAGAGAGAGGAGAGATTGAGAGAATGGAGAGAGAGAGTTAGTGAGAGAGAGAGAGAGAGAGAGAGAGAGTAGAGAGACTGAGTGAATGGAGAGAGAGAGGTGGAGAGAGAGAGAGAGGTAGAGAGAGAGAGAGAGTGCAGAGAGATTGAGTGAATGGTTCGAGAGAGAGAGAGAGAGTGAATAGAGATTGAGTGAGTGGAGAGAGAGAGAGAGAGAGAGAGAGAGAGAGAGAGAGAGAGAGAAGAGAGATTGAGTGAATGGTGTGAGAGAGAGAGAGAGAGAGACACGAGAGATTGAGTGAATGGAGAGAGAGAGAGAGAGAGAGAGAGAGAGAGAAGAGAGATTGAGTGAATGTAGAGAGAGACAGAGAGAGAGAGAGAGAGAGAGAGAGAGAGAAGAGAGATTGAGTGAATGGAGAGAGAGAGTGAGAGAGAGAGAGAGATGAGAGATTGCGTGAATGGAGAGAGAGAGAGAGAAGAGAGATTGAGTGAATGGACAGAGAGAGAGAGAGAGAGAGAGATGAGAGATTGCGTGAATGGAGAGAGAGAGAGAGAGAGAGAGAGAAGAGAGATTGAGAGAATGGAGAGAGAGAGAGAGAGAGCGAAAGAGAGAGAAGAGAGATTGAGTGAATGGAGCGAGATAGAGACAGAGAGAGAGAGAGAGAGTGAGATTGAGTGAATGGAGAGAGAGAGAGAGAGAGAGAGAGGTAGAGAGAGAGAGAGAGAGAGAGAGAGAAGAGAGATTGAGTGAATGTAGAGAGAGACAGAGAGAGAGAGAGAGAGAGAGAGAGAGAAGAGAGATTGAGTGAATGGAGAGAGAGAGTGAGAGAGAGAGAGAGATGAGAGATTGCGTGAATGGAGAGAGAGAGAGAGAAGAGAGATTGAGTGAATGGAGAGAGAGAGTGAGAGAGAGAGAGAGATGAGAGATTGCGTGAATGGAGAGAGAGAGAGAGAAGAGAGATTGAGTGAATGGACAGAGAGAGAGAGAGAGAGAGAGATGAGAGATTGCGTGAATGGAGAGAGAGAGAGAGAGAGAGAGAAGAGAGATTGAGAGAATGGAGAGAGAGAGAGAGAGAGCGAAAGAGAGAGAAGAGAGATTGAGTGAATGGAGCGAGATAGAGACAGAGAGAGAGAGAGAGAGTGAGATTGAGTGAATGGAGAGAGAGAGAGAGAGAGAGGTAGAGAGAGAGAGAGAGAGAGGAGAGATTGACTGAATGGAAAGAGAGAGTGAAGAGAGATTGAGTGAATGGAGAGAGAGAGAGAGAGGGAGAAGAGAGATTGAATGAATGGAGAGGAAGAGAGAGGGAAGAGAGATTGAGTGAATGGAGAGAGAGAGAGAGAGAGAGAGAGAGAGAGAGAAGAGAGATTGAGTGAATGGAGAGAGAGAGAGAAGAGAGATTGGGTGAATGGAGAGAGAGAGAGAGAGACAGAGATTGAGTGAATGGAGAGAGAGAGAGAGAGAGCGAGAGAGAGAAGAGAGATGGAGTGAATGGAGAGAGAGAGAGAGAGAAAGAAGAGAGATTGAGTGAATGGAGAAAGAGAGAGAGAGAGAGAGAGAGAGAGAGAGAGAAAAGCAATTGAGTGAATGGAGAGAGAGAGAGAGAGAGAGAGATAAGAGTGATTGAGTGAATGGAGAGCGAGAGAGAGATAGAGAGAGAGTGAGATTGAGTGAATGGAGGGAGAGAGAGAGAGAATAGTGATTGAGAGAATGGAGCGAGACGGAGGAGAAAGGGAGCGAGAAGAGAGATTGAGTGAATGGAGAGAGAGAGAGAGAGAGGAGAGATTGAGTGAACGGAGCGAGTGCGAGCGAGAGAGAGATTGAGTGAATGGAGAGAGAGGGATTAGAGATAGTGTGAATGGAGAGAGAGTGCGAGAGAGAGAGAATAGTGATTGAGTGAAGGGAGAGAGAGAGAGGAGAGAGAGAGAGAGAAGAGAGATTGAGTGAATGGAGAGAGAGAGAGAGAGAGAGAGAGAGAGTAGACATTGAGTGAATGGAGAGAGAGAGAGAGAGAGAGAGAGAGAGAAGAGAGATTGAGTGAATGGAGAGAGAGAAACAGAGAGAGAGAGAGAGAGAGTGGAGATTGAGTGAATGGAGAGATAGAGAGAGAGAAGAGAGATTGAGTGAATGGAGAGTGAGAGAGAGAGAGAAGAGAGATTGAGTGAATTGACAGAGAGAGTGAGAGAGAGAGAGAGAGAGCGAGAGAGTGAGAGAAGAGAGATTGAGTGTATGGAGAGAGAGGAAGAGAGAGAGAAGAGAGATTGAGCGAATGGAGAGGGAGAGATAGAGAGTCAGAGGAGAGAGATTGAGTGAATGGAGAGAGAGAGAGAGAGAGAGAGAGAGAACAGAGATTGAGTGAATGGAGAATGAGAGAGAGAGAGAAGAGAGATTGAGTGAATGGAGAGAGAGAGTGAGATTGAGTGAATGGAGAGAGAGCGAAGAGCGTTAGAGTGAGATAGAGAGAGAGAGAAGATAGAGAGAGAGAGAGAGAGAGAGAGAGAGAGAGAGAGAGAGAGAGAGAGAGAGAGAGAGAGAGATTGAGGGAATGGAGAGAGAGAGAGAGAAGAGAGATTGCGTGAATGGAGAGAGAGAGAGAGAAGAGAGACAGAGATTGAGTGAATGGAGAGAGAGAGAGAGAGAGAGAGCGAGAGAGAGAAGAGAGATTGACTGAATGGAGAGAGAGAGTGAAGAGAGATTGAGTGAATGGAGAGAGAGAGAGAGAGAGAGAGAGAGAAGAGAGATCGAGTGAATGGAGAGAGAGAGTGAAGAGAGATTGAGCGAATGGAGAGAGAGAGAGACAGAGAGAGAGAGAGTGAGATTGAGTGAATGGAGAGAGAGAGAGAGAGAGAGAGAGAGGAAGAGAGAGAGAGAGAGAGAAGAGAGATTGACTGAATGGAGAGAGAGAGTGAAGAGAGATTGAGTGAATGGAGAGAGAGAGAGAGAGAGAGAGTGAGAGAAGAGAGATTGAGTGAATGGAGAGGGAGAGATAGAGAGAGGGAAGAGAGATTGAGTGAATGGAGAGAGAGAGAGAGAAGAGAGATTGAGTGAATGGACAGAGATAGAGAGAGAAGAGTGATTGATTGAATGGAGAGAGAGAGAGAGAGAGACAGAGACAGAGATTGAGTGAATGGAGAGAGAGAGAGCGAGAGAGAGAAGAGAGATTGAGTGAATGGAGAGAGAGAGAGAGAGAGAGAGAGAAAGAAGAGTGATTGAGTGAATGGAGAAAGAGAGAGAGAGAGAGAGAGAGAGAGAGAGAGAGAGAGAGAGAGAAAAGCACTTGAGTGAATGGAGAGAGAGAGAGAGAGAGAGAGAGAGAGAGAGAGAGAGTAGAGTGATTGAGTGAATGGAGAGAGAGAGAGAGCTAGAGAGAGAGTGAGATTGAGTGAATGGAGAGAGAGAGAGAGAGAAGAGAGATTGAGTGAATGGAGAGGGAGAGAGAAAGAGAGGGAAGAGAGATTGAGTGAATGGAGAGAGAGAGAGAGAAGAGAGATTGAGTGAATGGAGAGAGAGAGAGAGAGAGAAGAGAGATTGAGTGAATGGAGAGAGAGAGAGAGAAAAGAGAGATTGAGTGAATGGAGAAAGAGAGTGAGAGAGAGAGAGAGAAAAGCAATTGTGTGAATGGAGAGAGAGAGAGAGAGAGAGAGAGAGTAGAGAGATTGAGTGAATGGAGAGCGAGAGAGAGCTAGAGAGAGAGTGAGATTGAGTGAATGGAGAGAGAGAGAGAGAATAGTGATTTGGTGAATGGAGCGAGATGGAGGAGAAAGGGAGCGAGAAGAGAGATTGAGTGAATGGAGAGAGAGAGAGAGAGAGATAGGAGAGATTGAGTGAATGGAGAGAGAGAGAGAGAGAAAGAAGAGAGATTGAGTGAATGGAGAAAGAGAGAGAGAGAGAGAGAGAGAGAGAGAGAGAGAGAGAGAGAGAGAGAAAAGCAATTGAGTGAATGGAGAGAGAGAGAGAGAGAGAGAGAGATAAGAGAGATTGAGTGAATGGAGAGCGAGAGAGAGATAGAGAGAGAGTGAGATTGAGTGAATGGAGAGAGAGAGAGAGAGAATAGTGATTGAGTGAATGGAGCGAGACGGAGGAGAAAGGGAGCGAGAAGAGAGATTGAGTGAATGGAGAGAGAGAGAGAGAGGAGAGATTGAGTGAACGGAGGGAGAGCGAGCGAGAGAGAGATTGAGTGAATGGAGAGAGAGGGATTAGAGATAGTGTGAATGGAGAGAGAGTGCGAGAGAGAGAGAATAGTGATTGAGTGAAGGGAGAGAGAGAGAGGAGAGAGAGAGAGAGAAGAGAGATTGAGTGAATGGAGAGAGAGAGAGAGAGAGAGAGTAGACATTGAGTGAATGGAGAGAGAGAGAGAGAGAGAGAGAGAGAGAAGAGAGATTGAGTGAATGGAGAGAGAGAGAGAGAGAGAGAGAGAGAGTGATAGAAGAGAAAATGAGTGACTGGAGAGAGAGAGAGAGAGAGAAGAGTGATTGAGTGAATGGAGAGAGAGGGAGAGAGAGAGAAGAGAGTTTGAGTGAATGTAGAGGGAGAGAGACAGAGACAGAGGAGAGAGCTTGAGTGAATGGAGAGAGAGAGAGAGAGAGAGAGAGAACAGAGATTGAGTGAATGGAGAGAGAGAAACAGAGAGAGAGAGAGAGAGAGGGGAGATTGAGTGAATGGAGAGATAGAGAGAGAGAAGAGAGAGATTGAGTGAATGGAGAGAGAGAGGGAGAGAGAAGAGAGATTGAGTGAATTGACAGAGAGAGAGCGAGAGAGAGAGAGAAGCGAGAGTGTGAGAGAAGAGAGATTGAGTGTATGGAGAGAGAGGGAGAGAGAGAGAAGAGAGATTGAGTGAATGGAGAGGGAGAGATAGAGAGTCAGAGGAGAGAGATTGAGTGAATGGAGAGAGAGAGAGAGAGAGAGAGAGAGAGAACAGAGATTGAGTGAATGGAGTAAGAGAGAGAGAGAGAAGAGAGATTGAGTGAATGGAGAGAGAGAGAGAGTGAGATTGAGTGAATGGAGAGAGAGCGAAGAGCGTTAGAGAGAGATAGAGAGAGAAAGAAAGATAGAGATGAGAGAGAGAGAGAGAGAGGAGAGAGAAGAGAGATTGAGGGAATGGAGAGAGAGAGAGAGAAGAGAGATTGCGTGAATGGAGAGAGAGAGAGGAGAGAGACAGAGATTGAGTCAATGGAGAGAGAGAGAGAGAGAGAGAGAGCGAGAGAGAGAAGAGAGATTGACTGAATGGAGAGAGAGAGTGAAGAGAGATTGAGTGACTGGAGAGAGAGAGAGAGAGAGAGAAGAGAGATCGAGTGAATGGAGAGAGAGAGTGAAGAGAGATTGAGTGAATGGAGAGAGAGAGAGACAGAGAGAGAGAGAGAGAGATTGAGTGAATGGAGAGAGAGAGAGAGAGAGAGAGAGAGGAAGAGAGAGAGAGAGAGAGAAGAGAGACTGACTGAATGGAGAGAGACAGTGAAGAGAGATTGAGTGAATGGAGAGAGAGAGAGAGAGAGAGAAGAGAGATTGAGTGAATGGAGAGGGAGAGATAGAGAGAGGGAAGAGAGATTGAGTGAATGGAGAGAGAGAGAGAGAGAAGAGAGATTGAGTGAATGGAGAGAGATAGAGAGAGAAGAGAGATTGATTGAATGGAGAGAGAGAGAGAGAGACAGAGACAGAGATTGAGTGAATGGAGAGAGAGAGGGCGAGAGAGAGAAGAGAGATTGAGTGAATGGAGAGAGAGAGAGAGAGAGAGAAAGAAGAGTGATTGAGTGAATGGAGAAAGAGAGAGAGAGAGAGAGAGAGAGAGAGAGAGAAAAGCAATTGAGTGAATGGAGAGAGAGAGAGAGAGAGAGAGAGTAGAGAGATTGAGTGAATGGAGAGCGAGAGAGAGCTAGAGAGAGAGTGAGATTGAGTGAATGGAGAGAGAGAGAGAGAGAAGAGAGATTGAGTGAATGGAGAGGGAGAGAGAAAGAGACGGAAGAGAGATTGAGTGAATGGAGAGAGAGAGAGAGAAGAGAGATTGAGTGAATGGAGAGAGAGAGAGAGAGAAGAGAGATTGAGTGAATGGAGAGAGAGAGAGAGAGAAGAGAGATTGAGTGAATGGAGAAAGAGAGTGAGAGAGAGAGAGAGAAAAGCAATTGAGTGAATGGAGAGAGAGAGAGAGAGAGAGAGAGTAGAGAGATTGAGTGAATGGAGAGCGAGAGAGAGCTAGAGAGAGAGTGAGATTGAGTGAATGGAGAGAGAGAGAGAGAGAATAGTGATTGAGTGAATGGAGCGAGATGGAGGAGAATGGGAGCGAGAAGAGAGATTGAGTGAATGGAGAGAGAGAGAGAGAGAGAGGAGAGATTGAGTGAATGGAGCGAGAGCGAGTGAGAGAGAGATTGAGTGAATGGAGAGAGAGGGATTAGAGATAGTGTGAATGGAGAGAGAGTGCGAGAGAGAGAGAATAGTGATTGAGTGAATGGAGAGAGAGAGAGGAGAGAGAGAGAGAGAAGAGAGATTGAGTGAATGGAGAGAGAGAGAGAGAGAGAGAGTAGAGATTGAGTGAATGGAGAGAGAGAGAGAGAGAGAGAAGAGAGATTGAGTGAATGGAGAGAGAGAGAGAGTGAGAGAGAGAGAAGAGAGATTGAGTGAATGGAGAGAGAGAGAGAGAGAGAGAGAGAGTGAGAGAAGAGAAAATGAGTGACTGGAGAGAGAGAGAGAGAGAGAAGAGTGTTTGAGTGAATGGAGAGAGAGGGAGAGAGAGAGAAGAGAGTTTGAGTGATTGTAGAGGGAGAGAGACAGAGACAGAGGAGAGAGCTTGAGTGAATGGAGAGAGAGAGAGAGAGAGAGAGAGAGAGAGAACAGAGATTGAGTGAATGGAGAAAGAGAGAGAGAGAAAAGAGAGATTGAGTGAATGGAGAGAGAGAAACAGAGAGAGAGTGAGAGAGAGTGGAGATTGAGTGAATGGAGAGATAGAGAGAGAGAAGAGAGATTGAGTGAATGGAGAGAGAGAGAGAGAGAAGAGAGATTGAGTGAATGGACAGAGAGAGTGAGAGAGAGAGAGAGGAGACATTGAGTGAACGGAGCGAGAGCGAGTGAGAGAGAGATTGAGTGAATGGAGAGAGAGGGATTAGACATAGTGTGAATGGAGAGAGAGTGCGAGAGAGAGAGAATAGTGATTGAGTGAATGGAGAGAGAGAGAGGAGAGAGAGAGAGAGAGAAGAGAGATTGAGTGAATGGAGAGAGAGAGAGAGAGAGCAGAGATTGAGTGAATGGAGAGAGAGAGAGAGAGAGAAGAGAGATTGAGTGAATGGAGAGAGAGAGAGAGTGAGAGAGAGAGAAGAGAGATTGAGTGAATGGACAGAGAGGGAGAGAGAGAGTGAGAGAAGAGAAAATGAGTGACTGGAGAGAGAGAGAGAGAGAGAGAGAGAGAAGAGTGATTGAGTGAATGGAGAGAGAGGGAGAGAGAGAGAAGAGAGTTTGAGTGATTGTAGAGGGAGAGAGACAGAGACAGAGGACAGAGATTGAGTGAATGGAGAAAGAGAGAGACAGAGAAGAGAGATTGAGTGAATGGAGAGAGAGAAACAGAGAGAGAGTGAGAGAGAGTGGAGATTGAGTGAATGGAGAGATAGAGAGAGAGAAGAGAGATTGAGTGAATGGAGAGATAGAGAGAGAGAGAAGAGAGATTGAGTGAATGGACAGAGAGAGCGAGAGAGAGAGAGAGAGAGCGAGAGAGTGAGAGAAGAGAGATTGAGTGTATGGAGAGAGAGGGAGAGAGAGAGAAGAGAGATTGAGTGAATGGAGAGGGAGAGATAGAGAGACAGAGGAGAGAGATTGAGTGAATGGAGAGAGAGAGAGAGAGAGAGAGAGAGAGAGAGAGAGAGAACAGAGATTGAGTGAATGGAGAAAGAGAGAGAGAGAGAAGAGAGATTGAGTGAATGGAGACAGAGAGAGAGAGAGAGAGAGAAGAGAGATTGAGTGAATGGAGAGAGAGAGAAGAGAGTTAGAGAGAGATAGAGAGAGAGAGAAAGATAGAGAGAGAGAGAGAGAGAGAGAGAGAGAGAGAGAGAGAGAGAGAGAAGATAGATTGATGGAATGGAGAGAGAGAGAGAGAGAGAGAGAGGAGAGATTGAGTGAACGGAACGAGAGCGAGTGAGAGAGAGATTGAGTGAATGGAGAGAGAGGGATTAGAGATTGTGTGAATGGAGAGAGAGAGCGAGAGAGAGAGAATAGTGATTGAGTGAATGGAGAGAGAGAGAGGAGAGAGAGAGAGAGAGTAGAGAGATTGACTGAATGGAGAGAGAGAGTGAAAGAGAAGAAAGAAAAGAGAGATTGAGTGAATGGAGAGAGAGAGAGAGAGAGAAGAGAGATTGAGTGAATGGAGAGAGAGAGTGAAGAGAGATTGAGTGAATGGAGAGAGAGAGAGACAGAGAGAGAGAGAGTGAGATTGAGTGAATGGAGAGAGAGAGTGAAGAGAGATTGAGTGAATGGAGAGAGAGAGAGAGAGAGAGAGAGAGAGAGAGAGAGAAGAGAGATTGAGTGAATGGAGAGGGAGAGAGAGAGAGAGGGAAGAGAGATTGAGTGAATGGAGAGAGAGAGAGAG